>NW_024351730.1:2459681-2780016 GCF_902729225.1 Pteropus medius | reverse complement strand
TTCCACTAATTCTCCCAGTAATTGTGGCAAGGCTATGTGTGAATGGAATAAATTTAAGAAAAGAAGCAACTAATTCTGAATAGTGTAAGATGAGAACTGTAGTAGATGATGTTCCTAGATTTCTTTCACAATGCTGATTGACCCACCCCCAGCTGTAAATATTGGCTGCTAAAGTTCACACTTCCCCTTTTACTGGATAAATAGCTCAATAGGTGATGCCTTGGCACAGATACACACATGTGCGTGTGCACAAAGAGCCAATGGCCAATGACAGACTGACACAGGCATACAAAATGCCAGCTCCTTGCTGCAAGTTGGGCCCAAATCCATGATGCAATTTGTACTGTAAGTGTCCATGCTGAAATTGGTATCTAGCCAAGATCACTCCCTTGCTTAGCTTTCTTTCCCTGCCCTAATCTGCTTCTTTCTCCCTATTTTTTCTAAGAGTGCTCTCTTAATAAATCACTTTACACAAGAATCTAATATTAGGTTATTTCTAGGGAATGACATTTAAGACAATGGAGATCTCTAGAGTAGGAAAGTAGGAAAAATAATAGGAAAAATTTCATGCGGCAGATCAAAATGAAGTCTAAAATATTTGGGGACAAATATTTTTACATGGTCCTTTAAATCAAATTAGGATATTATCAGCTCATATAATGTAAAACAAGTTAATATCCACCTTGCAAATTTGCTCTGAGGATTAAAGAAACAATATTACAAGAAAAGCACCTAAAATAATTTCTAGGTGCAGAGAGCTTTTCTATCATTGTTCTCAAATGTGAAATGAGTTCACATCATAATGCAGAGAGCTTTTCTATCATTGTTCTCAAATGTGAAATGAGTTCCACCCTGCTGACTGCGGAGCCCCTGAGGTGATTGGCTTCCAAGGGGAGGAGTGAAGGAAGCGGCTGTGGGAATAATTGCTGTGACTCTGCAATGATTGTGTTTTGTGTTTTATTTTGTTTTTGATTTAAAGCAGGAGGGAAAAATCAAAGCAATGCACATTGTTTGGAGGAAATTCCTTTCTGTTTTAGATTGCTCAGCTTAGGTCAAATGTGGCATGCACCTTTTTAAAATTACACAATTAGCACTCCACTATAGATATAGTAGATAACTAATATACTAACACCTTCACTACTGCTAGTTAATAATAAATTGTTTAGCATCCATAATGTTACTTGATGGTTCCCGAAGTTCTAGTGTTAGAGCAATTAAATCCACCAGGTAAAAGGCTTTAGGCCTGAAAAAATATAGATAGCAGCCAGAAATCAAAAGGAATGAATACTGAAAAAAATAAAAAATTAAGAAAAAACAAATCTGGAAAGACAGAGGGGGGAAAGAAAAGGACAGGCAAAATAAATGTACACAGATCATGACATAAGATCACTATTAAATCGGTTTTGTAATTCAAGTAGCCTAATTCAATGTGAGTTAAATTACGTAAAATAAAAAATAAGTCTTGCCAAAGTTCTCAAATAATGGTGGGGCAGGTGCCGTTACTTACTTGTCCAGGAGATGTTTTCAACTCCATGCTCCAAGCTCTCTTCTACCATTGAGGGAATACCATAAACTCACATTCCCAGCCTCTTATTATATAATAAGACCCTATTCTGACCAATGAAATGTACAAAAATGCTTCCGGAAAGATTCTGGAATTTTCTTTACCTTTCTGATAGAAGAGGCACACCTACTAAGAAAGTTCTCTTTACCACCCTTCCCCTTCTGTTTGTGAATCTGCCCCAGCTTTAAGCTATGGCAGCCATTTTTAATCCATGGGCGAACATCACAAACAAGCTAAGGATAAGAGAAGAGCAACATGAAATGGATTGTTTATCACATTATCAAGCCACTAAATAACCTCAGCAACAGCCTCTTCTAAATCTCTTAAATGATATAATAAATGTCTGTGCATTTTAAGCCATGTCTAGTGGACTACTCTGTGGCTCATAGCAGAGCACATCCCATATAGGTACAAATAATTACCTGGATTCGTATTGAAAAGCATTACAAATCAATCCAGGCTATTGCTAACAAAAAGACAGAGTCTGTGTCTATCTCTGTGTCTACCCAGAAGGAGCAGGCCAGGCTTTCAGGATGACAGGTGTTGTAGAGGTTGCTCAGACACAAGGCATGTGGGTGGCTGGCTATACTCACAGGTATGGAGCCAAGTGCAGCAGAGCCAGGCTGACAAACGAGTAGCCAAGGGAGGGTAAAACTAGAGAATCCAAGAAAAAGGCCAAGTTATGGGCAGGAGCCAAGACAGGATCTCTCACAGAGACATTAGCCTTGGGAAAGCAGGTTTGTGTGGCAGGGGTTAAGCCAAGTTTAGAAGCAGCAGCTAAGATTTCCCAAAGGGAAGTGAGTTCCACCAGTAAAGCTCGCAGTACCATGAAGCTTTTTAAGGAGTGAGCCAAGTCTCTCCACATATTTTAAAGGTGTTATATGAGGAGGAACACGATCTCTATAAGATATCTTGCCTCTATCCCCCAGCAAGTTCCTAAGTACTTATCATATTTTACAGTAACTATGAGTTTGTCTCCCTCATAAGAAAGAATTTAGTTTCTCTGAGGACAGAAATCATGCTTTATTAATCTCTACATGCTCATTGTCTAATAAAGTTCTTAGCAATAATTAATTTACAATTTGTTTGAGGGATGAATAATAAAAATAATAACAGTATTTATTGAGCCCTTACAATGTACCAGGCATTGTGCAAAATGCTTTATACATAATAGTTCACTTATTTAATAGAGAATAATCACTATCAATATCCTCACTTAACCAGTAAAGAAACTGGAGTTTATAGAATAAATTTCCCCAGAATACCCAAATAGGAAATGGCAGACTCGGCATCTGAAACCAGGCCATTTTACTCCAGAGAACAATACTCTTACCCATTAATGTGGGGAAAGCGAGCACAAAAATCATTTAAGACACTATAGAGAATTTTGATATTTGTCCTTTCTTTCTCTCACAAAGAGAAGTGGGGCTTTGATTACTATGAGTTCTTGCCCTTAGGAGTAACTGATAGACCTGTTTTCAAGAACCTGGACAGAAAGGTGATGATACTGGGTAGTTTGAAGAGCTGAAAGAAGTAAAAATTGGGCATCCTGGGAAAGGACTTATGTGATGTGAAGGGCCTTATGGGCTGCCTATAGCTTCACAGAGTAGAGGGGGCAGCGGTGAAGATAGATCCTTAAACCAGTACTAGTCTTAGATTTTCTGGTCCCTCATAAGCCTGTATATCTTGCAGACCACAACTAGTGAGGAAAGGAGTCAAAAATGTCTTGATGGCCTAGACTAATCCAATAAAATGAAATTTTGTTGAATGTAGAGTCCTGTATATAAATGTAAGAAAGAAACTAACAATATTACATTAAAGCAAAAAATAGATGTTTTATAAGACTAAAAGTTTCAACTTCATGAACTTTTAAATGAGATGTTTAAATGTTTAAATGAGTAAAAGATGTTTAAATGAATAAACAAGCCAACATTGCAACACTGTGATGTGGCCACCAACAATATTAATTTAATCTTAAGCTACATTCTTAGAAGTTAGTGACAGGTGGTCTTCACTCTATCCTAGTTTGATCAGTTAGTAGGTTCAATATCTATAAGATGGTGAGAAGATTTGAAATCTTGTCCTGCCAAAGGCCCTGAATCTCTTGCCTCTAAGAATCCCCATCAAATCTAGACAAGAACTTGGCAGAAAGATTGTGGAGAAAACTTGGGCAGTGGGTGAGTGGTTGGACACTAGTTGCTTAGTGAATAAGAACCCAAGCTTTAGAGTCAAACATTCTGATAGTTTTATCACTTACCATCATGTGACTTTGAGAAAGGTACTCGATAGTTGTGAGCTTGTACCAGTTTTCTTCTGCTGCTTAACAAACCTCCTCAAACTGAGTGAAATACAACATTAAGCATTTATTGCTCACTCATGAGTCTGAGGGTTAGGCGGCCATCAACTGATCTAAGCTAAGCTATTCAGGGCTTGCGTCTCTCACTCTTCTGAGCCTGGCTGGCCTTCTGTAGCATGTCCTTCTTTTGGTAATGGAAGGAATGCAAGAAGGCAAATCTAACCATACAAGCACATTTCAATCTTCTGCATATGCCATATCTATTACTATCTCATTGTTCAAAAGAAGTCATGTGGCCAGAATAAAGTCAAGGGCTGTAGAAGTGTGCTCCTGTCCTCAGATGGCCATGGCAAAAGGGCATCTGTGTATGATGCTACTGCAGGGGGATGAAAAACTGTAGCCAATAATTTATTTACCTCAGAGCCTTAGTTTAGTTTTCTTGTAGACAAAATAAGCTTACCATACCTACCAAGTATGTTAGGCAGACTAATGGCACCTAAAAATGTCCATATTTTAATCCCCACACCTATGAGTATATTACCTTAAATGGCAAAAGTGACTTTGCAGACATGACTGCATTAAGGATCTTGAGATTGAAAGATTTTTCTGGATTATCCAGTGGGCCCAATGTAATCATAAAGGTCTTTAAAAGGGAAAGAAGGAGGCAGGAGAGTTAGAGAAAAAGATGTAACAATGAAAGCAAAGGTCAGAGTGATGCAGGACCATGAACCAAGAAATGCAGGCAGCCCCTAAAAGCTGGAAAAGGCAGGAAACAGATTCTTTCATAAAACCTCCAGAAAGTACACAGCCCTGTTAAAACTTTAATTTTAGCCCCATAAGTCTCATTTCAGACTTCTGACCTCTAAAACTGTAAAGTAATAAATTTGTTTTAAGTTTGTGGCAAACTGTTTAAACAACAACAGAAAACAAATACGCTAGGTTAGTAATTATCATTGTTCAATCATTCCTAAATAGAGATACTGCAGGCTTTATTTTTCACATAACCAGCATGATTAATATGGATGCCAAAGGCCCTGCTTTTTTACTTCTGGAAAAAAATCATGAATCTTGTGTCATTGAAAAAGGAGTGTTTTCTTGGAACAGTTTGGACGGAGTTCAGCAGAATCTTGGGATATGAAAGGGCATCACTTCTGCCAGATGCTTCACAAGGAATGTGCTAGTAGCTGTCAAAAGAAAGTGCTCATGAGACAGTCATAAGAGGACATGAACCTGGCTGTACACCAAAGGTAATATGCAGGTCAGGATAGCTGCTCTGACAGCAGGGGCTGGTTCTGAGGCACTAGTGAGCAGGGTTGCCTAGAGCTTTTCTATGTTGACCACGCTCTAATCCATGAAGCCCCTACCTTCAATCTCTAGACCCACCAAATTCTCCTGAAGTAACAGCCCATCCAATGGTTTAATACTCAGATTTTCTCTCTATTCTCTTTCCACTGACCTTTTAGAGCATAATTCCTCAGTGCCTTCTTTTCTAACAAAAGCTGTCTCTTCCAAATCAATGCCTTGACTTTCACTACTCTACTTTATGGACTAGTCAAGCTTGCAGAGTTTTTATATAATAGAGATCTTTAATTCCATACCACTACTTACATAAAAGATCCAGAAAAAAAAAAACAATTTTTTCATGATGTGATTTTGTTTAAGAATCAATAAAATAAAGAATACTTCTATAACTTTTCTATTAACAGTGTAGTAGTGTTACGTGAACAAAATGTACATCTTTCCTTCTAATGGAATGTCCTAAGACAAAAATAATTTGTCAGCAATTAGGTGAGATAATGAATTATTAGAAAAATAAAATTGATCAAAGAGATCACAAATCTTAGTTGAATAGATTTGTATATGTAAATAAAATTCCCTTAACCAAAAATTTCTTCATGATATTTTATTCTGTTTATAATTTTTTAAATTCTTTTTTATTTACAATTTTTAAATTCCTTCCAGACAATAATGATTGCACAAATTGAAATATTTTTATAATGTGTCAATTTATAGATTATTAAATATTTATATTGCTTTTATGAAAATTCAAAATACTGAGTTTCAGAGAAAATATTGGAAACTCTGTGGACATGACCAGACCACCCAAAGGATGTTTATCTAGTCCTGCAGTTATATTGTTTGGAAACATCAAGTGCTAATTCCCTGTTTATGTGGTAACCATAGGCTGCCAATAAGAGTTCATTAAGCAGTTCCAAGTCATTTTTGTGGAATCTGTAGTTTTGCTCAGCATGTTGTTTTAAGTCAGACTTCAGATAAATTCATAGGATTAAGCTTCAAGCAATTAAAAGCAAGCTCCCACAAATTAAAATGTCATGACGATACAAGGGTCTGATAAATAAGGAGAAAGAGTGATATTCCAATTAGATATTCATTGAACTAAAGAGAGAAAATTTTAATAAAATTTACACAACTTGAATAAGTCTGTGCTTGTGGTCGAGGTCACCATTATTGACATCTGGAGACTTGTGGGATCAAGATGACTCACTAATTATAAAGATTACTCTTTAGTTATTGGGCCTGGAGACAGAATTAAAATAGAAAGAAAGCAAGAGAAATTGAAGAAAGGGATGCAGTAAAATTATAGTCTAATAAGAGAAAGACTAAAAGGGGAAAAATACAAGCATTAGAAAAACGCAGCAGCTAAGTATGTTAGGCCAACAAGGAAAGAAACAGGAAGAATCCTATGGTGATGAGGAACAAAATCGAGTTTTATATCTGAATTCTTTCAGGAATCACTTTACACAACCATTCGCAATACACTACTGAATATTCCACGAAGGCAGAAATTAGGTTTTATTCTTCAAATTATCTAGCATAGTGCCTGTTCCATAATAGATAGGCAGTAAATGTTTATTAAATGAATCACTAAAAGAATATTGAAATAATACACAATGGAAAGGATTGAATAGAGCAAGCCACTAACACTTCACCATGCAAATTCTATTCCTATCCAGTACGGGAAATCTCAGAAACCAAAAGAGATAGAAAAGAGGAAAATAAGCACTTTCCTAAAAGAATTTCACTTAATCTACCAACTCAAAAAAATTATTGAGGTCTTAATTAATATAAGTGCCAAAGGCTATGATCAAGAGTAGCAAAAAGATGATATGTGGAAAGTGGTCACAGGGATTCCAAGGTCTACCAGTTTGCAATTCTTTAATTGTATATAAAAATATATCTGTAGTACCAACTCATTTTGGTACGTATTTCCTGCTTCTTCTCTGATAAGTCACCTAATTTCTTAACGTAGTTTCTTGTATCATTTGGAATTGTATCAAAAATCCTAGTTTCTTGCCTACTTTCTAATAGTTAAAAAGGCAATATTTCCATTAGTAGATATTTATTCTGATAGAACATTACATAAAAATTCCTCTGGATAAAACTTAATGTTTCATCCACAGAGAAGAATCTTGAATTATTAATTGTTTAATGATACTGCTTCATAATTTGCTATGAGAAATAACTATGTCTATGTGCATAAATAGTAACAGTTCTGGACATTCAGTAAATACTTAATAAATGTTTACTATTATTGTTGTTACTATTGTTGCTTTTCCAGGGTGGTCTGAATAAACTGCTAGGACCAAGAAGTCATCAAGAGTATCACCTTGTTTTCACTGGAATATGATTCTATCACCAATCTAGATTCAGTGAACCAGAGATGGATAATAAGCACAGCCAGAAACTGCTGTTAATATTATTAATCCTAAAGTTAGTAAACAAAGCTGAGCAGAAGTCTTCCTTGAGATAATCAATTCATCCTCTTCTATTGGTGACCCTTGCAATCTCATGACAGTTTAATCCAATGATGATATAGAGATAAGTTTAATAAATTTTGAAAAATACAACTTAAAACTGAATTGAAGCAATTTAACTCTGCCAAAAAACCTTCCCTAGGTGAAGATTGAACATTCAATAAATGATGAATTTTATAATCTGCTAACCAATTGTTGAACTTTTAAAAGATCAGATTATTCCATAATATGATATAATCTTATAAATCTTCATATTTGTAATTATAGCACTTCAAAAGGTAAAGTCAGGAGTTTTTGTATACAGCATTATACTTTTAAAAATGAACAAAGCTAAAACAGAGAAAGGCAGAGTTCTTATATTACTAGCTTTGGGCCAGACACTTGATTTCTTTGACATAGTTATCTAAAAATAGTCATTATAATAATTTTCCTGATTATTTCACAAAATTTTGGGTACACTAAACTAAAATAGTATATGTGAAAACCTTTTACAAAATGCAAATAATTCTGCAAATGCAATAGGATTTTTATTTTATTTTTTTGAAATGTTAGAATATTCATAAATATAAGCATACTAACCACAGACGTGCATCTATGCGTACATAGATGGAGAATACATGCTTGAGTTCTTAAAGGAGTCACCAAATTATAGCATGTGGAATAATTATTTTCCTTCTTTGTATCTATTTTTCTCTATATAATAAATTTAAATTTGTAAAAAAATAGGAAATTACAATTGTGGAAATTCAGTAGAAGATTCTAACAAAATATACAAGTTTGAAGAAAAGGTCAAGAAAAGATTACTAACTGAAATTTAATTACTGTCTGAAATTTAATCCCATAAAAATAAGTTAAAAAAATAAACAACTTTAATTATCTGCATCATTGACCCACCCTAAAAGATTTTGGAAATGTGTTGCTATTAAAGCAAGGTAGGTGTATCTCAAATTTAATCATGCAAACTGGGTTATGAGAGTGGTTTTGTAATTTGTCTTGCATGAGGTAACAGTGATTGCTTTACAAAATAAAAAAATAATAATTTCTTTCTAAAATTTTCCATTAATGAGGAATAAAACCATTTATCTAGATAGAAATATTCTTATAGAAGAATTTATTTAAAATAACAAAAACATTACACCTACATTAGAGTGTGCTGGCAGGATTTCTGGGCCTGTCCCTAAACCAACTAACTGATAAATTAGAATATCAATAGGAAACATGGCTGTCAGGATATCTTTATTTATCTTGGGCTCAGGAAAGACCCTCCTGGAGATCTAACAAATCATAGATCGATACATATCTTCTTTGTTTTCCTCATTAAATATTGAAAACACAAAGGACATTCAGGAATATGTTTATTAACTCTAGGAAACTGCTCTCGGTCAACGATTCTCAAATTTTAATGTATGTAAGAACAACCTAAAAAGCTTCTAATAAATACACATTTCCAAGCCATTAATAGATTCTAGGTTTTCAGATTTCTAAATTGGCCTCTCTTGAGCATTAAATTTTTGTCATCTCTGTAAGAGCTGAAGTCAAGCGTCTGGAACTAAAGAGCGATAATCTATACCAACTAGAGGTCCTTCAGCAATTTGCCAAAGGACCAGCAAGCCACCCTCTACGAAGCCCTGTTGAGAATCCAAGTGACCCTCTCTCTTTGCTTCCTGGTCCATCACTACCTTTAACAAACTCGTTTAATATTGCACTTCCTCAATTCCCAGAATTCCATAAGGTATATTCATTGACAAATACCTTTAATATACTTTACAGACAACTTTTTAAATACATACTGCTAAGAAGTAAAAATGTTTTAAGTAAATAATCTCAATGATTATGCTCAGCACAGCTGAAATGTTTACATGGCACATGTCAATGCTTTATGACACAAGAATAACAGAATGGGAAAATAAGAGAGAGGAACTGATTTACAGGGTCTTTGAAAGGTTTTATTTATATTTGGAGCTTCCTCTCAAGTTTCAAGTTGAGCACTTTAAGATTTTATAACTTCAAACAAGAAGAAAGACTTGACTGTTTCTTCAGTCACAGTCCCTTGCTTTAATAAGATTGCCTGTGCATTGGAACCTTAATCAAATATCCAAGATACAACTCCTCACTTTTCCCTCCCTGAGAGAAATTTCCATTTACAGTTACATCTAGTTAAGTTTGTTGCTTACTTTCCAATATGGAAAATATAAAAAGATCTAGGGGAGAGTCACATCTGGTCTCATATTTATGTATGGGAATAATTAAATTATAGCTTCCACGTTTAGCCCCTGGGACTTCTCTGCTACTACATTGTGAGATGCCTGTGGGAACATACTAAATTATTCTAAGACATATGCCTAAGATAATTATCACCACTTATGACATACACATCCTTCAGCAAGCAGCAAGCATTCAAGGCAGCTCTCTATGAAATGCTGTGTAGATTGTATTGCACAACTCTAGGGTATGCTGTTCATACAGGCAATGAGATGCACAGAGATCTTTGAAATTGTGCAGTTGGCAGCCCTAATCCAAGATAGGAGTTCCTTTAACTTATGTTTTATTCTGGAAAGATCAGAGAACATTCCATAATAATGATGATGATAATGATGATGATGATGATGATAATGATGATGATGATGATGATGATGATAATGAAAAGCTAATGATGATGGCCAAAATTTGTGAATACCTACAATATTATGATTACTTTACCCACATAATAAAAAAAGAAGGGCCAGCTGGATAAAAAATAAAAGATTAAATATCAAAGACTTTGAGGGACCTCTGCTAGTAACCACTATTGTCCTCTTAATGCAGAGGGTAAAGGAAATGGAGTTAAATTACTAGAAAATGACAGCATGATTGGATTTTTTCTATTTAAAAAAAGGGGGGGCAATGGAATTATGCATAGAAAAGTATACAAGTAAATATTGTAACCGAATGTAATACTAAAATTTTGACTCGAAATTTCCTCTATTTCTTATTTGCAAATTTATAGCATTATCTTAATAAAGCCACATGGAAGAAAAGTTTTTCTCTTATAGGTTTTGAAGATTTAAGGTATTTACTCAAAAATGATAGTTTTTGAGATATGTGAACAAATTCAAATCAAAGTACAAAATTGGTACAGTAATTACAGCAGTTTTGTAAATAACTCTCCAAATCATAAAGCAATACAAATCATGACAAACTAAATTAATCACAATGAATGCAATCTTTTTTAAATGTAATTATCCTAGAGTCTTGTTCTATACATTGGCAGTAATAATTTCTACATTCAGTAAAATACAGAGGCCACTAAAATGATTTCATTTTAATAGTCACATCTCTAGAAATCTATTCGAAATTGTTTCCAATATAGTAAAACACAGTCATCAGTTTCTGATTTTTGGTCCCCCATCCCAATCCCTAATCTGTAAAATCCTGCACAGGTAAGTCTTATATATGAAAAGAACCTTTGGTCTTAACTGCTTTTACCATTTAATTCTTTTTTCTTTAATTCTCATAGTGTGATCTTTCCAAATACTTCCTTTGAAATGAAAAATAGTCAAATACCTTTTTAAAAATCTTTTCTCCCTACCATTCCAGCAGCTTTATATAACGCCAAGTCATTGAATAATTCATCACAAGATATCACTTTATTTAAATATTGAGAATAATATAAAATGATATTAAAATGAAAAATATTGGTTTGCTACCTTAATGATAGTGATTATGAATTCCATTCCTGAAATATGATGCCTGTTTTAAACAGAAAATCATTTACCAATACTTCCAGGCAATTTCAAAAACTTGTCTTAATGTTAGATCATTGCCAAAGGCCCGAGACCTGAATAATACGTTCCTACATTACTGTGCAGAATCAATCACATTTTAAGGACAATTTTGTATTATAAAAATCTGGGTCTCAGTCTGTACTTTTATAGAGGAATAAGTTTTGTAAGTACTATTGTACGAATTCTTAAGGACAAATTAACCTCAAAGGAAAACAGTAAACTCTTCAGGAACAGAAAAAAGGCAAAGTTAGCCTTTATATCTTCATAACAGTCCAACTGAATCCAACTCCACTGAATGCAGCAAACTTTTCTGGTTTAAATATCTATACAAATAATGGTAAATGCTAACTTGGTATCTTAAAGATGATAAACCAGAAATAAACTTCTAAGTTTTTCTCAGATGCTTTAAACAGTACTGTCTGTCTTTTTTCCCAGCTAAGAAATAGATATGTTGTTTCACTCATTACACAGTGGAAGAAAAGACTCCTTAAATGTTTGAAATTTGGCTTTAAGAAGTCAATCTAGCTTGCTAAGCATAATAACCCTGTGTTTTAATCAATGGCTGTTGAGACAGTATCTTAGATGAGAAAGTGACTCATGAAGTATGTAGGGGTCATAAATAGGAGAGGCTTGCTTTAAACTGGAGAACAGAGAGGTGTCAAGAGGGTGAGTTAGGAACAAAGTTCAGTAAGAGCAAAGTGCAATGACTTACCTGTAATACTTTGGTCAAATTGTTAAATAGAGCTTGACCAGCACTCACTTTGTATTTGACGCCTCTGACTGTGCCATTTTTACTTAAAATGTTGACTCTTCTTGTACCAAAACACTTCTCGCTGGCAGCCCTTGCTAACATCAGCAAATTATCTTGGTCATTCTCATGCTCATCACTTTCTGATCCTATGTGGCCATTTTGTTGTCCATCAGACTCACTTAGTCCATCTATGCCACAAATACTGGCACATTCAGAATCCAGAGAGCCTGATGGTTGCCCATCTTCATACACCTCCTTCAAAACTCGTCCACTGTGAGATGAAGCGATCCGAAACCGGACTTTCCGTGGCCTGTCACTTTCCGGCTTCATCTCCCTTTTCAGCATGGTCACATGTACCCAAATAAACAGTTCATATAATTCTGGATCCCTTGTTATTGCATTAGTCTACTTGCCAGATAGCAGTATGAGAGCCTAATTCTAGTGACAGCAGCACTCATATGAAACTAACATTGAAAGAAGATTCCCAGGAACTTAGGTGCATCTCTGCTATTAATAATGAATGAGTGTGAGTGTGCTATGGTTACCTTTAAACTAAAACTTGCAAAATGATCCCAGGCTTTAAATATTAAATAGCCATGGTGGATTCTTTAACAGGACAAGTGCAAGAAAGTGGCATGCAATGAAATAGAAAATAAGTGTGGGCGAGGAAATGAAAGAATTGAATTTTGAAGCCAATAGTGAGTGTCGAAAAGGATCTCAGTGACAGATATAGCTCTACAGTTTATTGTCCAGAGTGGATGCCAGAGATAAAATATAGAATCAAATATATAGGATCAGAGATGTCATAGTCTTCTCACAGTGCTTATTTCTTCTGTCTTTCACTCCAAACAATCTTTAAAAAGGACAATAAACATGCTATATTTCTGCATAGAGCTATCATTACTTGTGCTCATTAAATCATCAATTAGACCTCACCTACATTGTATAAGATGAATTTCAACCTACATCTTCATGCACAGCAGTTTTTCTAAAGAATAACTTTTTAACACACTATGAAAAGAAAGAACTTCTGCTTTGTTACTTTCTCACTTCTGCTAGTAGAAAACATTGTTCTCTTGGACAGAGGGAAAGATTTGGAAAGGAAACATACGAAACAATGAGGGAAGAATGGAAAATCCCTCAAGCCAGCCAGATCAGCCAAAGCAATCCAGGTGATCAGCACTGATAAATATAATATCAAAATCACCCATGCATAGAGAAGGGTCCTCCTTATGCTGTGCTTGGTGTATTTTCTATCACCTTGGCAGACACCAGAAGAATCTCTTAAGATACAGAGCCATGTTGAAACTTACACTATAGTGAATATCCAAACCTTTCTGTACCTACAGAGAGGACATGCAGCTGGTCCTCACATTGCACTTCAAGGTTTTTAATGTTTATAGCGTTATCTAATTATGAATTTATTTTAGAAAACAAAAAATAATAACACAAAGTTGAAAATAAAAATCGCAATCTCAAGAGATGTTCATAATTTTGTTAATTTTCTTCCAGTGTGTTTGAAGATGAGATGTTATGATGTTCACAGCACTGCCTAGCCTTGTGCATTTAAGGGAAGAGGGAAAAAGTGCCTAGCTTTCACTGATGGAATATGAGTAAAAATGATGCATAACTTGTGGACCAAGGCAGTTAAGGCAGAGAGTGCTCTGTCTGTGCTATTTCTCTTCCTTCCTCATTTGCTAGCTGGTTGACCCTTGTAATCTTGAAAGCATATACTGAGCTTGTCAGAGTAACAGAGAAATTCACGACCACCACCAATCTGCTTTGGACTACACCATAAGCAAAAAATAAGACTTTATTGTTTTAAGCAATGGAGATTGATTAAAGAGTTGTTAGAACAGCTGAATCTAAGTGCTCTTATATATAAAATCATCTGCATTTATTTAGTATATTGCTTTTTTTCATTCAACATTATATAATGAGTCATTTCTTATATTTTTATTTCTTAAAAATGTGAATTTAATGTGTATTAAAAGTCCCCTTAATAGTTGTATCATATTTTATTTTATTCTTTCTGGATTGCTAGTTGTTTAAATTATTTAAATATTTAGTAAAATAATGCTGTACTGAATATCCTTGCTCAAAAATCAGTGTTCTTTAGTATAAAATCATTTGGGTAAAATTTATTGGGAAGGATATTTTAAAATGTGAAGCTTTCGATGCAAACTGCTAATTGTAAAAAAAAAAAAAAAGTTGTATAAATTACACTTCTACTAGTATATGAGTTCCTACTCTACTGTACTCTTGCCAATGCCAACATTTAATATTACCAATTTTTCAATGATTTCTTTATCAAGTTGATAAGTAGTCATTTATTATAGTTTCCCAACTTTAAATGCTATTGATGACTTTCATTCTGAATGTTTTCTTCATATAGAACTCTCACTGAAGAGAAGAGAGAGAAAAAATGAGAATCTCTACCTCATAGATAGTCAAAATGGGAATCAAATGTTAGAGAATTCTATATAATGCCAAAAAAGAAAGGGGGAGGGAGAGGGAGAGATAAAAGAAGAGTGGGACAGAGTGAGAAATGGGGAGAGAGAGAGAGCGCTATATCAACTATATCTAAGTGATGCTATAAAGTGGCTTTAACTCAGCAAAGTAAAAAAATATATATAGTGAAAGTATATAACAAGAGAACTTAAGTGAAGAAATATGTACTGGGGCAGAAGAAAATTACTAATGCATCTTTACATCCAAATGTTCAGATCTTTCAGAATACACAGTAGTTAGTGGGGAGAGCATGAATATTAGCCTAATCAAGGGGAAAAAATGAAAATTCCATGTTTGTTCCAATTATTTTTTTGTCCTGAGCACCTCATTTAATCTGCCTCAGCTCCACCTTTCCAGTCTTTGAGTTGGAAACTGTATTGCAGCATGAGCAAAACTGTGGAGTCAAAGGAACTAGGTTCAAATTCCAGCATGACATAGCAGGAACATTCTTTCCACTACCCAATTATTTAATTTCTCCCATCAGTAGAACGGAGACAATATCTTCCTCAGGAAGTTGTGCTTGCAAAGTATCTTGAACTATCACTCAATATGTCTGCGATGGTGTACACATATACTGTGTATCCTCTGAATGAAAATAACTAATTCTAGCCTGAATAAGCAAGACAATGGCTATACAAGCTTACAGTCACTAAATATATATGAAAGATAGAGAGAATTCATTAGAATGACTAAAAAAATTGTGATATTTTAAATTTTTATGTTAAATATATAGTATGTATATATAATATTTTATATGATATTTTAAAATAACGAGACTAGGTAAGAATCATTTCTTTTTCAAGGATTAACAGAAAGTTCAGTAGACTAAAATCCAGCCTGCCACAAGTATAAGGAAGTATCTGCTAGTTTGAGAAGATATATACCCTGTTAGATAATATGCCCTTGATAATTAGAACTCACACACTTATCTTAAGCTAAAATAAAAATCAAGCTGTTAGTTTCAGTGGATAAATTCTTTTTCATTCAGGCAATGAGTATTCCACAAGTATCTGTTGAGTGACCTCAAGGATAAGACATTGCAAGATACTATGGTAAATACAAATATATATAATATTATGCCCATGCCTTTCATTAGTAACATAAGCTTAAGCAAAACAGAGTTCAATGCAGTGTACTTTAAGCTCATATAGAATCCCTTTTCCTTAAAATAACCAAATTAAATTACTAGTTATCTCCAATATAAGACAACGATTTTTCTCCACAATGTGCAT
The DNA here is from genome assembly GCF_902729225.1 of Pteropus medius. NCBI lineage: Eukaryota > Metazoa > Chordata > Mammalia > Chiroptera > Pteropodidae > Pteropus > Pteropus medius. The sequence continues at coordinate 2,764,122 of NW_024351730.1, read as the reverse complement.
TCTCATTCTGTTTACAATTTGTTCCCAGCTACTTAATGTCAATAAAGCAACTTCTAACTACTCCATTTGCCACCGTTTACCTGTATCAGTCTATTATTGCCTACATGTTAATTGCTTTGCAAATTAGCCTCCTCCCTTCAGCAAGAATTTCCTTCTCTTCCTTCAGATGTACTCCTATAATTATTCATTCATTTAACAGTGTTTATTAAGAACCTACTAAACATCAGAGAGTTGCTGGATTTGTACAGGTGAACATAATAGGCATGTTTCCTGCCTTCAGAGGTAGGGAGATAAATATATAGTAAAAATTATAAATAAATAAATATATAGTAAAAATTATAACAAGCATTACTAAAAATGAAATGGATAAAGAAGGGAGCCTTCTTTAGGAAAAAAAAAAAATCTAACAATAAGCCTCTCTGAAAATGAGATATTAAATAAAGTCTACCAAAATTAGAAGATTGATCATGTAAAGATTTGAGATGGGCAAACAGCTGCATGTGTAAAGATCCCAAGGCATAAAATCAGTAGGTTTGTCCAAAGAACTGAAAAAAGGCAGAGTGGCTGAAGACTCCCATTTTACAAAGTTCTTCTCAAAAAAGGATAGGACTGGAAGACCTTTTCCTCCTAACCTAACCCTTAATTTACACAACCTCCTCAAAACATGAAACCAAAAACCTGTAAACCATTTCTATATTACCAACAAAGAAATACTTCAAATATTCCTAGGTTTGCCACCAACGGACATCTATTTATTGAAAATAGTAAATTATATATTCTGGAAGCTATATAGATGGTAGAATCTTGCATTAACCAAACTAGAACTATTTTGAAAAATACTATTAACAATGAATTCAAAGAAAAAAGTACCCTTTGTTCAATTCCCAGTAGAAATGGCAATCTAGCAGCTAGACCTAGGCCTGGATATTTTTTGTTGCTGTCAGTTTTTTAATCATAAATATTTAATTATTACCTTATTTGTAGAGAAAGCATAACATCAAAGTATGATTATTATTTTACTTATTCAGTCTCCAAATATTGCCCACATACAATTCTATGTGTACTTATCATTGCATGGTGAGAGTAATTTTAACCATATTCCTGGCTTTGGAGCATATTTTTTAATCCCTTGAATCACAGTTAATATATGCAACATGTCTTCATTTGCTGTTATTTAATAGCTATCACACTCACTATTTTGCGTTTTGATCTTCAAAACATTAAAAAATGATTACTGAAAGTGAAGCAGAAACTCTACCAGTCTTTGGAAAAGTAATTGTCTTCTCTCCAGCAACACTTGTCACTAGAAAAGTGATAAACCCTGACTCACTTCCCAAAGGCTATTCTCAGAACTTTTGTTTGGGTAGAGAGAACCTATCAATTTTTACTTTCTGACTACATTAATGATTAGAGGGAAAAGAAGATTTAGTAACCATCAGTGAAGTAGGAAAAATAAGCTATCCCAGAAATTTTTCATCTTGTAAAATATTGAATCTTTCTTAACCAACATGAATTCACAAATCAAAATTCACAGCTTAATTATTAATTTGAAGTACAGAGAACTTCTAATCAGAAAATAACTGAGTGCAGTCAAGAAAATATTCTTTGAAAACAGGACTATTGTCTTATTATATAACAAGAAAGATGGATGATTTCTTAGTTTACAGATTAATGGCTAAGAATGGGGGCTGGGGGTACAACAATGCTGCATTTGAATCTTGGATCGGACATCTTTTGAGTTACTTTGAACCTCAGCTTCCTCATCTGTCAAATAGTAGTGCTTATTTTACAGAGTGTTTGGAAAGATTAAATAGAATAATGTATAGGAAATACTTAGCATGCTACTCAACAAATGACAGTTTTAGATTCTTATCAGTTACTTAAACTAGCTAAATATACATACTGTTTGGAGGTCAGTAAGAAGAATGAAACCAAGCATAAATAACTGACAGAGAATCAAGGCAACTCATTCTCTTTCTGGTCTGATTCTAGGGCTCCAAGGCTAAACTAGCCTGCCATCACTTAGATTCTGGAGAAGGACTCTAGTTTCCAGTAGACTTGTTCACTCTGTACATCTCTGGACTGGGAGTTTACTATATATTAAGAGCTGTACTGGGGGTAGATGGTTCCAGTGCTGGCTTACACACTATTGTTATGAACTGTGAGTGAGCACAGTTGTCTCAGACTCCTGGGGCTGCTCAGTTGTGGAATCAACATGCACCTAGCATTTCTATTTTATAATTACCTAAGTTTTCTAAGTTTAACAAAACCAAGAATACAGAAGGATCAATAAAGAGTCCTCAGAGCAACAGCTTCCCAAAACAGACTTTTACAGTTCAATTTTTGTCTTTGATTCCTCCAATGTATCTCGTAGAATGTTTTGAACATAAACATTGTTCAGAGGAATGTTTGCTGAATTAAATTAGCTAAGTTAGATTTTAATGTCAGGACAGACTGACCTCACATTTAAGGGAGAGGTAAATAACAACTAACCAACTCTTTCTGTCCTGCTTCTAGTCTATAAACACGAGGTAAGAAATAATGTTTATTAACTTTTCAGGCAAAATGTCTGAGTCATATGATGCTATTGGTGTCATTAAAGGGACCTCTACACTACATTAGAACTGTTGAATGTTAGAGAGGAAATTGTATACTCGGCCTATAGAATCCAAGTACCAGAAGAGATCAAAGAGGAATGAATCAATTTTACCTATTTAGGTTTGAAAACTTGAATTGACTGCCTTCAACTTATGAAAGCCAAGTGACTCAAACATCTAGTTCACTTAACACCAATAACTGTAAGTTCAAGCTTTGTTCTCAAGCGTGAAACAAGGATTTTGCTATTTCCTCTTGAATAAGGAGTTTCTAATGTATGTGTGGCTAAGATTCTTAAACCAGGAAGAAAGGAAAAGATCACTTTTATATCCTTCTTCAATCAGATTGTCACTATGTATAGAATACTTTTAAATATGCTTTATGGTAAAAAGATTTTTAAACTAACTGTATTTCTACTCCAGGACATTGATGTATGGATTTAACATCTTTTAACTCCTAATAAAAAAGATAATCAATGAATGAAATTATGCATATTTTTATCCTACACATGGGAAATTTAGTTCTCAAAATTCTGCTTGGAAACATACTAGAAGTAAATCCAACTGCTATGGGATGGAGAAAAGGTCAGACAGGATGAATGAACATGGCACTTGAGAATATAGGTTAATGAATAAACCACCAAAAACACTGAATTAGACCTGGAGATACTCAAGCTATCTTACTAAATATCAAAAAGATCAGAGTTTATCCTTCTTGAGATTTTTCCAGAATCAGGATACAAATAAGAGAACAGGGAAGTAAAGTTACAGTGTTAAAAACATCGGCCTAAAAAATTAAGTGCAGTTTTCCAAATCAACAGCAGATTTCAACAGAATGTCAATACTTAATGTGGTTGCTTAGGAGTGTAAATCCCTAGAGTGCCAATTTATTTTTCCGCAGTGAGAATGTTCTTGTGAAAAGTGTAAAAAGATCCTTAAGAATTTCAAATCCATTGAGATAAAATGGCAATGCTCTTAGAGACTACCCTGCTAATAAATTTATTCATTTTAAATTAATGAAAAAGTAGAATGTCAAGAAACATACAAAGCTGACTGAATATATATATATATATATATTAAAGAAACCCATATCATGATACAGACTTCCTATCTTCTTCTCTTGGTTAAGCATTTTTAAATCACTGAAAATTTAACATTTATCTTGAATCAGTAAATACCATAAATTTAAAATGAATGGACAGTGCCAGTTTGAAGAATCACAAATTATATTTCATAATTGTGTTGTCTCTTTTCTTCCAATAGCATGATGATAGAATGGAGCACTGGGAAATTCTAATTCTATTATCCTATCATCGTTGCCAAGGTAACAGGGGACTGTTGATTTTACTGTCTGAGATGAAGGTTAAAGCTGGCAAGGAGAGGAAAAACGGGGAGTTAGCAAGATAGGGGGAAAAAAGAACCTTTGTGCATTTAGAGATCTAGAGATATTCTTGTTTTCTTGGTGGGATTGTAGAGTCCAGAAATAAACTAGAAAGTTTTCTAAGAGCACATACGGATGCCCAGAAGAAGTCAAAGTTCTCCTGAAGAGAAGGCATGATGGAATATAAATTATGAGCTCTGTGGTTTAAAAAGCATATCATCCTACCCCAGAAAGCATGGAGCTCAGTCAACTCTCTCAAAATGTCAAGTATACATTGAAGAGAGGGCTTTTGCCTATATATATATATTTTTTGTATTATCTTTTGCAAAATGAGTTCATGCAGTTTCCAAAGCTTTTGCATATATAAACTTGGAACTCTAAGGTAATCAACTGATTTGGCTTTAATTTGTTCTGTTTGCAAATAGAATATTCATCATCCAGTTCAAGTCATCATGCAGTTCAAATACTAACATAGTCATCATCTAGTTCAAATATCAACGATTTGAACATGAATGTTTTAACCTCCAAAAATTCCCAAGCTTCCTTGGTAGTACTTTAAAAATCATGTTCTTCATGAAAAATAATTATCTTTTTTCCAGGTAAATACTCAAGAAAAAAGGGAGACATTTCTTAGTGTATTGCCTAATTTGAGCTCCCTTATTAAGAAATATATTTGCTCTTCTTTTTCTTACTCTCAGATTTCTGGAATTCTGTCATGTTGTATACTACACACAGAAAAATCTTCAATCTAAATGGTTGAAAACTTTCTCTTAAAAAAGAATTCTTTTTCAAAGTCTATGGACTTATTTAATTTTTGTGTATGAAAATAAATTCTTTATAATATCAGATAACTTGCTCAATATGTTAATATTGGATTCTCCAATGCCAATTTATAGCAAGTCATAGATAATCTGAAAATGTCTTCCTGACAATGTAAACTTGCGAATTTGTATCAGAGATAGTGTGAGGTGGTAGAAAAATAATTGATATGTACATCCGACACCTGAAAATATTGAATCACTGTAGAATGTAACATAAATGTTGGCTTAATTTTACTCAGCTTCACAAGGAAATTTTCAAGGAAGTTTAGCATATAAAAGTAAACACATTGCTAAACTGGGAAAGTTTTTTTATTGAATTTTATTTTAAGGTAAATCTGGCCAATGAATCTTTCTCTACATAAGAGACATGATATACCTCATACTTGGTTTTTATTGCCATTGTCAACACCATTGTCAGAGTATGTGATGTATAGAATTGCTCTGGAAGTCAGGTTTTTGTTTCTTTTTGGTTATCTTTTTACTTATTAAATCATTTATCTTAATACAGTCAGTTTCATTAGTTTCCTTTAACCAAAGAGTTACACTTAGAAACACTTGAAAATTGGTAAGAAGTAGATCCCTACCCATTTCCACATATCAGTAATTCAATCTATTATTTTGACAATTATGCTACCTTAACTGCAGACTTGTTTCACTGCAGAGCTGACTGAGAAGGGAGGTTTTGGTGGTGAGATGCCCAGCAGGAAGAATACATGAGGGGCCAACATGAGAATGAAACAGCAGGCACCAACTTTAATGAGGGGAGTGCACTTCTATTGCAGGGAACATGCTTCTGCTTCTGCTTCTGCTTCTATTCTGCTCCCTAGGGGACCACATGGGCTCCACATATATCAGAGTGGCATTCAGCCACATATGCATGATACAATAAGCTGAATTATATTTACATACTTTAGGCGCAGGCACCCTACTACACTAATGTAACATTCTAAATCCAAGATCCTATTCCTAGCCATAAGCCTGGATCACAGCCAGACCTGGAGCCAGCCAGGTCTGGGACCCACAACTTGTTTACGTCCTATCTTAGAAGCACATTTTACTTGAATATCACAAAATAGAATATCAGTTTAACAAAGGATGACAGTCCAATAAGGAAGATCTAATTTTAAATATAAACATTAAAATGTTATTTTAAATCATGAAAAAATGTCCACATAAAAAAAGTTTTAAAACAAGAGAATTTCTATTTTTAAAAAATATAGACAGAAAGCTAATTAAATACATAAATGCTAAAGAATGTGTGGAAAATTGAGAGCCTCCTAAAATTACAGGTGATGCAAACATTCTGGATGCCATAACCCAGCAAACCACTCATAGGTATATAACCCAGAGACAGGAGATTTATTTCAATATTGTATGGGGTTACAGGAAACTGGAAATAATTGCCCTGACTAATGCTATGTAGAAATTGGGATCAGCGAGTTAATTTACGTGAAATCCTGATGTATCTTTAATACATAGCATTAATATCGAGTAAAATAATTTAGAAATAGAATGGGTTTTATTTAAGTAGAATAAAAACAAATGCATGCACAAAGCAGCACTACATATTTTACAAGGGTGATATAAATCAAAGTATATTCTATAAGTGACGTAAGATAAAGGGGGGACATGGGAATGAGAATAGGGAATGATGGAGGAAAGAGGCGTTTTGCATAGACCAACGATGATAGAGCACCATGATTAACAGGATATAATTAATTCACTCCACTGAAACCAAAATGTAGATATGCGATTATCTCATGGTTGAAATGTTATGGCTAGTTTTTAAGTTTTTGTGTTTTTCTGTATTTTCAGAGGAGTTTGTAATCTCTTCATACTTAATAAAAAAGCATAATATTACTCAGATTTTTCAGTTATATTTATATAGGTTTAATTTAAATACAAAAAATTTCACCCTTTTAAAGCGACAGATTGATGTTTTGACAAATATGTATAGAATTCCTTAGATTGTTAAGTGACTTGCTTAAACCAGGCCTTCTATATCAAAATCCAGTACTCTTTCTATTACATAAAAATAATTTTTAAAATTACCCAAAAACTTTCACTCATTTCTGCTTGTATTTCATAATATATCATACCATTTTTTTGCCTTGAAAAATTAATTACTATAATAAATGTCTCCATAGAACTGCATGTGTGAGGACATCATTAGACATGTCCTTTGTTATGAGAAACAATGGAATTGAGAGAAAATAATTTTGGGAGTGAAAAAGCAGAGACCAGATAGGAAATTGGGATACCATGAGCTTGACATTTGTCTTAGTAAATTTTAATGACTAGCATTTTTTGAGAACAGCATTTGACCCATCTTAAAAGTGTAAGAAGCCACGACTTCATACATATAAAATTATGCCATTCTAGAAAAAGCAATGTCTTCTAACCCACTCCTGGTTTGCTTCTTTCCACCTGCCATGGATCATTTTCATGCTCTAGGTAAGTTCAGGGAGAAATTAGGAGCAGAGACAAGCAGCCTCACCAGACACACATAATAAAAGTAACATTGAAGGGTAAGAAAAATGAGCTGCTGGTGTCCAACTGACACAACGTGGTGAGTCTGGACGCAAGAAGATGGATATGATATGAGGTCAGCCACCCAGACAACAAATGATCTTCCTACAGCTGTTAGGGCATTGTCCCCAACTAGACTGGCAACAGCTTGTAGTCTAGCTTAGAAATCAGATCTCCTTCACCAAAAATAATTAACATTTGCCCTTCTCAATTAAATAGCCCTGTCTGCCTGCCTAGCTTCTGTCAGCATTCTTTTTTTCTTAATGCTTGTGCCTTCTCTGATCTTTCCAACTGCCCTATGAGCTGCCAAGCAGGCAGTTCCTGTTCCTTAATTCAGCTTTATCATGTCAGGAGATTGTAATCAAGACTTAATAACATTCTGCAGCCTGTGGAGACATTAGCCGTCCCTAAAGCCCAGCTAACTTTCTGTTACAGGCATCTGTTCAAAGAACTAAAGTCTGCCCAGACTCAGCCATCTCTGTATACACACCAAAGGAGTATCAATTAATGGGCATGGGATATGGACTAACACCTTTAAATGTATTTCATTAGGTTCTTATCTTTAATAGACATATGGAAAGACCATCAAGTGATGTTTTGCAATCTAGAAGATGACCAAGGACAGTTGAAACTAAAATCTTGAAAAGGATTTTCTGCTAAGCTATCCATGTGGCACTCAACTCATAAAGTTATGATAGCAAGATTTTGCATTTTTTAATGCTTTATTTTCCAATGGCTTTCACATGCTGTGTCTTACACATCAAGTTGTAAAAATGGTATCTGAAGAAGTTGATTTTTCAAAATAATTATCCAAATACCTTCCTAATGAGACAAAATTTTAATTGTCAATTCAATGATGATGTTGGCAGCCAAATAGGTGGAATAGTCCATCAGTAATTATTTGTAAACTCAGACATCTACTACATGAAGCACAACTAGTCCTATATGTACTGTACAGAAAAGCATATTCAAGCTTTAAAAATTAAAACAAGTGAACAAGTTTAAAATTGATGCCTAAAAGATTTATTCATGTTGCAGGAAAAGTACGAAGATATCAATTTCTCTTTTGTTCTCACTGCTTAGGGAAAGTGTAAACAAAGCTGATCCCTCCATTTTGCAGTGACCAAATAAGCCCTTATCATTCTTACGTGATCATAGAGAGGCGTATCCCAGAATAACATCCCACCTGGATTCAAAATCTTTCTAGCCAATGTATGGTCCTCAGACCATTAGCATCACACAGCTTGAGAGAGTATTATAAATGCAGACCTTCAGATCCCAACCAGAGTTAATGAATTAGAATCTGACTTTTAACAAGCTCCCCAGGGGATTCCTATACACATCAAAGCTTAAGAAATGCTAGTTTAGAACAAATAAAACAGAATTTTAAAAATATTTATATGGAATATTTCTTAAACCTATATATTATGGAAAAAATCCATACCCGATAATCTTAGATAATTATTTTACCTCAGTTTGAAGAAATACACATTTTGTAAAACTAGTATAGATTTGCTGAGATAAACAATGTGGATTAACTCAATCATTTTATGAAGAAGAGAAGAAAAATAGGCTCCTTTACTCTCTATAAATACTCAAGAGAGAAAAACAAGATATTTTTTAGACTTTTAGGGTGACCAATAGTCCCAGCTTATCTGAGAGAGCGAGGGGTTTTCTGGGAGAGCTGTGGGAAATGAAGACCTTCCTCTTAAAGGGCCCACGCCAGCCTTACTCACTGATGAGCTCACTTGCTCTGAGTACCAGCGCTAGGGCAGCTGTTTGAGAGGCACCAGGGACATACGTGAGGTGCTGAGCTGTCGGGCTTCAGGGAGAAGTTTGGAGGGGTAGCTGGCTCCTGGACAGAGATGCAGGCAGAAGCCATTGCTCCTTTGTTGAGCCTTCTCCCTCCCAGCCTGTAGACGCAGGCACCATCAACCTGGATAACACAGGTCACTTGACCCAGGCGATTCCCTGAGGCTCTACCTTTCCCAACTTGTGGACCCACCAAAGCTGCTTCCAGTGGTTTATTTCATACAAACGGGCTGTCTTGGCTCTGCTGCAAACTTTCATAAAACTTCTCAAAAGCTCACAAAATCCAAAGAAGCAGCATCTGGCCTTGGTGAACCCTGTACCTCTCGCTGAGCAACAGTGGCAGCTGGCCTTGGTTTCTGACTTGGACCCTCAAGGAACCTATAAGTCCAGCACAGATGGCAGCCATATGTGGATTGCTTTGTGACTCTTACCAGATGGCCCTGGAAATACACAGGCTGCGACTGAACTAGGCCTGCAGCTGGACCCCTCTCAGGTCTGTGACAAGGGGCCCCACAACACACCTACTACATAAAGCCACTCTACTAAGACTGGGAGCCTTAGGAGCTCTACCCAATACATTGAATGAGACACAGGGAGGCAGCCAAAATGGGAAGATAGGAAAGTATGTCCCACATGAAAGAACAGAAAGCTCCAGAAAAAGAATTCACCAAAATGGAGATAAGATGCAGAGTTCAAAATACTGGTTAGGGGAAGAGTAGATGAACTCAGGGAGAACTTTAACAAAGTGATTAAAAAACACACACACACATAAAAATGAAGATGGAAAACATAATAGGGAGCCAGTCAGAAATGAATTATACAATATCTGAGATGAAGAGTACATTAGAGGGAATCTATAGCGTTGATAAAACGAAGGATCAAATCAGTGACATGGAGGATGGGGTAGCAGAGGACACACAATCAAAACAGCAACAAGAAAAAAGAATCCAAAAAAAAAAAAATGAAGATAGTTTAAGGAGCCTCTGGTACAATGGCAAGCATAGCAACATTTATATCATAGGGGTACTAAAAAGACAAGAGAGAAAGCAAGGAATTGAAAACCTATTTGAAAAAACAATGAAGGAAAACTTTCCTAACCTGGTGAAGAAAATAGACATACAATCCCAGGAAGCTCAGAGAGTTTCAAACAAGATGAATCCAAAGAGGCCCACACCAAGACACAGCATAATTAAAATGCCAGTTTAAATTCAAAGATAGAATCTTAAAAGCAGCAAGAGAAAGTAATTAGTTACATACAAGGGAATGCCCATAAGACTATCAGCCGATTTCGCAACAGAAACTTTACAGGCTTGGCACAAAATAGTCAAAATGATGAAAATCCAGGATCTACAACCAAGATTACTTTATCCAGCAAAGCTATCATTTAGAGTTGAAGGATAGATAAAGAGCTTCCCAGACAAGAAAATCTAAAGTAATTCATCACCATCAAGCCAGTATTACAGGAAATGTTAGAGGGACTTCTTTTAGAATAATAATAAAAAAAAGTATCAAAAGTCTAAATAAAAAATGGCAATAACACATATTTATCAATGAGTACTTCAAATGAAAAAGAATTAAATGCTCCAATCAAAAGATAAGGTGGCTGAATGGATAAGAAAACAAGACCCCTACAAATTCTGCCTACAAGAGACTCATTTCAGATTAAAAGACACACAGAGACTAAAAGTAATGGGATGGAAAAGATATTTTATGATTGACCTAGAGGGTAGTGTGCTGAGTAGATTAAGCTAGAGGAAGACTAATGACATATGATTGCACATATATGTGGAATCTAAAGAACAAAATAAACAAACAAAAAAGCAGAAACAAACTCATAGATACAGAGAACATTTTGAGGGTTAACAGATGGGAAGGGGATTTGGGGGGTCATTGAAAAGAGGGGAAAGGATTAAGAAGTACAAATTGGTAGTTACAAAATAGCATGGAGATAGAAAGTATAGCATAAGAAATATAGCCAATAATATTGTAATAACTGTGTATAGTGTCAGAGGGCCACTAGAGTAATTGGGGTGATCATTTGTGAGTTATATGGATGTCTAATCACTATTATGTACACCTGAAACTAATATAGTGTTGTACACCAACTATAACTGAAAACTAAAAAATTATTATTAATTTATAAAAATAAAACACCTTGTGTTCATGTCTCAAATGGAGTTCATTTCAAGCTAAGATAATATTCAATTTGCACAGGATATATATACATTTGTTGTGCAAGGCTCTCCCACACATGGCAAGACAGATAGAATCCTTGGATTCAACTTTATTAAAATAACAGTGGAGACCCTCCACAAATATTTAACAACTAAAAAACACTCTCTCACAGTTTCCAGAATGCCCCAAAGGGGCATACTTCCCTTCCTAAGAACAACTGAACTAATTTATCTTCAGTTTCTCCCAGACCACATCGGCTTTAGGAGGATGTGGAAAATAGATTCAATAGGAACTGAATCCTAATCCAGGACATTCTAATACTCTAGAATTCTCAGATACCTCCCTTTTCAGTAAGTCCCATTCGAATAGGAATTCTGATCTTGTGTCTGTTACCCACGTTCCATCTGTGGCACCTTTATTCCTTCCCCAAGACACTTGTTCTATTCATTTTTCACCTGTTCATTCAACCCATTTGATTGAGCACATGTTGTGTTAAACAAGAGGGATTCAAAACTCATTCAGCTCTTGCCCTCAAGTAACTCTCAGTATAGTTCGACAAGCTGTATAATAGAGATAAATGAAGTACAGAGGAATACGGAAGTAGGTGGAATTGATGCTTTGGCTCAGACACAGAAAATCAGAGAGAGCTTCTGTCAAAAAAATTAACAATAGTTGCTGCTGTTATAATTTCCAAGAATGTTGAAGAAAATAATTTATCCAATTAAAGCAAATAAAAAATCAAAATATAGCTTACATATTCAAAGAAAAACAAATTACTCCTTTTCTGAGTTTCATCCTCAGTGGAAAGAAAACTGGATGGTAATCCATTTGTTCAAAAACATGGGTTTAGAGCATCTGTAAGTATAGGTTTATTGAACATCTGTAAATACCTATAGAATATCATATAATTCCAAGTCATCATTATTATTTTTTCCCGAGGTAGGCTGTTGATTGGAAAATCTACCCAAATATTCATTCTCAAGAATTCTTAATATTCAGAAGATGCTACCTGGTTTCCCCTCACTTTCTTCATAAAAAGGATATATCCTTTTTATACACAGTATCCTTTAGATACACAGTTCAGACATTGTTTATCCAAAAGCACTATTTGAATTGACTGTCAATTTAATTGACAAATAGAACAAAGTAGAGGGCAAATAAATGCCTCAGTGTTGGTGACTTACTGCCTAATAAATAGGGTTAATTTTTTTTTGCTATTTTATCATATTATTATAATATTATCATGACAGAAACATGCACCTAAGACGTTATTTTTTATACTGAGAAGATATAAAAGTATATTACATTTTTATGGCTTATTTAGATAGCTTAGACAATTTGCTGCTTTGAATGCCAAGATATTCTTATTTGTTCATTTTATTTGTAATCTGCATTTTTCTTAATTTCTCAGAAATCAAATTTTGTAATATTAAATTGAAGTTTAATTGAAGATAAGGACACTTAGAAAGTGAAATTTGAAGTGAGTAATTCACTTTATCCCATATTGGTGTACTTCCTACTGTATAGTCTCCATTTTGGATGCTTCATAAATAGTAAATATGGGCATAACTTTTGTTTATTGCACTTCATTTTACTGTATATCAAAGATGTTGCATTTTTCACACATTGAAGGTAAGACCTTCTACCAACAAGAAGATTACAACTTACTTTATTGTGATACTCAGTTTATTGTAGTGGTCTGAAACTGAACCAGCAATATCTCTGAGGCAGTCTTATTATAATAATAAAAGTAATATTTGTTGTTTCATATGTGCCAAAAAAATGTTCTATATGTTACCTTTTTTAGTCCTTAAGATAAGCCTATGTAATATGTAATATTGCCCCCATTTTACATATGAGAAAACTGAGATTCAGAGATACTAAATGCCTTACTCAAAATCATTAAGGCAGAGCTGAGATTCAAATGCAAATCTGGTTGAATCTTGCATTCTAGATTATAGACATCATGGTATCAGAACCGAAAGACCCACTTATTCATGCTCCTTTCTCTTACATTTCTGGTGAGATTAAGGCTCCTGCTTCCATCTCTAGAAAATGCAAAAGGCTCCTTATCCTCCATGCTTTCTTATTCTGTAACCTGTGCTCCCCACAGCGTCAGTGTAGTAGGAAGGTTTAACTCAAATCTTTTAAGCACATTTTGGACGCATCAGGTGGAAAAAATAAATAAATATCCCCAGTAGGGAGCTGTTGATACATGTGAACTCACTTGATAGTGATAGATCTTTCATGAGCTTGATGTCAAAATGTTGTGATTTTTATGAAACCAGAAATTAAATAATGCATAAAACTAATGTTTCACAATTGATGTAGCTGGTTTCATAGACCATCATCTCCCAACAACTATAATTTTTTCTTCCATTCTAGGACATGTGTACCTCTTTAAAGAACCTGAAAACAGCTGGCTAAGCCCATAATGTACAGGCCCAATTGTGAGAATGACCGATAGGTAATGCTCACAGAATGTCAGAACTAGAAAGAAACCAAGAAATGAAATTCAGTTTCATCAGTTTGCAAAGGAGAGAATCAGGGTGGTAGCATGGATAGTTAGGGACATCAAGCAAACAAAGACTGACTTTCGGTGGAGACTTTGTTCCCTTACCACTGCGCCATACTACCTAGTCTCAGTAATGCCTAAGAGATTATATTCACCCTCCTGGGTTAAGTTTTAAGTTCACTTTGTTCATCACTGAGCTCTGTACATTGTTGAACATACAGCCACCTGAGGCTATAGGTATTGTTAGGGATTCTCTTTCCTTTTAGTTTCTCCTGATAAATGCTGGTCATCTGCTTCTCCATTATTTTTCCTTCTATTCCACACCTGTTGGGCTCCATAGCATCTGGCTTTACGAATTTACCTCGGTGTTTATCTTCCTCCCCTCTCAAATATCAATACAACGCTTTTTATGTGCTTTATTTGGAACAAGAATAAAAGTGAAACCTGATAGAGGCCAAGGAAAAGGTTAAGACTACAGAAGAGTGTCTTAATTCAGGCAGTCTCAAAAAATTGGAAAGAACAATTGAAGAGAGGAGAGAGAGGGGAGTGAAAAGAGGAGAAACCAGTAATGGACAGCACTAGGGTTGGAGAAAACAGACCAGCAGGAGAAACTAGTGTCCAGAGAGTGTGACAAGCTCATCTTTCATTCAGATGACCACCTGTACTCAATGAGGGGAGAAGGGGAGGCGGGGAGTTGAGAATGGCAACAGAAGAGTCCAAGTATGGTCATTTTCAAGACAAGGGTAAGGTGTGGTGGGGAAAGGGACTGGGTCAAGGTTCTGAGTCATTATTCTCTGGGAACAGCCTCCATTAAATGCCCAAGTAAATGGGAGACAGTTTTCAGCCATGAATGGTAAAGAGGGAGTTAGAAAAAGAGATAGGCCAGAACCAGGCTGCTTGTCAGAGACCCATCAGAGTCGGGAAGGGTTCAGTTCTAAGATCCAGTATGAACAGGACTTAATGCAACTAACTAAAGACAGGTGAAAAACTCAGTTGTGTAGAGGATGCCAACAACACAGAAATTAAGGTAAGGTTGCAGTTCAGTGCCTAGTGGGGACTAACACTAGTTTTATTGCTTTTGGCAGCAAAACTTATCTTCTACTGCCTGATGGTCTAGAGTCTCCTACTTTAGTCTCTACTGTGTCAGGAAGTGAATGGGACCTCAGTGACCAAAGCTGAGCTAAAGAAGACCAAGGCTGCCCTAGGTCATATGTAGCCTACAGATACAATCAGAGGCAACAAAGACATAGATGGTAAAGGGAAACATGAGGGCTGAATATCGAAGTACTAACAATGGAAACGGATTTGCTCCCCATAAAAAACATGGCTTTGAATCAAGGCAAAGTCTGCTCTGGGAAATTTCCTTTCTCCATGGAATAGGTGCCAAAGTCTAGCTTCCTAGAATCTGATCGGCTCAGGACTGAGATATTCCAAGGCCACAAAATATCACCCACTGAAGTACCCAGCAGAGCCTGACACCCTGAGAAAAATATTCCTAGTTCAGTTTGGAATTACTACCTCCTTCTACATAAATCTAACTCCTAGTCTTAAAATACATGGCTGCTTTGAAGAGCAGCAGGCAGCTTACTGCATATGCTGCAGATCACAAACAAAGCCAACTTTTAAGTAGTGAGAACCACTCTGTGCCAGGATTATCATCATTGTATTTCCTCACACAAATTATAACTGTCCTATACTTCCTCATATAGCACAGATTTTAACTTTCCTAAGGAAAAACCATTAAAGAAAGAAATTATGGGTGTATTTTTAAATCTTTCCCCCTTTAAGTCAGGAGGCACAAAAACAAAAGGCAGTTTATTATACTGAAGAGAAAAGGATATCACTAACATGTTTATGTTCTTATTTAACATTTTTAAATAACAAATGTTGAAATTTTTGTGTCTTGTGCATATTCAAAAGTAGCACTGTTTGCCACGCATTTTTAAAAGGTGACATTTATGTTTCTGAGAGAACAAAAACATTTACAATGCTGGTTTTACAAAACCAGTCAACAATTAACAACATAAGCCATAAAACTAAAAAAGATCAACATGTGATCTGGATTTTTTTTTTTTTCAGTTTTTCCTGGCTGTTTTGTGTATGTCCTTCCTGTGAGGGTTATCAACAAGGTTCTAGTCAGGAAGTCAGAAATGATGCTAGGTTTTTTCAAAGAGGAAATTTAATTAAGGGAATTGATTACACAGATGAGGTAAGAGAGAAAATTAGGGTTAATGAGGTGACTCAGAAATGGATAACTGAATGTTCCATTTCTCTATTTTTGCATAACAAAGTATCTCAAACTTTTGTGACTCAAAATAACAACAATCATTTTTTTTATTGTTATCTTTCACAGTTTTGAGATTTGAGTGGGTTTGGTTAGAGGGCTCTCACTTGGGTTATCTGAGGCAGTTATATCAGATGGTGGTAGAGGTTAGAGTCATCTTAAAAGCTTACTTGCTCACATGAGTGGTAGTTGATGCTGGCTGTTGGCTGGGATATTAGTGAGGCCTATTTAGCCAGAACACTCACACAGAGCTTCTCAGTGTGCTCTGGTTTTCCTTACAACATGATAGTCTGACTTCCTCCTTGATGGCACAGGCTTCAAAAGCAAGTAATCCAAGAGAAAAAGTGCGGAGATCCATCTCATTTTATGACCTACCCTCAAATATCACTTTGTGTCACTTTTGCCATATTCTGTTGGTGATTAGTCAGTAAGTTTGGTCTAGATACAAGGAGAGGGGATATAGATTCCACCTCTTAGTGGTAGGAATGTCAGAGAACTCATAGACATGTATAAAAACCACCAAACAGAGGAAGCAGCTACCATCCATATGGCTGAGTGACAGAAAGAATCAATGTTACAAGAAACAAGAACTGAGGGGTTGGAGCCACAAAGGCCAGTGCTAGAGGAGTAGAGGAGGCTGTGCTGGAATCACCAAGAGAGATGAAATGAGAATCTAGGTCTTGCCATCCAAACTCAGTGATCCCACCAAAGCAGTACTAGTTATTCCATCATACATATTGTTCTTGTTATTGGCATTTTATATAAATATGCCTGATTTGACAAAGTATCAATTGTTACACTATTTAATAGATGAGTAGATTAATTACTGATTCTTATTATGAGAGTATTTTTCAGTGAGCAATACTGGCTGCTTTTTAGAATTTAAGTCTTTAAAACTTTGATATATATCTCTTTGATAAGTCAGTATTATAAGAAAAAACAATTGGGACGAATTAAAATAACCTAATAGGTATAATAACCAAATGCAATGTGTGGTCTTGACTTAGACAAACCAACTGTAAAGGACATTTTTTAGCCAATTGTGGAAATTTGAGTATGATCTGGGTATTAGATGAGATAAAAAAAATTTATTGGAGAGGAAAGATGAGGACCATTGACTAAGAAAAGAAGCTTACAAAACAGGATGTACAAAATTAATATGTATAAATGTATTAATGGTGATTCCTGAGAGAATGAAAATGTGATGTTTGTGTTCTATTTTGTTTTGTTTTTTGTTTTTTGTTTTTGCTTTTCTTGTGTTTTAATTTTCTACAAAGCATGTATATTATTTCCATAACTATAAAAATTATTTTAATAAAAACTTTTTTTAAATTATGACATGTACATGGACTCACAATTATATATAACCTGTCCCTCAGATTTGCCAGAGAAAAAAGGTATGACCCCTAAGGGAATCAACACACTTTCTCTTGGATCCAAATAGATATTAGTGATTCCAAACAAAGCACTAAATAAAGAAAATGAAATTGAAGAGTCTTTCTCTAAAGTAATTTCTCCTCTTTATCACAGCCCATGAAAATATTCAAGGCTCTCCACCCTAAATTAAATATGATGCTTCCCATAATTCTATCATTGACATTCTTTTTCTTTTTATAATTATATATTCATACAAAGCAGACCACCATCAATAATGATGACTTCCAAATGTATTTCATTCCTAATAGCTCCCCAAGCGTAGATATAATTGCCTGCTAAACATTTCCATTTGAATTTCATGAGACTCTAGAATTCAACATATCCAACAATAAATTTAATCACATTTCTTCCTGCAAACATATTATTTAATCATATATTTCTAATCTCTATTAATGATATCACTATCAACCTAGCACTCCAAGTCAAAAACATAATGATCATCCCAAATTTCCCTCATAATCTCTCCACTCATACACATACCTAGTCATTCTCAAATGCCCTGCTAATCTACCATGCAGAAAATCTATATAGCTACTAAGACTAATAAGTGAGTTTTCAAGGTTTCAGAATAAAAGACCCAAGTTTGAAAATCAACTGTATTTCTATCTAATAACAACCAATGGAAATTGCACTTAAAAATATAATTTGTAATGGTATAAAAATATAACTACTTAAGGATAAATGTGCAGGACCAAACTCTGAATACTACAAAACATTGAAAAGAAAAAATTTTAAATATCTAACTACATAGAGAAATATGTCATACCTGAGAATCAGAACATTCAATTTAGTTAAGGTAGCATAATTCCAAAATGGATGTATAGATTCAACACAATTGCAATCAAAACCCCGCCAGCTTTTCTGTTGAAATTGACAAGTAGTACTAAAGTTCATTTGGAAATGCAAAGAGACTAGAATAGAAAAAATAACATTAAAAAGAAGAACAAAGTTCTTCCACCTTCCTTCAAAATTTATCATAAAACTACAGTAAGCAAAACAGAGTATTGGCTCTGAGATAAAACAAAAAAATTGATCTATGGAATAGAAGAGAGTTCAGAAATAGACCAATATATATAGTCAATTGATTTGCCACAAAGCTTCAGACACAACTTAATGTATTTAACAAGTACATATTCATATATACATATATTTAATGAACTTCAATCCATACCTTGAACCATATACAAACAGTAACTCTGAAATAAGTCATAGATATAAATGTAAAATATAAAACAATAAAACTTCTAAAACAAAATCTGTGCCTTGTATTAAGCCAAGATTTCTTAGATTAACTATCAAGAGCAGAATCTACAAAATAAAAACTAAATTGTACTTCATCAAAATAAAGAATTTCTGCTTTCCAAAAAATACTATTAAAAGAACAAAAAAGACCAAACCACAAGCTGGGAGAAAATATTTGAAAATCTCATATCTGATAAAGGATTTTTATCCAAATACATAAAGAACTATTAGAACATGACAAGAAAAAATAATAATAAAGGTAAATGATTTCAATACTTTTTCCAAGAAGATTTACTGATAACATATAAGCACATGAACAATGTTCAACATCATCCATCGTTAGGGAAATGCAGATTAAAACCATAATTTAATACTACTACACTCCTATTAGAATATCTACAATTAAAAAAACTGGCTGCATCAAGTATTTAAGGGGGGATATGAAACAACTGGAATCCTCATACACCACTGATGAGAATTTAAACTGGCACGACTATTTTTGAAAAACTGTTTGACAGTTTCTTAAACATATATCTACTATACAACTCAGTCATTTCAATCTTAGATATTTACCCAAAAGAAATAAAAGCATATGTACATAAAAATATTTGTACATAGATGCTTACAGCAGCATTATTTGTAACAGTCAAAACTGGAAATAAGCCACATGTCCATTAACAGGCCCATGGATATAAAGATTGTACTTCACCTATACAATGAAATACTATTCAGCAATAGCAAAAGAATGAACTACTGATACCTGCAACTTGGATGAACCTCGAAATAATTATGCAGTTATATTGTTGAGACCATCTGAATGGTAAACATGACTGAACCTCATTAAGACCTCTGCATAAACTTTTAAGATTCTGGTGGGCAAGTGCAAAGATCTACTCATCTTACAGATCCAAGACAAGCTTCCTATTTAAGTTTCCTTGCTTATTAAAACTGCAACCTACCAGTCTGGAGTGATCTGCCTCTTTCTTTGGTCTCTCCTTGCCTTCTGTGTATGGGAGCCAGTTTCAGATTTCATCTAGGAAGCTTCTGAGGTTTCGAACCAATGCATCTAAATAAATATGCCTGCAGGGTGACTAAATCTTCTGGTATCATTGAACTGAGGCTTTCACATGCCTCGATGTCTTTAATAACTATACTAAACTCTTTTACATTTCAACGCAGAACATTTCCATTCTCATTGTTTGCCATTATTAAATAATTTTAATAATAAAAAGCTTTTGAGGTTTCTTAATAATAACATTAATTAGTGATTTAGGACATTCAAATATGTGAGCACAGCCTGGGATATGTGTTTTGGTGGACAGCGAACTCCAGCCTTGGGTTTGGGTTCCATCCAGCTTGGCAATTTTTAAGTTTCCAGAGTTTTTCACATTCAAGATTTAGGCTCTCACAGAAATCTTTATGTGTGATAAGTGAACAAAGCATTAATACAGTGATTGTCACATGATGAACATTCCATAAATGATAACTATTACTAGCTATTTTCATACAAATACTTAAATAACTTTTTCAAAAGATTTTGTAAGTCCTAGTTCAAATTAACACCAAAAAGTTCTTGGACTTACAGCAAAATAATCTTCATATTGTCTTGTGTATAGTAAAATTATCTTGCTAGGATCTATAAACCTTTGTTGACTGCACTGAAATGATCATTTTGGGCAGCATACAAACTCTTGCAAGGTAGGGAATATAATCATGATTTTCCTGTGCAGTAAAGAAAGTTAAAATAGCTTCTCATTTCTGAAATTGCCTGTTTCTTCCAAAGTATGCACACTAGTAAGAAAAATACAAACACAAAAAGTATTAGAAATGTGGGAAATCCAAAAGGGAAAAAAAAAGTTAAAGAAAACTTTTTAGCAAAACTGTTAGAGATTTATAAATTAATAAAGATGCTTTCCCCTATATTGAGAATTAAACATCCCATATTTGCTACAATATACTATAGGTGTTGTGTAGAAGATTTGGTTATGAATGGAAAGAGAGAAGGCTGAACATGTGTTCCCCTGGAAGAGGAATTAATGGTGTGGCCTCTTTATATCTTCTCTGGGCAGATACCACTGGACTGACTACATGCACCCATGGATCTATTTACCAGCCTGCTTTTGATATCTACTTGGAAGCAGGTACAATTTCACATGAAAATCTAAATGTCAAAAGTCCAGGTAATTTTCATTCTAGGCACTCCTCAAAATTGATCATCATCATTTTTATGATGATTCCATAGGGGACATTTTAGGCCAGTAATGAAGTAATATGTCCACATATAGTTTTTGAAATGATACTAACTTACTTCTTATTCACCTTTCTTTACTGCCTCATGTTCTTTTGGTAAAGATTACTTCAAAATGTTCTCTTTCTAACCAGTTTTTCAGATCACTCCTAAGAGGCTAAATAACTTTCTTCTAATCTTCCATTTGTTACTATTGGAGCGACTGGAGTTCTGGCAACACACACACACACACCTCTAGGTCTTTTTTACTGCTGAAGAAATGAATTTCAACTCAGTGAATATGAGAAATATTCATTTATTAAAAACACAGTATGAAATAGAAGACAGGTGGAGCCTAAAACCAGCTAGCCACATGTAAATGAGTTTATGTACCCCTAAGGAGGGGATACAGGTTACAGCCATGAAAGATGGAGAGCTGTAACCCATGGGGAGGGAGAGGTCTGCATTATATTTGGGGGCGATGATGGGGTGGTCCCAAAGACATTCCTAGGTGACTGGCAAGTGAGGTCGCTTTGATTGACACCTGGCTGCTATATAGCTTTGCCTAGTGTGCATGTGCTTACCCAGAATTTAGTCTGTTATAATTAGATTCATGAACTTGCAGGCATAGTCATGATATTATAATAATGGTGTAATGAGGCTGAAATTACGGGCAGTGCTTTCTGTGCATGCATTTGTGGCCAGATTAGGCCAGCTAAGACTATGGCCCTCCTTTCTTTTGTCTCTGTGAGTGCAGAAGAGATTCTCTAACTACCAATACGGTGTTCTTTGGGCAGTCTCTAGGCTGGGCCCCTATTCCTTTGCTCCGCTGTTACTCATGTCTGACTAGCTACGTAACACATTGATTTATAAAGTAAAGAGTTTTCTTACAGTTTGTTCAGTCAAATTGAAATTTGTGGCCAAATTTTCCACCATCTGGAAAGGTGATACCTGATTGACCCCTGAATATATGTATAGTATATATAATGTCATTATGTTCATTTTTCTTTATTTTTAGTTCATAAATTCAGTATTCTTTATATGCTTTTAAAAATTCTTGTACTTTATATCTGTTTGCTAAGACTGCTATAACAGTTTGAGTACAAACTGGAATACATAAACAATAGAAAGTTATTGTCTTACAGTTCTGCAGCCTTGAAATCCAAAATCAAGGTGTCAGCAGATTTGGTTCTTTCTGGGGCTCATGAAGAAGCATTTGTTCCATGCCTCTCCTTTAGTTTCTGGTGATTTGCCAGTAACCTTGGTGTTCTTTAACTTGTATAAGCACCACCCTAATCTCTACTTTCATCATCACATAATATTCTCTTTGTCTGTATATACATCTGTGTCTGTATTTACCCTTTTTTAAAGAACACTAGCCATATTAGAATTAAAGCCCACCCTAATGACCTCATCTTAACTTAAGTAATTAAATCTGCAATGACCCCTTTTCAAACAAAGTCACATTCTCAGCTACAGAGGGTTAGAACACTTGAATTTTGAGGAAAAACAAGTCAACCCATAGCATACATATGCACATAATGTTGCATAGGAAAGTTTTCAGCACATCATCAGTGCACTTACATTTGCTTTCTTCATACCTTTTCTCATAAGACGAAAACAAATTTCTTAAGACAATCAACAGTATGGAACAATGTAATAGTTAAACAGAAGTATTAAAGTTAAGTTACTTCACTGGGGCTAATGGTTGTGTTAATTCTTATAGACCACTCTGCCTGTTGGACCAGACTACCTAACCACTATGAAATACAGGCAATTTATGCCCAGCCTCCTTTTCCTGGTATCTTTTGTTGTTTGCTTGCTGTTTTCTAACTATAGTCATACATAGATAAGTACTGCCTCCTAATCAATTTTATAAACATAAAATAACTTTATGGCCTGTAGCTCTGTGTACAATCCACATGATTTGGGTCAAGTTTTAAATAATAATAGCTCTATGGTACTGTAACAAGTAAGACTATTTAAATTTGTTTCAAAGGTATTGACAAGAAGAGTAGCAAATAGTTTTTATTTCTCTCTTAGTACCAACTCTAGTCAATTGGTAAATTAAATTTCTAAATAGCTTATTGAAGATTCTAAAGCCCAGAAAATAGCACGTCAATGTAGATTCTTCATGTTTGCCATTAGTTGAGATATAGAAGATGGTTTAGTCATTCGATGACTCACCATCCCAGCCCCGCATCACCCTAAACCACCGTAAGAGAATCCAAGTCACCCAAAGACAGCTGTAATCAAGAATGAGGCATCATGATCATTCTTTTCTCCAGATCCTGCTTCCTCTTGATTTCTTGTTTGTGAGTTACCTTCCTGCCACCACTAATGTATCGTTAATACTAATTGCCTCTCTGTCCCCACTTTATTGGCCCTGTGAAAATCAGCTCTGTGCTGGATTGCCTCTCTTGACTTTTGCACCAAGCATTTTCTACGCTGTAGTTTGAAAACTAATCAGGTGCCTTTTTGTAAGATTCCAAAGGCAGAAATACAGAGAATTCTATATTCCTGTGACTCTTGGCTGTGGCTGCTATTAAGAAAGGTCATAATTAGAAATCTAACTATGGGAGATGAACACACAATGCAATATATATATTCCTTACTGTTAAATTGCACACCTGAAACTTACTAGATTTCGTTAACCAACGTCACCATAAAAAATAATAATAAAAAAAAGAAAGGTCATAAAAATATAAGATCATTCTACATCAGCAGTCCAGTGTCCACTCTTCAGTTCCATGGGTTGAAAGGCAGGTTTGATAAAAATAGAGGCTTCTTGCTCCCAAGAAAGCTACAATGGAGGCCCACTACCCTAGTGGAACAGTGATGCACTCTTCCTAAAGATGTTTTTGGAAACCCAACCTATATGTTCTCCTTCAACCTCTCCAATTATTTTCTAAGCACCTATTTACATGTAGTAAACCTCTTTCTGCTTTAAATACATAGAATAATATTCATAGTTATAGTAGATTTAACACAGTTGAGGGAGGGGCAGAACCATGAAGAGTTTATAGCACAGAAACACAATTTCAAACTGAGCATTACACCTTAGACATTTTTATTATTGTCTTTGAATCAATATCTTATAAGAGTTTTCATCAGACACTTTACACCATATCAATCTCAGCTACATGTAATCTAATCACTCTTTTCCAGATTGTTTCTGACTTGCCAAATTCTCTCTAATTGCAGAGAAATTCACTCTCCTCATTTCCCAACCCCAAATCTAGTTTTGTAGGTCTAAATTTTGTAGGCCCACCAAGGAGCACAGCAGCTCAAAGTAATTCACATAACAGAAACCACTCTCTTATGGGGCAATTATATATATATACACAGCACTTTTTCATTTGTTAGTTAAAAATAGTTGATGTGGAAGCCAATGAACCAGGCCGACATGTTATATGAGAAGTTTAAGGTGTGATGATTATGGCATTATCATGAAATATCAAAGTGCCTCTATCACAAAAAGCACAATGTACTTCCAAAAGGGGTATGACCAGGAGCAGAATGAAAAGCTAGTACCCACCAACCTGTTTTCTCTCTCTCCCTCTCACCTCCAATCTTCAACTATGGAAATTAATCCTGCCTGGGTACTTTTGATCATAATATACAAGTCTTTTTTTCAATCCAATGCTTTTTTCCCAACTATTACTTTATTATTATGTTTCCTCATGTATGTTCCTTTTTCTTCTTTGGGGAATCCCTGTTCTTCACATCTTAGAATTCCTCTTGCTGCCCTACATATTTCTTATCTTTTTCTTCATGATTTTATTCTCTTTACATTTTTGCTGTGTTTTGAAATGTGTCTTCCACGTGAACTTTCAGGCTACCAATTCTTATCTTTATAGTGACTAATCTCTCCTTAATTCATACACTTTGTTTTTAAATTTAAAAAGTATAAGGTTTTTAAGTTTCAAGAAGTCTTTGTAAATTTATAACAGAACCTCCTTGATTCTTCTTTAGAAACATTTGTTGTAGTTATTTTAATAATCTGTCTTCTCTGACAGTTTTGACCATTAGGTCCTCTTATACTGTTATTATTTCCTTTGAGTATTCATGACTTTATTCTACCAAATTAACAGGGTACCTGGGAATGATGAAAACCCACAAGTGGTAGAAAGTACTGCTGTTCCCAGAGATATGAAAACTGTAAACTCTTCAGTTTCTTCAGTAAACATCATGAAGAGGCTTGACTGTTGCTCTTAAAGATCGCACTGTCCCCTCTGAAACCTTGACAATCAGCAGATTCTCCTAGAACAATATGTATGGACTGGCAAGGTTTTTTCTCTTGGGAATACACAGATTCCCAAAGATACAATCAACCTACAGGGACAAAAACGTTTGGATTTTCAGCCTAGCTCAACTGCCAGGCCCAGAATTGAGACTCATTCTAAACTTTCAGCCCTTGGCTGGGTCCGAGTCTTCACATATATCTCTAGTCAGAGCATGTCTAGGGAAAAACAGTTGGTAGTTGAATTAGAGTAGTGGGTGGATGTCAGGGCAATAAGGATATGTCAGGCCACCATCTCAGAATTGTGATAACTGAGGCAGACAGAAAAGACAAAAACAAAAGAGACAGGCAAGATAGATTAAAACAGACAATATTATCTGTTTTATGCCTTGTCACTTTCCACAAAAGATTTAATATGACTTATAGCAGAGCACATACAATAAAACAGCAAAATGTAAACAGAGATCAAAAATAAGAACAAAGCAAAACATAATTTAGAAGAAGATAACTTGACAAGGAAAAATAAATAAAATAACTAACTTTTATAAAAGATTAATGAGAGATTGTCTGGGACACTGATTTCTAGTGGATAATAAAGCATCACTGAGATTAAGTCACACAATGTAAATTGGTCCCCTTACCATTAAAGTAGATAAAATAAAGTCAAAATTCAAAATATCTCTTACTGTACTACTTTATCTTTTGAGTATTCTCCCTACTCATATCCAATTTTAGTGAGTTAGATATCAGCAAAGTGACCTGAGTTTCCAAAACCAAATAAAGTCAGATATAGGTCTGCTTATGGAGAATGAGTAATTTAGTTAACTACATTTGAAACCTTGTACTATGTCTTCAAAGAAGTTATCTTGATAATCTATAATTCTATAATGTATGTAAGTTAGAAAAATATAACTTATTAGAAAAGACATTTCTCCTCACCTTCACTATATAAAAGTTTTAAAATATGTTTTTAAAATGTCTATCTGAAAAAGCATCAAATTATTTAACTTGCTTGTCTAGGTCTATATCTGTCTGGCGCATTCAGTAATAAGCCTTGTTAAAGCAGTTCTTCTAACCCAGTTTTACCTTTCCAGAAACCTTTTCTTGGTTACAATAATTATGTGTGATCCACCTAGTTCAAGTACCTATCTATGAAAATATCTAAAATAGTTTTTAAATTCATATAATTTAAAGAAAAAATGATTTGAGAACTATTAATCATATAGTTGAAATGAAAACTCTGAACATATTAATATACAGTTAACTTGAACATCAACATATACAACTTTCTCTAAATAATTCTCCAATTTCATCCTGACATTAATCAAAAGTTCCTTCTCAATAAAAAAGTAATCTTCCTTACCCATCCTGGCAGAGAATAAACTCTGATTGGGTCCAGTTTTGATTTATCTTCTTCCAAATTTGCCAGTAACCTTGTTATTTAATCCTGTAATACCTTTAACATATTATCCTGAGACTGCAAAAACTCACGGTTCACCAAAATGACCAAATCTTTAATAATTGCTTTTGAGGGATGATGACTTCCTCCAACATACAGTGTATTAAGGGACATTTGTTTCTCCAGTCTCAGCTCTAAGCTCTTTGCTTCTTTTTATCATTGTGGTTATTCTTCTGTAACTCTGTCGTCTGCTCTGGATGGAGTCAAAAACTTCTCTGGTAAGAAGAGACATTTTTATTGGGGTCCAAGCAGGCCACAGCTCACCCCAGTGAGCACAGAAAACCTGCAGTGTTGCTTACCTATGAAATATATTCACATAGCTCTATTTGCTGCATTATCTCAGAGCTATTACTGTTAAATAATTTGATTCCCCAAATCACGTAGGATTTACTCCCTTTGCTGCATACAGAGCTGTAGTCCATAAATTTTATTTCATATGTATAAAATAATATTTAAATTCTTTTCTCACAATCTCCCTCTTTGAAGGCTGACAAAATCCTGGGAAGCAGACAAGGAAGACATAATTATCCTAATTTTAAGCTGAGGAACTTTAGAGTGTTAAATCTGTAAGTCATGGCAAAAGTCATAGTCCATACAGCCAGATATACATGGGTTTCAATTCCTGCATTCACTTGGTATAGATTCTTCATCTAATCATCTTAGCTTCTTCCAACCTCATAAACCAGTTGTTAGTATTAAATGAGGTAACATATAAAAAGTGCTGTTATTATCCTGGCACTTTACTACCCATTCTCTCCTTTTCCCTCCCTCAGACATCTGAGTCTAACCACTCAGCCAATAAATGTAGAGGTCAGAAGAGAACCAAATTTCCTGACTTCTGAGCAAGTGGAAAAGTACCCGCTCAGGGGCCATAATTCCCCTCTACACTTCTTAGACTTTGTGGCTTGTCCATAATGTGAAAAGTTTTTCTGCAGAATGACAAAGGCAGATCCACATCTAAGGTAGCTTGACACTTAGTGTAATTTGAAAGCTCCCTTTTTAAGAAAATAATACTAAATTGAGAATATAAGATTAGGTATAAAAGTGTTATTTATTTAGAATGAGAGAAGTCAACGATATAAATTTTAAAATGCTGACTAAAATGAAAATATTACAAATCAGAAAAAAATAACAGTATATTTATTAATTAACTATCTGAAACACCTCTATAATACTTTTTTCCTACATTTTTGGCTGCATACACTTTGATCATCTCTTCATATAATAATTTTGAAACATTTTCCAAATATAAACACTAGCAGAATAAGTCAGTCTTTTCTTTAGCATCATTGACCGTTTCACTTTATTGAAGGTAATTTTACCTGTCATTTGGTTCAGAACTGCCAAACTTCATTAAGGCAAGATATATCAGATACTCTAAGGTGCCATCTGCTGTGCTGGAATGCATTAAATAAGCAACTTTAGTTTGCCTAGTGCTATAAATTTTTGTTCTATAAACAGAGGAATTCTGATAAATTCTATTTCATGTAATTCTTTTCAAAAAAAAAAAGATAGAGTGTTGCTAACTGGTAAAAACTTCTGCTTTACTTAGATATCAATCTAAACTGAATCTTCCACTTATAATTTTCCATAGTTTCTTGTTCCATACATTCTAATTTTCGTTTCATTCTGGTTCCTACCAATATATTTCTGAAGCCAGTTTATATTATTGGTGAGGAAATTTTTCCCCTACCCTTCTAGGTTCTTTGGGCTGGTCTAATAATTAAATTGGCACAAGACAGATTAAGAGGAGAAAAAAACAAATGTAATTTGTACATACGTAGGTCTCAGGTATGGGACCTAAAGAAATGACCAAAACAGGTAGCTTTTGTACTTTTTAGACAATAAATCAGTGAAGAACTGACAAGAAAAAATTAATGAAGAAACTAAGCAGAGTTTATTTACACATAAAAGGATTTATTTGTAATTATTTATTTTAATCCTCAGAAGAAACTTCCTTGTTTACATTTCATTTCTACCCAGCAAAAAGAGTTAGGTTTCTGCCAGCTATGTTGCTCTGCAAAGATAAGAAATTTCCACAAACGATTCTATTGATACTTAACTAATAATTACAATTTTATGTGCTTATTTTTGTGATTTCCTTAAAGGAGAAATGTATATTTGTGAATAAATATAATAATATTTATATAATACATAATTTCTCTTAGATTCTTAAAAGCTTGTAAGAATATTTTGAAAATCAGAAACCAATGTTGCAAGCAACCTCAAATCCTTTTGAAATGATGTGAATATATTAATTTAATTAAGCTAAAACAAATGTATAGGTCTAAAATAAACATGTCATTAAGTGCAATGGATTTATTGCAGCAACAGACAGAATGTTGGTTACTATCCATAACAATAATTAGAAAAGTAACTATGGTTCTATTTCTTTTATTATTCTAAACATTAGTTTCTTCTCCCTTTTAATTAAGTTCTTATTTTCATTACAGTGATTGATACCTAATAATAGATATTATTGTTTGAATATTTTATTTTATTTTATTTTAATTGCATTTTATTTTAATTTCTCATGTGATATCAAAGGGCAAGTTTTTCCTATGGTCAAGATATGTGGCCTGTTAAGTTTATCTTTTACAACAGAACTGTAAAAAGAACTTTTGCTCATAATTTTGGTAACTGGTCTTGACTACTACAAAAATCAACCCCTATTTGTATTTTAGCTGTGTAGCTTTCCTCTTTTCAGTGTCTTCCTGGACGCTGTAGTGCATCTTTGTATTCCCAGCTCCTAGCACAATGATTGGTACACAATGGGTAATTAATATGTTTGCTTATGTTCACATTCACATATATTAAATTAAACTAGTCATTAAAGCTATTTGATAATGAATGGAATTCTTTTAAACTGTCACAAATTATTCATTTGTTTTTATGTAATTGAATAAATATTTGTTGTGTGAATGTATATGATTATTAAGTTATATTTGAACAGAATTATAGTATCTAACATCTCAAAAATAAACATGATACTTGGCTATGTTATGCAGGGCAATATCTGATCCTTTCCCAAACCAAATATTTTCTAGGAAATGTATAACTTTATGTTTCCAGTTTGCTGTTCAATTATAACAGAAATAAGATGTATTCAGTAATAGATTTTCATAATTCAGAATTAAATGACAGTTCCATTTGGAATAAAAATTATCTAACATTTTTCTTCCATCTCTGCTGAATTGACTATCTCTGACAATAAGTATGTCTCTACTTCCAGGTGCAAAGACGATGCCTTCCACACGATTTATTTATTTCTTGTTTTGAGTGGGACAGAGAGGAATGTCAGAGTGTCCTTCTTGCTCAAGCTGTTTTAAAATAACTTTAATTCAACATAATCAATATGCAAGAGTGGTATATTTTGGGGTGACAAATTTTGCTCTCCCACAATATCGGTACATCTATAGGCAAAGATGCCACATAAGCCTATAGTGAGCAGAGTTTTCCTGTAAGCTATGTGACACTAGAATAACTAGCAATAATTTAGATATATCCTGAAGTGACTGCAGACTACACAAGTTATCTCATAAATCCCTTAGCCTAGCCAGATCCCAAAAACACACGCAATCCCTCCAATGCCAGACACCATGAAAGGTAGTGTGTCACGGGAATCTTGGAGCAGAGAATATAGTCTTAACTTATTGCGGTTAAAATATCTTAATTTTTTTCCAATTTTACAAGACTTATGACCATTAAAACTCATTATTAGAACTCATCTTTCCAGGTCCCGAGATGGGGCTAGTGCAAGTGAGGGACTCTGACACTTCAGCTTCCTTAGCTTCATGGAAATCCACCTCTGAAAAGTCCCATCTCAAGGCAAAATGTCAGGGAGCCAATTTAACCAGATGTTTCATTTTTGGTTTATAGGGAAGAAAATGTTTCTAGGATTCTCAAGCAATTTATTATTGATTGATTGATTTAATTTTTTTTTTTGACATTGGTTAATGAAATCCAGTAAGTTTCAGGTGTACAATTTAACAGTAAGGTGTATATATATATTGCATTTTGTGTTCCTCTCCCATAGTTAGATTTCATTCTGTCACCACATATTTGACCCCTTTTGCCTCATCTACCTCCTTCCTCCTCCCTTCCCCCATTCCCTCTGGTAACCACTCATCTATTGTCCATGCCCATGAGTCTCCATTCGTTTGTCCTGTTTGTTTGTTGCTTTTAAGTTTATATCCCACATATAAGTGATATCATGTGGTTTTCAACTTTTTCTGTCTTATTTCACTTAGCATGATTATCTTGAGGTCCATCCATGTTGTAGCAAATGGCAGTAGTTCATTTCTTTTTATGGCTGAATAATATTCCATTGTATATATGTACCACAGCTTCTTTAGCCAGTCATCTATCGTTGGACACTTCAGTTGCTTCCATGTCCTGGCCACCATGAATAATATTGCTAGAGCAATTTAAAAGGATAAGTGAACTGCTTACAAAAACTAGCTTTACCAGACTTTTGATTTACTTATTTTCTTTGACCAGTCTTGTTGCTTTGAAAAACTTGAGGAGTATCTAGACAAAGGAAAGCAAACAATTTATAACTGGGAAGACAAAATGTTTATGTGTTAGTTGTTTATTCTACGACATTTTAACTCGAGAATATTTTTAACATGTTAGCTATAACCTCAACTTCAATTTTTCCATGTTGAATGACCATTTCAGATTCACTTTAAGCTTGAAAATTTTAAGCTGAATTGTTTCTGTAGCAACTAGCTACAGGTTTGTTTCTTTTCTGACTTGTTTTCATTTCACCATGGACCTTTGAGCAGTCACTGAGCTAATTCAATTTTCAGGCCCATTAATCTGGAACTTCAAAGGAGCGACAATGAACCTCTCTAATGGATTTGCAGAGTAGCAGCAATTGTGGCTGCAGCATCTTAATACTCCTTGTGCTGCCTGCAGATTAGTCTGCAGGCCATCTCTCTGTGCCCCTGACCTACATGTGGATGGCTCCTTAAATGACTAAATGCAAGGAATGCTACTGCTTGTCATTCCTTTCCCATTCGCCTTTAATACTAACAAGCCTAGCCTTTGAGCATTCATTAGCTTCATTGTGGACTGTACATAATAAATGGGCCTCGCTTGGTTTGGAAATCTCCGTGACTTCCGATCTGAGTCTCTCTTTGGTTTGACCGCTCAATTTCCTTTAAAGTCCTGAGTTCTTTTTCTTTATTGTTCTTTTTCTTTCTAATAACTTGCTTCTCAAGAAGATATTTGGTTTAGAGGAAAAAAGAAGCAAAATGCCCATACTGTTATCTCAGTGTTTTTCAATAGTGGTTGCACATTAAAATCACCTAGGTACTTTTTTAAGAATACCAGTACCTGGTCCTGTAACCCAGGCTAATAAAAGCAGATGTTCTGGGAGTGAGGTCCAAGCATGGGGATTTTTCTAATATCTCCCCAGGTGAATCTATTTTGTTGTTTTATTTTCATGGGCAAAGGAAACGGAAGGAAAAACCTGGGGATACATTCATGGAATTTCAGGCCACAGAAAGCATGGGAGTTATTTTAGGGATCAGATAGCAGAAAGCTTTTCCAGCAGCCTTAGAATCCCTTATGTAGATAGAGCCTGCTCTAAAAATGCTTCACCTCCAGCAACCAAAAACAGAATTAAACAGACCAAATGAAGTGCCAATGTCTAATAACAATGCAGTCCCACGACATCTGTAAAATGTCACGTTCATATTTAACTATGAGTTCCATCAACTGTATTTTGTGCATGTCACAAATAGTGACAGCAGATGTTATTATAGGACAGAAATTGTACTGGAACAGTACTGGAAGTTATTAGGATATTAGGAAATAATGACAGAGGTAATCTCTCCTTAACTATAAAATCCTGTGGTTCTGAGATAAATCTCTGCTCTGAATACTGGACACTTTAGAAAGACCTCTTCTGAGATGGAATTTTGGAGGCATCAAAGATTAAATTATTCCCCCAGATTGTCTCCTTTCTGATCTGTCTGAAATTCCTCTTTCTTCTAGATGAGTCAATGTACATTTCATGGACTTAACTTGAAAAGAGTGACATTACACAAAACACCTACTAAACCCTTGGTATATATATTGGTCACAGAGCACCTAGAACAAATCTCTCAAGGTTTAGAAACCTGAACAGGAAAGTTTTTTAGGGCAAGAAGGGATCAGAATAACCTAAGCCTCGGTGAGGTAACGTGAACTCTGTAGGTCTGGAAAGGATGCAGACACTCACTAGAAAAGGAGAAACTACAGGTGAATGTCCCAGAGAGGGCAGGAGAATATGGACATCACAATCTCTTCCTACCTCCCAAATGTCGTCTTGGTTAGGCCCAGCTTCCGTGTATTCAGGACAATCTGTTACTAGTTTGGTCCTTTTTGGGCTCTGTGTCCTTTACTTAGACTGTTTACCAGTTTATACCTAGTTTCTTGCAACCTGGCTCCCCCTGCTGCCTGTTCCTAGTTCCCACCTAAATAAACCTTTCCTTACAGCTTCCACCACTTCCTGACCACAAATATAGGGCAAGACGATGTCCTATTAAAATAAAGCCAAAGAGTGAGCCCTGGGTCACCGAGGGCAGAGGAGAAGCAATGTGTTTTGGTAATAGTAATAGCAATACTTAGACACTGTGTGTTTACTAGTGAATAGTAATGTCAGCTGTGATCATAAGTGCTCTCATTTCTAGGAACATATTCCTCCATTTCCCTCTTCCCCTCAGTGGAATATTCTTGTACTATTCTCTGTCTAGAGAGTTTTCAGAGCACATGTAAAAAATTCACAGAACCTCCAGTCTGGATTGAAAAGTTCTGGGCAAGAGCTTCCTGCTATTTACTTGGTGAGAGCTAAGTCCAAAATAATACTATTAATATGTTTATAGAAATTCTGAGGTTAATGTAATCTGTAGAATTATGGGATAAACATATACAAAGTATTTTTATGATGTTGCTTTTACATGCTACCTCTTCCAACAAAAAATCAGTATTCGTTAGAACACCTGCCTTTGTATCTTGTGATATCTTTATAATCAGACGTTAAGGAAACTTATTTCTGTTCTAAAACATTCTCTACCCAAAACCAAAAACATTACATCATGTTTCTTTTTATTCACTGTGTATAATCTATATAAAATAATTTCGAATGTTGTGAAGCAGGTCTGGATTGGTGAAACGAGCTGAATTCAGAAGTTCCTAATCAATGGTAGATGCTGCTGAGAGAGGTTCTAAAATGAGAAATTGAACAATATACCCTAGATATTATGAAGGTGTAAATAAATATATCTTAAATGAATCAGGCCTAAATTCCTGGCTCTAATTTTCAAAATGAATCATAAATATAAATGATTTTGTGACAATCTAATTGAGATTTAAAGTTGTCTAGCTTTTAAAAATTATACCGTCAGAATCTTAACATGGTTTGTAGCAGTAGCTTGCTAAAAGACAACAATAGTAATTAAAGAAGCAGTAAGCTTTTGAGAAAAAATGAGTGCTATGAACTTTCTTTTTTAATAGTTATTTGAATTAGCCACGAAAGATTTTGAAACAATACGAATTTATATTCATGCAGCAAAGAAAATTAGCATATATTAAAAAATAATTCCTAGCATGTCATTCAAATAAAAATAGAACAGTAAAACCAAGTCCCAGGTGTTTTAGTTTTGGTCTACTTTTATGGACTTTCCATAAGTTAATTTAGACCACTAATTAAGACCATAGGTATTCTATCATTTTTGTTTAAATACAGGGAAACTCAATAAAATGGTAAGCAAGAAAAGAGTCCCTATTGTACCCTGTATGACAGGATTTGGCAAAGAAATAACATAGAATTAAAATAAGTTAGTGAAGGTGGCTTTCAATCAGGCGTCAGATTTGGTCCAGGATAGAGAGTTGAAGAGAACATCAAATAGACCCATTTTATTCATTCATTCATAGTTTCTGAGCACTTATTATGAGTCAGCACTACGATAAGTTCAGGAGATAAAGTGGAAGATGTGATAGCTTTCACAGAGCTTGCCCTCTAAAAGCAGTCATCTGCCTGCTGTATCATAGCCCTGAGAGTGGGGGGTCATTTTTCAATAGGTACATGGGCATGAGTGGTTGTAAGAATATCAATTTCTAAATGTGGTATATACATACAATAGAATACCATTCAGCCTTTTAAAAAAAAGAAGGAAATTCTACAATATGCAACAACGTGGATAAACGTTGAGGACATAATGCTAACTGAAACAAGTCGCAGAAATACAAGTATTACATAATTCCACTTATATGAAGCATCCAAAATAATCAAATTCACAAAATCAAAGACTGGAATGGTGGTTACCAGGGGCTTGGAGGAGGGGTAAATAGAAAGTTATTAATCAACGGACATAATTTTCAGTTAAATATGATTAATAAGCTCTAAAGAAGTGTTATACAACATTGTATCTATAGTCAACAATAAAGTACGCTTAAAATTTGTTGAGGATAGATGTTGTGTTAATTATTATCACCAAAATGTAATAATAATAATGATAATAGAACATCAATTTCTAGATGATAAATTTCCGTATGCCTTCATAGGCACTCCACTAAAATTGTACTATCTGAAAACATGACTGTGGACTAGCCATCACGGTGACTCTTTTCCCACTTCCTATTTCATAACCATTTTTTCTCCCACCATACAAAAGAAAGGCATCACTTCCTCCTATCTAAAATTGTACTGTGTGCCTATGTAGGAAGATTGATGAGAGAATTGTGGGACAAAACATGTGAAGGTACGTAAATTCATTCACATCTTTATTTTCTTTTACCAACACTTAGGAAATTCTTGTTATGTGCCAGGCGCTGTGCTAAGCATTAGGAAAGTACAAAGCAAGAGGCCGTGTTTACACTTCTTGAAGAAAAGGCAACCTATTAGGAGAGACAGATGTGTTAAATTTTTAAAATAAAATGAATGTGGCAAAAAATAGAGTAGATGTATTATTAGAAACAATTCATAATGGCATGGAAATAACTGTTAATTGCTTGTTACATCTCCCAGGTATTAAATTTTAGCAGAAAATGCAGTTCTTATATATCTCTATTACTGGATTTCAGTTTTAAGAAAGTAATCAAGACGTTTGTACTTTGGCATCTTCTGTTACTTCACTTACACAATTTGATTCTCTACCTAAATGGAAGGAATCTTTAAATCAAATGATGGCTATAAGGAATGTCTTCTCCTTCTACTTAGCTCTATCTCTCAGGATGAAATATAAAAAGATTTTACTTAGTGGCTAATAAATATTAAAGCCTCCTACAGAGTTTCTTGCTATACATTGGCTCTACTCAGACTTCTGCATTTGGAAGACACTATAAACAGAGTAAAGGATAAGGAAGAGAAGGGAAGAACATGTCTATTGTCCTTAATGTAACCATCTTTATGGTTGCCTAGATGCCTGAAGCCTCAAAGAGAATATTCTTTATTCATTCATTCATTCATTCAGTGCTCATACATATTAAATGCTTACTATGTATCAGGCACTATTCTTAGCACTAAAGATGCAGGCGTAAAATAAGTGAATAAAAAGTCCCTGCCTTCCTAGAGCTTACATCCTTGTGGAGAAAGATTAAATACATACATAAATACCTATCAAAACAATTAAATATTAAAAAAAAGATGAATGCTATGGAGAAAGATGAAAGAGTAAGGTTGGGAAAGGAGATGCTGGAGTTTTAAGGTCAGAGGAGAAGATATATATTTGAAAGCAAGGAAAGTGGGAAAGTGAAGAAGAATTGCCAGATGTCTTAGCCCATTTGTGTGAGACAAAATATCATAGAGTGGCTTATAAACAACAGACACTTATTTCTTCCAGTTATGGAAACTGGGAAATCTAAGATCAAGGCATCAGCAGATTCAGTGTCTAATGAGGGTCCTCTTCCTCATCATAGACCACCTGTCTTAGTTCATAGCTGTCTTTCCACTGTGTCCTCACATGGTGAAAGGGGCAAGAAAGCTTTCTGGGGCCTCTTATAAAGGCACTAATCCTATTCGTGGGAACTCTACCCTCATGGCCTGTGTATTTCCTACAGGCCCCACTTCCTAATACCATTGTATTAGGGGTTAGGTTTCAACATATGAATTTGCAGAGGGGACACAAACATTTTATTCTATGGCACCGGGTAACACTAAGGGAGCACTAGAGAGTCGGGATAAGTTTAAAATGACATCAGTCAGCCTGGCTGTGTGTTTTTCTCCAGCAAGACCTGGGTCTCCAGGTAAAGACACAACAGAGGCAGAGTTGGATTTAACCAGGGCTGTGGTTTAACCAAAGAATACGAAAAAAAAAAAAAATTTAAGAGAGACAAGGAGTTGGGCTTGTGTGCAAGAGATTTTAATAATCCACCAATGGCGATACCCTTTATAACTGTAGTATGATACCCACGAGCATTCTTAGGGTATTGGGTACCTTGAGATTAGATTAAATTCAATGAAATAGAGGAGGATGACATGAAAAAAAAGCACCATGTACTCAGGGGTATTAATAAACCTGTCCTCTCCTTCATTTTTCATCTAGCACATAGGTTTGAGCCCATGAAGATACTTTGGACTAGACACTCTCAGGTTCAAATCCAAGCTCCACTTTTCATTGGCTTTGGCATCTTGAGGAAGTTATGCTGTGATATAAGGCCAAAAATTAAAGCCCAATAATGTGCTGCTTTTTTTATTTATGTACCTGCTAAAATTGGGAGGATTTCAAATGGCCTAACAGCAAGTTCTCTCTACTTTGCTCCCCTGTATAAGGTCTCCTAGCCAACAACCCTCCTTCTCAAAGGGATCAGGCATAGTTTCTGTTTATCCTTGAGTAACTGGTTTAGGTTCCCTGCAAGCCACCAGAATCATTCAAACCAGCCAAACCACTACCTTCCATAGGAACCAGAGGTCACCTCATCCTCCTGATTCTATAAAGGCTGCCTCTCAATAGCCCCTAGCTCTTCAGTTATGAACTAAGACAGCTGGTCTATGAACCAGGAAGAGGAGCCCCTAGGTTCCTGAGGGTAAACTTGTATAGTCCTGTGTAGTGTGTAGTGTCCGCCTTCCCCGGCTGTGAATACAAGTGACAAATAAACTGCTGTTGATCTCATTTATCCACTGTCTGGTGTTTGTGCCATCCCCATAACCCTAAGGCATGAATCCCTCCTTCACCAACAGGGTCAATAGGAGGTGATCAAAATATATACATCGCCTCTCTTGTCTCTTAATCTATGAAATGGGAATTAAAACACAACGCCCTCCCCCAAATCAGATAAACTGTCTTGCAGTCTCTGGTCAACAAATATTCCCTTCTTCTCCCCAAAGATGGGGGCCTCAAATGCAGATCAAGAACCACCTTCTTCACAATGACTTAACTCTCCTTTCTTTGAACTCTTACAGCAATTATAATGTTTACTACTCGAAGGTTATATACAATGTCTTTTCATTTGTATCCATCTTTGCTATCACTACCCAAATTATGAGAACAAAGAGTATATCTTATACCTCTTTTCAATGCCTCAAAACACTGTATGCAGTTTTGTGACCACAGTAGATGCTTGATAAAATAATAGCAAACATTTATTAAGTGCTTCCTAGGTCAGGCCCTGAGCTAAAGGTCTTACTATAACCTTCACAATGTGTGAGACAGCATTTTACTTATCTAAACATGATGGCTTAAAGCAACAACAATTTTTATTATATTTCATGATTTTGTGGCTCAGAAATTCAGGCAGGACTTGGCAAGGTGAAACTTCTACGTGATGTTGATGAAGATCACTCGTTGGTGTTTGTCTGACAGATGGACTGTTCTCATCAAGATGGCCTCACTTGCATTTCTAGTGCCTTGGTAGAGATGGCTGAGAGGCTGGGCTCATCTGAGACTGTCAACCACAGTACCTGTGTACTCAGTAATAAAACTTTTTACACAGAGGCACAGACCTCTAAGAGCAAGTGTTCCTACAAACAAGATGGCAGCTGTATGACCTTTATGACCTAGTGTCAGAAGTCACACAGTGTCACCTCACTGTATTTTATTGATCAAGCAGTCACAATCCCATTCATTTCAAGGAGAGGGGACATAGACCCAACCTACTGATGGGAGGTGTGTCATAGAATTTTTGGCCAGCTTTTAAACCTACAAAAGATATTATGGCCACTCTAAAAACAAGTAAACTTGCACTTACAGAGAGATTGAATAACTTGCCCTATGTCATGCATCAGGGCAACTGTATTGATACCTGGATAGGTTGTCATCAATGGCACTCCAAGGTAGGGACTCTAAGGTATCTACATTATTTGTTTAATTAAGATACTATTTGTTGAAATCTTTTTACACTCTTCAAAGAACTCACAATATACAGAGAGCTATTTGCTGTAGTCTATATATTCCTGAGACAGATACTCTTACAAGTCTGAGCATATAGCTTATAGTATTTATCACTTTGCCAGTTTTAGCATAGCGCTATGACACATTTATAGGAGTGATTGAAATGATTTGGAAAGATGTGTCTAACCTGTGTCACATCACCAAAGATTATGAGACATCCTAAAAGAAGACTGATTTAGAGGCAATATGGCTAATGTAGTTGCATTGAAAATTGCTTTGAATTTGCATATACGTGCCTTGAAAATCAAAAACAAATTATAGTCTGACTTTTATGGAAACTATTTAATTAGTATGTTAAATATTAGCTTATTTAATGCATACCCCATGGCCAAAGTGTGTGTGTGTGTGTGTGTGTGTGTGTGTGTGTGTCTGTATGTATGTGTCTGGTGAGAGGCGAAGGTAGGAGCTATTAGAGACAGTATTAGCACATTACTTTGAACACATTACTTTGTTCAAAAATGATCCTATTGTGGGGAATTGTAGCAACGTCAATGACTTAGATGGAAAGTAGTGGCAAAAAATGCACTGGGACTTATGTACATGATGTGAATCAGTTGAAGAATTGAGAGGCATAGTAAAGAGGCCATCTCATGTGGTAACAAGGCAGTAGAACATCCTGCAGTCTGTGGCTGGAATCCCAGATCAGACGCTTCACAGCTGATTAAAATTTGAACCAATTGCTAAATGTATTTGAGCCCCAGTTTCTTTCTATGCAAAAGTGGAGAATATAGTATAGTGTTGCTGCAAAAATTATAGAGACTCCACAGAAAGTGGCTAGAAATGGGTCTGGTGCTTTCTAAGTACTTTTAATAAATGCTGTTTGGTGGTGACGATTATTAGGAGACTGTAATTCTCAGTCTCCTCTGATCAACTGCAAGCTCCACAAATAATAGCAACTTATACATCAAATTCCCTGCTATATTAAGAGTATCTAGCACAAGGTGTAGCACATATTAAGAACTCCATAACTATTTGGATGTATAATGCATGTATGCATAAGTGAATAATTGGGACAGAGGTGGACAACAGCAAAAATTAATGGGATTGGGAAAGACTGTGGCAGCATCTCCAAGTAGATAAGAGCATAGGCTTTGGAAAAAGACATGCCTTTGAATATCAGCTGTGTCTCTCAAAAGCTGTGGGCTGCTGTAAAGACCATAATACCCCTAATGGGTTGTTGCTGTGATTAAATGAAGTACTATAGGCAAAGCGCCCTGCACAGTGCATGCACAGAGTATACACTCCAGCACTGACTTGTTAGTGTTATTGATAATCTAGGTTAGTGGACCCTTTTCCATTCCTTGGCTTTATTCTTTACTGAGTTCAGCTCATTTGTGTATATATCCAATCAGAATGAGAATTTTGTGAGCGTGTTAGCTTTCATGCACATTCTGCAGATCTACAAATCTGGCTTTTTTCCTACTGCTTTAAATGTTTTGGCTCTAGGTTCACATTAATTCTATTGATTGCTTTAATGTCACAGCTAATGTTTATTTAACTTAGTAAGATGCTTAGTGAGATGCTTAGCACCACAGCAGAATGGATAGAAAGCCTCACGCTATAATTATCAGAGCATGCTATTTTAATACAAAATAAAATGATTCACACTTTATTTCACCTTCCCTCAGGAGCTGACATGTATGCTTATTTGATTTAATTTTATATTTTGTTCTCTGTAATGGCTTGTCTCTATTAGATATACACTAAGCACATTTCCTCCTTAAACTAGTAACCAGCTGCAGCATTTCGGTGTTTTCATCACAAAATGTCAGTCACAACTGATTTTGTAATTCAAAGAAATGGTTGCTTAGACCTCTGAACTAAGTAATGAAATAAGTTTCTTGTATTTCTCATTACAAAACTTGACTTTTCCATTATCTTTCTTTTTAAATTACAAAAGCAGTACATGCTCTGGTCTACCCATTGATTGCTGAGGCAAAGGGAAGTGTTTTGTCATAGTATTGTATTTCTTAAATGCACTCTATAGATTTTAAGAGTTTCATTCAACTGCTCTGTATGAGTCAATCAATACCTAGTCTCTTTTCCTTCCATAATGAAGAGAAAATTCTGCAATATTATCTTAAAATAATATTGTAGAAAATCTTTTGTCTATGAATTTTCTGAAAGTACATGAATAGGAAAATTGTAAAAGAAAATGAAAGAAAAAACACAAGAAAAAAACATTCACCTTCACTACTGTGAGAAAAGATTCCTTTTCCTACTATCCTCTTATGTTCTCTAGTTGGAGTCTATAATTAGACGGACAAAGACAGAGTATAGGAGATAAGCATACAAATTTATTTAATACAAATTTTATGTGACATATGAGTGTCTTCATAAGGAAATGAAGACCCAAAGAAATGGTTACCCTGAGTGTTTTATACTAAGTTGGAAGAAAGTTGCAGTAGGACAAAGGGGTATGAACTAAGGATGAACTAAGGGTAATGTACTAGGGGCAATTTAGCAAGTCTGAGTGTTCGGATTCCTATCTTCATCTTTGGTGTCCTTCATCTTTGGAGATAAAGTTGTTCATTTCCTCTGGTACAGGAGGACAACTCTCACAAGAGAGTGTAATAACCTGCTCAGAGAAGAATAGGGAAGTCATAGAGTCCTTTCAGAATCTGCCATTTTCTCAAATTTCTTCAGCTCAAAATATTCAGTGTGCTATATTTTGGTGTAGTGTTCTGAACCCTGTTACTATCAAATAAATAATAACATAACCAGCATCTATCTAGTGCTTACTGTATACAAGTTCTGTTCCAGGAGACCTGAGTATATTGATTCATTTAATTCTTACAACCATCCTATAACTAGATACCACTGGGATTCAAACACAGGTAAACTAGAGACCATGCTGTAGTCTAAAACCACTATACTCAGAAGAAATGCAAATTAAGCAACATGAAATACTAAATTTCATCTATCAGTTTGACCAAAGGTTTTTGCTTATGACATTACTCAAGTTTGATAAAAATGTAGTAAAACAAGCTTCCCCGTAAAGTGATATGAAAATACAGGTTATTATAACAGTTCTATAAACTAATTAAGAGCCTCAATAAATTCATACCCTTTAATCCATGAATTATGCATCTAGAAAGCTATCATTAAGAAAAATTTAACAGATGAGTTGCAAATTCTATGGTTATTCTGAAGGCCTTGGAGTTAGACTACTTAGACTGAATTTTAACTCTTCTGATTAGCAAGTGTGTGCTCCTGGAAAGTTAGCTAGCTTCTCTGTACCACAGTTTCCCTCAGCTATAAAATGAACATCATAATAGTACCCATCCCTAAATCCTGCTGGAAGGTTTAATATCCTTATTATATCTACAGTGGTTAGAAAGGTACCTGGCACATAGCCAGTGCTATATAAATGTTAGTTATTATGAATCTAGGTATACACTGAAGAATTATAACAGAAAAAAATTGTGAACACCTAAATACCCTAAAATTTATAAGTAGTTAAATACATTGGCTCACTTTTCAATTTTATATTTTATATAATGGCCATTTAAAAATATTTCCAATTATTTATTGGTAAAATAAGAAAATCCTTATAAAATAGTATTATATGCAAAAAATAAATAAATTTTTATGGAGGGTAAGTTTCCAATTATATAGATAGTTATGTTTGTGCATTTATACACACTAAAAAATTAAAAGTAAATACACCAACATTTTTAAACACTGGAAATTTGTTGTGGTGTAATATAGATATATGCTTATTTCTTTTTTCTTCCACAGGTTTAATGATATTCTCATACTCCAAAACTAGTGCATGTAATCAAAAGCTTATTTCTCTACCTACAAGTTATAAAGTGAATTTACATAAACCATTGAAAAAAATTTTTGTGACTTTCCACCACACATCACACTGCCATCTTTGTAAGAATGTGTACAAGTATTTCTCTTCTTCTCTAAGGGGACGAATGAGTGAGGCAGGCCAATAAGGCACTTTAGACGAAATCAACTTTTTTATTCTTCTGTTAACCATTTTACCTTGACAAAGACTTAGGCATAAAATCTGGAAGGGAAAGAGAAAGGAGAGCACTCTTCCTCATGTGGTTGGGGAAACAATTTTGGTTTGGACTATAAACTAAAAGAGAGGTGAAAGCAGTATAATAATCAAAATTGCCAATACATTGATAAGAGAAAATAGGCAATGTGTTAGTGGAGCTTGAATTTAACTTTAAAAAAATTGATGTGTTTCAAGATTTAATAAAACAGAGTAAATTTGAAAGACA
The DNA here is from genome assembly GCF_902729225.1 of Pteropus medius. Classification (NCBI taxonomy): domain Eukaryota; kingdom Metazoa; phylum Chordata; class Mammalia; order Chiroptera; family Pteropodidae; genus Pteropus; species Pteropus medius. The sequence goes on along the minus strand of NW_024351730.1, from coordinate 2,720,785 downwards.
GATGGCAGTTTAGGACAGTGTCATTCATAAATATCTACTTTATAACTCAGATATCAGGACATATGAAATTTTAATGTCTTCTTATAATCACTTGGATTTGACAGCATTTCATCTGTTATCACAAGAAAGGCTGTCATTTCATGGCTAAAATACTTATTAAAAAATAAATTTTACTCTTCAATCTTTTGCAGAGATATTTCAACTCTAACCCAGTCACCTATGTTTTAAATATTGCTAGCAGTATTCTGTAAATATCTTTCAAAGTTCTATGTAAAGGCAGCAGAATGCAAATTTTTAAAGACATAAAAACTGGAGACTCATGCACAGAAGCAGGGAGCAGTGCCAGGGCAATCCAGAGACATGTTTGTTGCATGGACAGTGGACCAACTGCAAGGTACAACACTTCACAGACAAGCTAAACTGGCATTTAAGAGTAAGGCATCCGGCTTCAGGTTCAAGATGGCAGAGCATGAAAATCCTGAGCTCACCTCCTCTCATTGACACCAAAACTACATCTACATATAAAACAGCTATCTCTGACCTGAAGACTGGCAGAACAGATTTTCTACAACTAAGGATATAAAGAAAATCACATTGAAATAGGTAGGAGGGGCAGAGACTCAGTCTAGTCAAGACCCGCCCTAACCCCACTCCCTATGCAGTGACTCACAAATGAGAGGGATATCACAAGCATGGGCATCTCCCCAAAAAAGCAAAGAGTCCGAGCCCCAGCCTGGGGGATCTGCACTGGGAAGAGGAGCCCCCATAATATCTGGCTTTGAAAACCAGTGGGGCTTATATCTGAGAGAGCCAAAGGGCTGTAGAAAACCAGGATTGTTCTCGTTTCCGAGTCCCAGCACAGAGGTAGCGTTTTGAAAAGCACCTGGGTCATACATTGACTAATATTAAGGCATGTGATGGAGGGGCAGGGAGCTATTGGAAATATCTCCAGGGCCTAAGTGCTGGCAGATGTCTTTTTTTCCCCTTTCTTTACTATTCTTCCACCTAGCTGGTATGATGCTGGCAGCTGCCATTTCTGACACTCTCGTTAACCTTGTTAACACTGTTCATCCCACCTGGCATTTCCCTGAGGACCTGCCTTGGCCAGCACCCCTCCAAAGTGGCTCCTGCCCTGCCACACCCAATAGATGGCCTCAGCAAGCCCTGGCGCTCCCTCCAAACAACTTCTACCTCATCACATCTGGTGGGCACCAATATACAGCAATATGTCTGAAACAGTTGAAATTGGACCTCACAGCTAGCTATACCAGAGGCTCATCCTGCACACCTGCATGCCAGCATCAGCTGCAGTCAAAATCACCAGCCAGCTACACCAGGGGGCTGTCATGCACACCTAATACCCACAACAGTTGTGGCCAGGCCTTGCAGCTAGCCAAGCCAGGGCTCAGCCTTACCTGCCAGTGCATCCATAGCAATTGTGGCCTAACCACAACAGAAGGCCATACTAGCCCACACAAGAAATACCCCTGGAGCACCTGGCTCTGGTGACCAGAGGGGATTGTACCACTGGGCCCCACAGGACACCTTACACATAAGATCACTTTTTAAAGACCAGGAGATACAGCCGATCTACTTAATACATAGAAACACACAGGCAAAATAAGGATACAAAGTAAAATGTTCCAAACAAAAACTAAAATAAAACACCAGAAAAAAATTAAATGAAACAAAGGTAAGCTGTCTACTAGATAAAGAATTTAAAGTAACAGTTATAATGATGCTCATCAAATTCTGAAGAAAAGCGGATTAACTCAGTGAGAACGTCAACAAAAAGATAAAAAATGTAAAAAAGAACCTATCAGAACTGAAGAATATAACAATTGAAATGAAAAATACACCAAAAAGAATCAACAGCAGATCAGATGATGCAGAAGAATGAATCAATGACCAGGAAGACAGAATAGTGGAAACTTCCCGGCTGGAAGGACAAAACAAAAAAAGAATTTAAAAGGATGATGGTAGTGTAAGAGACCTTTGAGGCATCATCAGTGTATGAACATTTGCATCATAAGGGTCCCAGAAGGATAAATGAGAAAAAAGGATACAAAATCTATTTGAAGAAATAATGTTGAAATCCTCCTTAACTTGATGAAGGAAACAGATATCCAAGTCCAGGAAGCACAGGAAGTCCCAAACAAGGTGAATCCAGAGAGACCCACACCAAGACACATCATAATTAAAATGTTAAAAGTTAAAGATAATGAGAGAATCTTAAAAGCAACAAGAGAAAAACAACTAGTTAAGGTACAAGGGAAGCCCCATAAGACTATAAGCTGATTTTTCGGCAGAAACTTTGCTTGCAAGAAAGCAGTGGCATAATATATTCTGTGTGATGAAAGGAAAAAAACTACTATCAAGAATATTGTACCCAGCGATGTTATCATTCAGAATTGAAGGAGAGATAGTTTCCCAAACAAGCAAAAGCTAAAGTAGTTTATCATCACTTAAATTCTTTAAGTGGAAAACAAAAGACCAAAACTAGAAATAAGAAAATATATGAAAGAAAACATCTCACTAGTAGAGGCAAATATATAGTAAGGTGGTAGACCAACCACACATAAAGCCAGTATGAAAACAAAATGCCAATAGCTACACACCTATCAATAATTACTTTAAATGCAAATGGACTAAGTGTTCCATTCAAAAGACTTAGGATGGTTGAATGGATTAAAAAAAAAAAAAAACCTACTCAGATGCTGCTTATAAGAGTCTAATTCCATATTCCATATCTAAAGACACACAAACCGAAAGTGAAAGGTTGGAAAAAGATATTCCATACAAACAGTAATGAAAAGAAAGCTGAAGTAGCAATACTTAGACAAAATAAAATTTAAAACAAAGACTGTCAACAAGAGACAAGGGTATGACATAATGCTAAAAGGATCAATCCAACTAGAGGATAAACACTTGTAAACATCTATACACCCAACATAAGAGCACCTAAATACATACAGCAAATATTAATAGACATAAAGGGAAAGATTGACAGTAACACAATAATAATAGGGGACTTAAACATCCCACTTACATCAATAGATCGATCATCCAGACAAAGTCACAAGAAAATACTGGCCTTAAGTGACATATTAGACTAGACGGACTTAATAAATATATACAGAACATTCCATACAAAAGCAGTAGAATACACATTCTTTTCAAGTGCACATGAACCTTCTCCAGGATAGATCACATTTTAGGCCACAAAACAAGTCTCGTTAAATTTAAAAAGATTGAAATCATATCAGGTATCTTTTCTAACTACAATAATATAAAACTAGAAATCAATTATAAGAGGAAAACAGAAAAAAACACATGTGGAGGCTGAAGAACATGCTACTAAAAAACTGGTGGGTTAGTGAAGAAATCAAAGAGAAAATCAAAAATACCTTGAGACAAATAAAAGTGAAAACGATACTACAAAATCAATGGGAATCAGTGAAATCTGTTCTAAGGGGGAAGTTTATAGCAATACAGGCCTACCTCAAGAAACAAGAAAAGCTCAAATAATCTAAACTTAAACTAAAAAAAGAACAAACTAAGTCCAAAGGTAATAGAAGGAAGAAAATAATAAAGAGCAGAGCAGAAGTAAATGAAATTAAAGTTGAAGACCTCACTCTCCCCAGTTTCAAACTATACTACAAAGCCATAAAATTCAAACCAGTATGGTGGTGATAAAACAGACACATAGATCAATGAAACAGAATAGAGAGCCTAGAAATAAACCCATGCTTATACAGTGAAATAAATTTAGAACAAAGAGGGAGTTTGGAGAAACATGGAGATTGAGAGACATCCCCAGATCTCTCCCCTTGAAATAACAATAAGCCGAACATCTAAAACTCAACAACAACAACAAAAACACCCAAACTGCACACCAGCATGTCTGAGCATGGGATCTGTGTGTAAAAGCTACCATAGTTCAGAATCCCAGGTGTCCAGCGGTGAACCAGGAGAAATAAAGAAGCTAGCTGCCTCTTGGAGCCGATGGTGCGGCCAATTACCTGAAAAGCCCTGCCGGTGAGAGTTGTGAGTTCCATGCAGCCGGCAGCAGGGCCCAGGCATGAGAGCAGAAAGCAGAGAGGCAGAAAAGCAGAAAACAACAGTTAATTTTTACCGGCCATAGTTGAAAAACAGAGGCTGAGTCACAGGCCCCAAACCCCAGCCCAAAGGCCCCTCACCCCATACCCTCTAAGACTGAATACAGCAAATCACCAGGGGAATCTGAGCAAACACTGCTGAAACTATCGCTAACACTGACAGGAACTGAGACTGAGGGTATTGCCTCCGGTGATTAAACATCTATAACAAAAAAACAAACAAACAAACAAACAAACAAAAAGACATTATTAAAATTTTATATAAAGCAGAGATCTAAGAGGCTTAGACACCACTTACTGGAAACCAAAAGAAAAGCACCTTTCTTTCAATAGGCTAAAGACAAACCTTTATACAATAAATCTTCTTTCTGGAAAAACAGCAGAAGACACTTCCATTAATGCCCAGGTATAGAAATGGTCCATTAAACACCATGAACAACCAAGGTGACGAAGCATCTCAAAAAGAAAGAGAAAAATCTCCAGAAAATAAGCTTACAGACATAGAAATATGCAATTTAAATGACAGAGAATTCAGGATGGTACTTCTGAAAAAACTCAGTGAGATCCAAAATGAGTCATATCAACAATTTTAGGAATGGAAAAAACAACTAGAAACAGAGCAAGAAGACGGAAACCATCAAAAAGAACAGAATAGATATTCTGGAGATAAAAACAAAAAAAACAAAAAAAAACAAAAAAAAATCTTTGCAAGGGTTGAAAAATGAAATAGCAAGCTTGGGAAATAGAGTTGACCAAATGGAAAACAAAAATCAAAAGGAAGAAGAGAGAAACCGAAGAATGAAAAATAATGAAAGAGAAATACAAGAACTAGCTGATACCATCAGGAGAGGAAACATAAGAATAATAAGCATTACCGAAGGTGAGGAAAAGGAACAGAGACCAGAAAGCATTTTCAGACAAATACTTGACAAGAATTCCCCAAATCTAAGGAATGAGTTGGAGCTTGGAATTCAAGAAGTCAACAGAACATCCAATTATCTCTATCCATAAAGGCCTTCACCAAGACACATTGTATTAAAATTATCAAAAATCAACAACAAAAAATTCTCAAGGCAGCCAAGGAGGAAAAAAACGGTAACTTATAAAGGAAAACCCATTAGATTATCTTCAGACTTCTCAGCACAGACCTTACAAGCCAGAAAGGAGTGGAATCAAATATTCAAATTATTAAGTGAAAGGAACTAATAGCCTAAAATAAGATATCCAGCTAAGCTCTCCTTTAGATATAAGGGAGAAATAAAGACCTTTCCAGACATAAAAAAATTGAAGGAATTCTCCACTACGAGTCCTCCATTACCAGAAATACTGAAAAAGGTCAGTTCACCTAAAACAAAATGACAAAAATAAAATACATCATTAGGAGTAAGGTGACTTTCAGGCAAATAGAAGTAGAGGAGTGTAGCCTTTACTAAAAATAGGGCATTATAAGCTTAAACAATAAGAGAATTGGTATAGCAAGATAGTAATGAATATTCAGCATACATAGGAACAAATTGAGACAACAGTGACTGAAAAGGGGAGAATTCAAAAATCCTAATTCACAAAAGGAAATGAAGATAAGGCACACACGTAAGAAAATGAATGACTGTGTGTGTGTGTGTGTGTGTGCGTGTGTGTATAACACTTCTTTACACATTTATAATGGTAACCACACACCAAAGAGTCAGAACCGAAGTATATAACACAAAACAAGAAGAAAATCCACAGAAGCCAATTAAGAAATCAGAAACACAAGGACAAGGAAGCAATGGAAACACCTAGCTATCAGAAAGCAAAAAATAAAATGGTTATAAGAAGACCTCATATTTAAATAATTCCCCCCAATATAAATGAAATGAATTCACCAGTAAAAAGGCACAATGTTGCAGAATGGATCAAAAAATAAAACAGAACCACATGCTGAATCCAGAAGACACGTCTCAGTTCCAAAGATAAATGTAGACTCAAAGTGAAAGGGTGGAAAATGATATTCCAAACAAATGGCATTCTGAGAAAAACGGGAGTAGCAGTACTAATATCTGATGAAATAGACTTCAAAATAAAAAAGGTAAAGAAAGATACTGAGGGACACTTCATAATGATAAAGGTAATCCTGTACAAAGAAGACGTAACACTATTAATATCTACGCTCCCAATCAGGGAGCCCTGAAATATGTAAAACAATTACTACCAGAACTAAAGGGAGAAACAGACCAAAACACTCTCGTAGTAGGGGACCTAAATACCCCACTGTCGCATACACACAGATCATCCAAACAGAAAATCAATAAGGAAATAACATCCTTAAATGACACATTAGACCACCTGGACATAGTTTACATTTACAGAGCCTTCCATCCCCAAACGGCTGCTTATACATTCTTCTCTAGTGAACATGGAATATTCTCAAGAATCGACCACATACTGGGACATAGATAGCCTCAACAAATATAAGAGGGCTGAAATCATACCAACCATATTCTCTGATCATAGTGCTTTGAAACTAGAGACCAACTTTAAAAAGAAAGCAGGGAGAATCACAAACACATGGAGAGTAAACAACATTCTACTGAAGAATAACTGGGTCAGAGAAGAAACAAAAAGAGGGATCAAGAGATACATAGAAATGAATGATAATGATAGTACAACATATCAAAACTTTTGGGACACGGCAAAAGTGGTCCTAAGAGGAAAGTTCATATCATAACAGGGCTATCTCCAAAAACAAGAATGAGTCCAAACAAATAACCTAATGCTTCATCTTAAAAAACAAGAAAAGGAAGAACAAATGAAACCTGAAGTCAAAAGAACAAAAGAAGGAAAGAAATAATCAAAATTAGAGCAGAAATAAATAAAATTTTAAAAAAAAACAACAACAATAGAAAAAATAAATGCAACAAAGAGCTGGTTCTTTGAGAAGGTTAATAAAATTGACAAACCCCTGGTTAGACACACTAAGGAAAAAAGAGTAAGGACACAAATAAACAGAATCAGGAATGAAAGAGGAGGAATTACAACTAATATCACAGAAATACAAAGGATCATAAAGAATACTGTAAAAAAGCATGTAACAACAAATTTCATAACCTAGAAGAAATGGATCAGTAGTTAGAAAAATACTGTCATCCTAGACTGAGTCAAGAAGAACTGGGAAATCTAAATAAACTAGTCAGCAGTATGGAAATTAAAATAATCATCAAAAAGTAAAAGTCCAGGACCAGATGGCTTCATCAATGAATTCTATCAAACATTCAAAGATTTAATACCTATTCTCCTCAAACTCTTCCCAAAAATCGAAGAGGAGGCAACACTTCCCATCTCATTTTATGAGGCCAATATTACCCTGATACCAAAACTTGGTAAAGATAACACACTAAAAGAAAACTGCAGACCGATATCTCTCATGAACACAGATGCAAAAATCCGAAATAAGATACTAGTAAACCAAATACAGCAACATATTAAAAAGATTATACACCACGATCAGGTGAGCTTCATCCTACAGGCACGGATGGTTCAACATATGCAAATCGATTAAGGTGATACAACACTTAAATTAAAAAATAAGAATCCTATGATCATATCAATAGATGCAGAAAAAGCCTTCGACAAGATACGGCATCCATTTATGATGAAAACACTTAACAAAATCGGTATAGAAGGAAAGTACCTTAACATAATAAAGGCCATCTATGACAAACTCTCAGCCAACATTATACTTAATAATGAGAAACTGAAAACCTTCCCTCTAAGATCAGGAACAAGGCAGAGTGTCCACTATCGCCACTGTTATTCCATATTGCAATGGAGGTCCTAGCGAGTGTAACCAGACAAGAGAAAGATATAAAATGCATCCAAATAGGAAACGAAGATGTTAAACTGTCACTATTTGCAGATGACTTGATTCTCTATATAGAAAACCCTAAAGACTTCACAACAACACTACTAGAAACAATAAGCAAATACAGTAAAGTCTCTGGACACAAAATAAATGTTCAAAAATCCATAGTGTTCCTATACTCTAATAATGAAGTGTCAGAAAAATAAGTGGAAAAAATAATTCCTTGCAATTGCAACAAAAATAAAATATCTAGGAATAAATTTAATGAAATATGTGAAGGACCTATAAAAAGAAAACTATAGGACCTTATTAAAAAAAATTGAAGAAGATACAAAGAAATAGAAAGATATTCTGTGTTCCTGGGTTGGAAGAATCAACATAGTTAAAATGACCGTATTTCCTAAAGCATTATACAGATTTAATGCAATCCCCATCAAAATCTCATCAGCATTTTTTTAAAAAGTTGAACAAAAAAATCATCAGATTTGTATGGAAGCACAAAAGACCCCAAATTGCCAAAGTCATCTTGAGAGAAAAGAACGAGGCTGGAGGCATCACTCTGCCTGATTTCTAATTATACTACAGAGTGACAGTAATCAAAATGGCATGGTATTGGCAACAAAACAGACACACAGACCAGTGGGACGTATTTGAGAATCCAGATGTAAACCAATATTTATATTGGCATGTAATTTTCGACAAAAGTGCCAAAAACGTACAGTGGAGAAAGGTAAGTCTCTTTAATAAATGCTGCTGGGAAAACTGGAAAGCCACCTGCAAAAGAGTGAAACTAGACTGTTGGCTATCACCATACACCAAAATTAACTCAAAATGGATTAAGGACCTGAATATAAAACCTGAAACAATAAAATATATAGAAGAAAACATAGGAACTAAACTCAAGGACCTTGTACTTAAAGAGGATTTTATGGATTTGATCTCAAAGGCAAGGGAAGTAAGAGCAAAAATAAATAAATGAGACTACATCAAACTAAAAACTTCTGCTCGGCAAAAGAAATTGTCAACAGGGTAAAGAGACAACCATCTAAATGGGAAAATATATTTGCAAGCAATGCCTAATATCCAAAATATACAAAGAATTCATACAACTCAATAACAAAAAACAAACGATTCAATCAAATAATGGGCAGACGACCTGAACAGATACTTCTCCCTAGAGGACATACAAATGGCTAACAAATATTTGAAAAGATGCTCAATATTGCTATATATTAGGGAAATGCAAATTAAAACCACAATGAGATACCATCTCACATCTGTCAGAATAGCAATAATCAACAGGACACGTAATAACAAATGTTGGAGAGGATGCAGAGGAAAAGGAACCCTCATACACTGCTGGTGGGACTGCAAATTGGTACAGCCACAATGGAAAACAGTATAGAGGTTCCTCAAAAAACTAAGAATTGATCTACCATATGATCCAGCAATCTCTTTCCTGGGTATTTACCCCAAAGACTTGAAAACCCATATCCAAAAAGATATTTGCACACCGATGTTCATAGCAGCATTATTCACAGTGGCCAGGACGTGGAAGAAACCAAAGTATCCTACGATAGATGATTGGCTAAAGAAGCTGTGGTGCACATATACAATGGAATATTACTCAGCCTAAAAAGAAATGAAATACTGCCATTTGCAACAACATGGATGGACTTTGAGATAATCGTGTTAAGTGAAATAAGCCAGACAGAAAAAGTTGAAAATCACATGATATCACTTATATGTGGGATATAAACCTGAAAGCAACAAATGAACTGGACAAACAAACAGAGACTCATGGACATGGACTATAGACTAGTGGTTACCAGAGGGTAGGGGGTGGCGGGAAGAGAGGCGGTAGCTGGGGTAAAGGGGGTCAAATATGTAGTGACAGAAAGAAATCTAACTATGGGAGGAGAACACATAGAGTAAATATATATATATGCCTTACTGTTATAGTGTGCAGCTGAAATTAATGGATTCTGTTAACAAATGTCACCATAAAAAAAATTAGTTAATTTTAAAAATAAGAGAGAAAAAAATTAGAACTAAGACTATACAATGAGGAAAAGTCTTTGATAAATGGTGTTGGAAAAACTGGACAACTACGTTCAAAAAAAATTTTTACCAGATCACTTTCTTACACCATATACGAAAATAAACTCAAAATGAACTGATGACTTAAATGTAAGACTTGGAACCATAAAACTCGTAGAAGAAAACATAGGCAGCAAAATCTTTGACATCTATTTTAGAAACATATTTTTTGGATGTGTCTCCTCAGTCAAAAACAACAAAATAAAAAATAAATAAGTGAGACTACACTAAAAAAGTTTTGCACAGCAAAGGAAATCATCAACAAAACGAAAATGGAAAAATATTTGCAATGGTATATCTGATAAGACATTAATGTCCAAAACGTCAAAAAACAAATAATCCAAATAGACATTTCTTTAAAGACATATAGATGATGAACAGACACATGAAAAGATGCTCAGTATCACTAATCATCAGGGAAATGCAAGTAAAAACCAAAATGAGATATTACCTAACACCTGTCAGAATGGCTATCAGCAATAAATCAACAAACAACAAGTGTCGGCGAAGCTCTGGAGAAAAGGGAACCCTCGTGTACTGTTGGTGGGATGGTAAATTGGCTCAGCCACAATGGAAAATGATATGGAGTTTCCTCAAAAATTTAAAAATAGAAGTACCTTATGACTCAGCAATTCTATTTCTGAATATTTATCTTAAGAAAATGCAAAGACTAACTTGAAATGATATATGCATCCCTGTGTTCACTGCAGCATTATTTACAATAGCCATCATATGGAAGAAACCTAGGTAACCATTAATAAATGAATGGATAAAGAAGAATTGGTACATATATACAATTGAATATTACTCAGCCATAAAAAGAATGAAATTTTGCCACTTGCAACAATGTGGGTGAACTTAGAGGGTATTATGCTAAGTGAAGTAAGTCAGAGAAAGAAAAATACTGTATCATTTCACTTATTTAAAAAACAAAACAAATGAACAAACAAAATAAAACAAGACAGACTCATAGATACAGAGAATAAACTGATAGTTGCCAGAGGATTGGGTGGTGGGGGGATGAGCAAAGAAAGGTGAAAGGGATTCAGAGATACAAACGTGAAATAAATAAGTCATGGATATGTAATGTACAGATGGCTACTAGACTTCTCATGGTAATCACTGTGTAAGGTATATAAATGTCAAATCATTATGCTGTACATCTGAAACTAATAGGATATTATATGCAATTATACTTTAATTAAAAAGAGTTTTATATTCCAGAATGAAAAATTTAAAAATTAAAAAAAGTAAAAGGCATATAAACCTGAAAATGTGACTAGGCTGCCAGGAAAAAAAAATTATAGGCAATTCACACAAGAAATCCATTTTGCAATCAGCCAGGGTTTTGTCAAGGTTTTGTTTGCTATACAAATACAAATGAAGTAGAAATCTAAAAGATGATTGGAGTTATTAACTCAGTAATCATCTGATGTTCTGTGGCTGAGTATGTGGCTATTAGCTAGACTCAATAGAAAAGGAACTCCAACACCTCAACACACATACCTATTTTATCTACAGATAAATGAGAAAAGAAAATACTACTTTCATGTATTTAATGTACCAATCAATCCAACACAAAATAAATAGTTGAGCAATTATGTTTGTCTTTAGAACTTTTTTAGGAGCAGAGAGGCAATGACATGAAAACTCTGATTACTCAGTCTTGCCCACAGAGATGGAAAGAAGACATTCTTGATTTACCAAAAAAATCCTACATGGGTTTAGTGAACAATAAGATAGGACAAAGTGAATATCTTCTCACCTAGAGCTACAATTGAAGCTGGAATAGAAGATGAAAGAAAGGAACAATTGCCCAATTGGCCAGGAGGTTGGTGGCAAATTGATCCTATATTACCTTGATAAATCTATCTCTTCCCAGAATCTCGTTACCATATCCGCAGACCAAAACAACCTGTTTTTTTTTTAAAGTCACTTATAAGTTTTTCTTTTAATAATAGTGATATATTAAAAAGTAAAACTTAACTATACTTCCCAACACGGAGAAAAAGTATTGTTGATCTTAATATACTTCTTCCAAGGCATTTTCTATGTACAAACCCTTTTACAGACAAAATGCTACTTCTGTGTGCTAGTGGCCTCCAGGTTTATGCCATAATTTTAGTTAAACTTTAATGTAGTCATGTGATAGTTAAGGGTACAGCCTTTGGAATGAGATAAACCTGGATTAAAGCCCAATAGTTTTGAGCAAAATACTTGAACTCTCCATGGTTTACTTTTCTCTGTACTGTTCTCAATCATAAAATGCAGAAAATAATATCTTCTCAGAGTTCAAGATTCAGTGAAGATTTGTTGCAACAATGTACTTAAAGCACTGCATATAGAATAGATCATATATTAAGGTCTAAATAGCAGTTATTTTTATTTTCATATGTGTTTTTAAAAACACATTGAGTTGTATACTCAATGTATACAACTTGAGTGTTATTAGTGCCAAATTAATCTTTAGAAACCTGGATTCTGGTTCATGGTGACTAGAGTAACTGGGTTTGAATCCCCAGTCTACATCCTACTAACTGTATGTCCCTAAGCCAATCACTTAATTTCATTTGGTCTCAGTTTACTAATCTGTAAATAAGTAAAGCTTAGAACAATGTCTGGCACTAGGTGATTCATAAATAATATCAACATCATATATAGCTCTGTGGAATTCATATTCAGAGAAGCATTGATTTAAAGATTGTCTTAGTACCCAATGAGACTCAGATCTAGGTATCCAAAGATGGCACTGCCACCACAGCCCATTTTCAACAGTTCCTCTCTGAATCACTATGCAAATAGCTGCAGCAATTCCAGATATCCCAAACACACGTATTGATATTTGATGAAAGAGAGGAGCATGAATATATTTTTATTAGCAAAGAAAACTTTTGCCAGAAGCCTTTACCAGACTGTCCTTCAATTTCCATTGGCCAAGACTGGTTTGCATGCCTGTGCCTAAACTAGTCACTGGCAAGGGGAATGACACTACCAAAAGAGACCTAGACTAATAATGGCTCATCCTTAGGCATACAGGAGAGTGGAAAACTTGAATGATTAGGGCTAGTGGAGTGTTTCAAGAAAAAGAAGTGGGGCATGGGGTAAAGAGGCAAGGAGAGTAGCTACTATAGGCTACCCACAAAATCTGACACCACATTATTTCTCAATAATATCTACCACACTTTAAGCACATACGGTGTACCAAGCACTCGCTTTGTATGGATTATCATTTTAATAACAATCCACTCTAGTCTAGCTTTTGTCCCCATCACCCCCACAGAAGTGCTCTTGTTTTGAGCCATTTCTCTATCCTCATACTTACTGCTCAATAGCAACAAATATAATTAAACACTCATGCCGTAATCCCTCACAAGGCTATAGCCATTTTATCATTCAGATCATCCTCCATGTCCAGTCCTCAGAGGAGCCTTCCCTGATCACCCCGTCTAATGGAGGATCATCCCTATCAGCCAAGGCATTTTAACAACATTGTCTTGTTATATATCCTAAATAACATTTAAGACTAGCGGAATGGGTTTATTTAATTATTATCTGTCTTCCCCAGCTAGAAGGCAGGCTTCTTGAGAATATTCTGTATATCTTACTCAATACTGTGTCTCAGCACTTAGAAGAGTGCCTGGCACACAGTGGCTACTCATAAATATTTATAGAGTGAATAAGTGACACTCTAAAAGGTAAATATTTTCATCCCCAATATGCACATGCTGTTATCAAAATTCAAAGAGATTTTTAAAATTTTGTCCAAGGTCACCCAACTTGTTCCAGGCAAATCCACATTTCAATACTACGAGTGTCAAACTTGCCAGTGTTCTGCAACATTGAGAATTTAAATAATTTGTTTAGAACCAATATTAACATTTTTTCCACTCTATCACTTTTTAATGTAATCAAAGTTTGATTATTGCTAAATTGTAGCATAGTTAATTATATAAGCAGATTAAAGTTAAGAACTGTAATATTGAAGTTAATGAACCTACTGAGACAAGAATTCCAGGATTTATGACTTCAATAAAATGTTATCACTGAGTAAATAGAAATTAAATGGGATAGTATTATATGTTGAGGACCAGATACGTGAAACTTTATAAAAGCACTATAAAGTTTAAGACTTTTTAACCAGAAATCACAGCTTGAACCCAAATTATTGAAATACTTTTCTTTTTTATAAATCATATGTTGATTTTATAAAGCATAGCATAGTCTTTATCTCTTTATGTCTGTAAGGCTTCCTTTTATTCCCTCCAAAACTGAAGGGCTAATTACAAAAGTCTAATCGATAATCGATCAAAACACTTTTACTGAGCACATTTACCTCAGCTGAGGGCTGAGATTGCTCAGAGACCAAAAAGGCTACTATAATTTATGATCTTTTAAAGAAATAAAAAGAGAAAAAAACAGTTGAACTCAGTGCAAATCTGAGCGTCTAGAAGCTCATTCAGTGCTGCCTCCAAGATCGGAAAGAACTTTGGGAAAGCTAGAATTCATTAGCAGCCCTGATATATTAGAAGGAAGCTAATGTCAGGATATCATGATGGTCAACAGTCCTTTGGATTTCCTTAAATCATTTATAAAAATATTACTGTTAGCCACTCAGCTGGGCCTCAAAGAACCACATGATTGAACTGGCTCTGCTCCCAGTTATTGATTCAAATGTGGGTTTCGTAGATAGCAAAAGGTTTCAGATGGTGCAGAGCTCTAGTTCAAAAAGAAAGGAAGGTTGCATTTTATTTGCTATGATGCTTTTACTCATTGCATTGTAGGTATCCCCCAACATTTGATGTGGCAGAGCTGAGTTTCTAAACATCTTAAATCTTTGTGTGTCATCAGATTGAATCAATACCCAAAAGAAAAACGATTTCTCCTGGGACAGGAAGCCATCACTCCATGAACAGCCAATATGTAGTTTGCAGGATTATAGCTGCAGTTCTCATAAACTTCCACTCGGGGGACAAGCTGCTGATACCTGAGCCCTGTGACTGCTTCTAAAAGCAGAGCCCTCGGATCAGATTATTTCTCTTTAATATTAAAAAACAAATCTAGAAATGTAACTGCAAAGCCAAGGGCTGTTTGTGTGTATACACATACATGTATATTTATACGTAGAAGCCTTTTGGCTAACGAGACTTGAGAAATTCCCCAAGTTCCTCCTACCCATAGGCTTCAATATTTCTTTCATTTTGCTTATTCTTTCTTTTGATCTAGACACTAGACTTAAAACAAAAGCTGGCATCTTTCAAGAGAACAGGTTGGAAAATATACTAGAGACTCAAGTGCTTCTGCATACTAAATATTTGAGCCACATGATTGTTGGTTTTTCATGTTCACTTGGAAGCAATATTTTCCTTTTCTTTTTCTTACTCTTTCTTTTTTGTTGTTATTGTTAATGAGGGAAGTATCAAGCACATCTAGATAAGCCGCATAATACAACTTCCATTTCCTCACTGCCTCTGGGTCCCTGACTCCTTCTTTACATACCTTGACATAAGAACTTGTGTTCTCATCAAAAAAGGCAGTTAAGGTTAAAATGCTAATTTATTTGTGTCGTCGCTCTGAAAATTAAAAAGAAACCAAATTATCCAAGGAACATTGTAAGGTAAAAAGGCATTGCTCTAAATTTACCTATTCAGATAAAATTTTGAACTGCTTTTTTTCACATGTCTTCAGAGAATGGCCAAAGGTTATGCTTTGTCACAACAGGCCTTGAGTGTCAGAAAGGCACCCTTAAACCATGAACACAACCAAAAACATTTGCAAACACACACACACACACACACACACACACACACACACACACGGAGGTCATTCATGGAAAACTTAAGATGAAAACCAAAAGGCAAGATGGCTCAGGCCCTGGTTGATACCATGATCAATATCAGGGATTATATGCTTGTAAGAACAGAATCATCACCAGAACTTAGGGATAAGACTAACATTATAAACAAAAGGACCTGGGTCAGGCAAGCCAATGTCATTTTATTCTAGGCCAATCACCAAACAATTTCAGGGGCACTGTAGAAAGCCTCTGAAAGGTGGTAGCAAGTGTTCATAGCTAGTTTGGAAAGCAAGGCCTCGCCTGGAGCAGGAAACACATTCCCTCTGGTCTAGAAAAAGAGAATTAAGAGTCAGTTTCGAGAACGTTCTAGCTCTTTCCACTTCAAGATCAGTCTGTCCTGTCTGAGCCCAGCCCAGCTCCCTTGCTAGTGTATAAGATTTCCTTAAATATAAATAAATAAATAAATAAATAAATAAATAAATAAATAAATAAATAGATAGATAGATAAATAAATAAATAAGTAGATGCATACATACATACATACATACATACATACATACATACATACATACATACTAAATTAAAAATAAAATGAGACTAAACTAGTCACCACTTCAAGATAGAGGCAAGTATAGGGAACCATGGAGAAGTAACCTTTATTCAACTTAAGCTGGTCCTAAAACTTTATAGAAATAACCAAGAGTGCATAGGTTTTAACAACTCTGGCAGGTTAATTGATACGATTCTTTTTTCTGCCTCTGTTAAGAGCTTAGGCCTTGGAGTAAGATAGTTAAACATAAGTTCTATAGTGAGTTCCATTACATTCTAAGCTCTGTCACTTGAACATGTTATTTAACTTGTATAACTCTGTTTTCTCATCTCTCAGATGGAAATAGTAATAGGATTATTTCACAAGTTTTCAGAGAGAATTAAATAAATTAAACCATGTGGGAGGCCTGGCACACAATAAAAGTCCTTAATAACTGCCATCTATCATTATCATCATCATTAATAATAATATCATTCCCTCTTTTACAATGAAGAAAGTAACTTTCTCCCCGTAAAAGGCAAGCGTGCCCTATACACCAGAAGACTTTAGTGAATCTGTTAGTACCTTTCTCTCCTTTGTCTTCAACCTCTCTTCTTATTTCCTGGATTTTCCAGCAGGATTTAATCATGTTTTACTATGCGCCTTCTTTTACAAAGCCACCCACTTCATATCTTCTAGTAAAGTGCTTTTATCTCATTGCTTAAAAAAGGTTAGAAATAGTTGTCTTCACATATGGACCAACTTCCTACTTCCACTCTCATTCCAACCCACCCATTATGGCTTTGGTCACTAAAGTTACCTCCATTTTGGCCAACTCCAATGGATACTTTTCAATCCTGATATAACTAGAACTTACTGCCACATTCTATATAGTTTACTAACCACTTATTGAAAAACACTGGGGTTTTTCCCCTCTTTATATAACATTCTATTCACATATATGAATATTAGATTTCCTTTCTGTTCAGTCCCCAGACCCATTCATTTCTCATTTGCATTTTCACCATCAGTGACCATGTTTAATCCATGGTTCCTCATATCTCCAGCTAAAATCTCTTGGTACGTTTAAGCAACTGTCTCTCCGACGCTGTTCGAAGTTTCCTGGGCATCTAGATATACAATATCTAAGATGAACTCCTTATATTTATACACATGCACCCAAATATTCAACCCCTCATGTCATTGCATTTTGATAAATCACACATCCATCTACTTCTTTGTTCAAATGAATGTCATTCATGATACCTCCCATCTCCTTATCCCCCATATCTAATCCATTACCCATTCCTATAAATTGTCCCTCTATAATACTGGTTCTCTATGAGGGGGCATTTTGCCCTCAAAGGGATATTTAATAAAGGGTACCTGCCTTATATAAGGACATTTTTTGTTTTCGCAATGAGGAGAGTGGGAAGCAGGGAGTACTACTAGCAGAGGAAGAGGCCAGGGATGCTGCTAAATATCCAGAAATGAAAGGAAAACCCATAACAAATTACCTAGCTCAAAATGCCAACGGAGTTAATGTTTAAAACTTTGCTCTTAAATATGTTGTGAATGTATCTGATTCTCTCATTATCCATTTGCCTTCACCCTACTCCAACTCATGACCCCCCTGTCACTTTATTCCTTCAGTAGCCTCCTAAGTGGTCTCTCACCTCCTTTACTCTTGTGCTACTTGCTCTTTCTTTTCTCCATGCAGCTGCTAGAGTAATCTTTTTAAAATGTAGATCTGATCTTATTAAAACTCTACAACCACAATACTCCCTTTCATTGGTTTCCCCAAGGTACCTAGAATGACAGCTTGACTTCTAATTAAGTCCTGGGCCCTTGCCCACTTTTCCATCTTCATCTCTCACATCACTCTCCTCTCTGTCTGAATCAAACTATGCTTCTTTTTCTTCTTTAATACACCAAGCCCTCTTCCTCTTTGGGGCCTTGGCCTAGAATTTTCTTTCTCCTACTTTTTGCCTGTCCAAGCCCTACTCAACTTTCACATGCTCACATAAATATCACATCACATTAAGTCTCTCCTCTAAAGCTCCATTATATTCTGATAGTACTCTTTCTTTCCTTTCATCATGCTTGAGACAATTTATAATTATATTTTTGTGTGTTTATTGTTTATCTGTCTCCCCAAATAGACTATAAGTGCTTTGAGGTCAAGGAGTAGGAGAATGAGAGGAATTGTAAAAATTCTAGGAACCTAGGACATGTGATCTGAGCAATTCAACCAGAGGATGGAGGCATTAAAGCAATTTTTACTTATTTCCTTCACATTTTTGTTTAGAGTTCATGCTATTTTCAGTGAGTTTCTTAAGCGTCATCATGGGAGAGTAGTTTATATCCCATAGACTTCTGACAGTGAAGGTTCATAGTGGGTATATCTGACCTCATCCACATCTTCTCATCTCTATTTTTTTAATTAAGTTTATCAGGGTAACATTGGTTAATACAATTATATAATTTTCAGGTGTACATTATAATTTGATATCTGTATATTTTATTGTGTGTTTACCACTGAAAGTCCGGTTTCCTTTAACTAGCATATTTGATCCCCTTTACCCACTTCACCTTCCCCCATCCCCCTATAATAGACCCCCTTTAACTATCTATCTACCCGTTCCATCCCCCCACCTCTAGTAACCATTAGTCTATATAGTTCATGTCCATGAGTCTCTGTTTATTTGTCCTGTGCATTTGTTGCTTTTAGGTTTATATCCCACATATAAGTGATATCATGTGATATTCGGCTTTTTCTGTCTGGCTTATTTCACTTAGCATGATTATCTCAAGGTCCATCCATGTTGTTGCAAATGGCAGTATTTCATTTCTTCTTATGGCTGAGTAATATTCCATTGTATATGTGCACCACAGCTTCTTTAGCCAATCATCTACCGTAGGATATTTCGGTTGCTTCCACATCCTGGCCACTGTGAATAATGCTGCTATGAACATCGGTGTGCAAATATCTTTTTGGATATGGATTTCCAAGTCTTTGGAGTAAATACCCAGGAAAGAGATTGCTGGATCATATGGTAGATCAATTCTTAGTTTTTTGAGGAACCTCCATACTGTTTTCCATTGTAGCTGTACCAATTTGCAATCCCACCAGCAGTGTATGAGGGTTCCTTTTTCTCTGCATCCTCTCCAACATTTGTTATTACGTGTCCTGTTGATTATAGCTATTCTGACAGGTGTGAGGTGATATCTCATTATGGTTTTAATCTGCATTCCCCTAATAGATAGTGATATTGAGCATCTTTTCAAATATTTGTTGGCCGTTTGTATGTCCTCTAGGGAGAAGTTTCTTTCAGGTCCTCTGCCCATTATTTGATTGGATCGTTTGTTTTTTGTTGTTATTGAGTTGTATGAATTCTTCGTATATTTTGGATATCAGGCCCTTATTGCAGGCATTGCTTGCAAATATATTTTCCCATTTAGATGGTTGTCTCTTTACCCTGTTGACAATTTCTTTTGCCGAGCAGAAGTTTTTAGTTTGATGTAGTCCCATTTATTTATTTTTGCTCTTACTTCCCTTGCTTTTGAGGTCAAATTCATAAAATCTTCTTTAAGTACAAAGTCCTTGAGTTTAGTTCCTATGTTTTCTTCTATGCACTTTATTGTTTCGGGTCTTATATTCAGGTCCTTAATCCATTTTGAGTTAATTTTGGTGTATGGTGATAGCCAACAGTCTAGTTTCACTCTTTTGCAGGTGGCTTTCCAGTTTTCCCAGCAGCATTTATTATGCACTTTATGTTTTTGGCTTTTTTTGTCAAAAATTATTTGTCCATATAAATATGAGTTTACTTCTGGACTCTTGATTCTGTTGCACTGGTTCGTGTGTCTGTTTTGTTGCCAAACCATGTCATTTTGATTACTGTCACTCTATAGTATAATTTGAAGTCAGGCAGAGAGATGCCTCCAGCCTCATTATTTTCTCTCAGGATGGCTTTGGCAATTCAGAGTCTTTTGTGCTTCCATACAAATCTGATGATTTTTTTGTTCAATTTTTTTTTTAAATGCTGATGAGATTTTGATGGGGATTGCATTAAATCTGAATAATGCTTTAGGTAATAAGGTCATTTTAACTGTGTTGATCCTTCCAATCCAAGAACACAGAATATCTTTCCATTTCTTTGTATCGTCTTTGATTTCTTTTAATAGGGTCCTATAGTTTTCATTATATAGGTCCTTCATATGTTTTGTCAAATTTATTCCTTGGTATTTTATTCTTTTTGTTGCAATTGCACGAGGAATTATTTTTTCCACTTAGTTTTCTGACACTTCATTATTAGAGTATGAGAACGCTATGGATTTTTGAACATTGATTTTGTATCCAGAAACTTTACTGTATTTGCTTATTGTTTCTAGTAGTGTTGTTGTGAAGTCTTTAGAGTTTTCTATATAGAGAATCGTGTCATCTGCAAATAGTGACAGTTTAACATCTTCGTTTCCTATTTGGATGCATTTTATATCTTTCTCTTGCCTGTTTGCACTCACTAGGACCGCCAATGTTATATGGAATAACAGTGGTGATAATGAACATCCTTGCCTTGTTCCTGATCTTAGAGGGGAGAATTTTAGTTTTCACCATTAAGTATAATGTTGGCTGAGGGTTTTCATATATGGCCCCTATTATGTTAAGGTACTTTCCTTCTATACTGATTTTGTTAAATGTTTAGATCATAAATGGATGCTGTATCTTGTCGAAGGTTTTTTCTGTGTCTATTGATATGATCATATGATTCTTATTTTTTAATTTATTTTTGTGGTGTATCACATTAATCAATTTGCATATGTTGAACCATCCCTGTACCTGTAGGATGAAGCTCACCTGATCGTGGTGTATAATCTTTTTAATATGTTGCTGTATTTGGTTTGCTAGTATCTTATTTAGGATTTTTGCATCTGTGTTCATGAGAAATATCGGTCTGCAGTTTTCTTTTTTTGTGTTATCTTTACCAGGTTTTGGTATCAGAGTAATATTGGCCTCATAAAATGAAATAGGAAGTATTGCCTCCTCTTCGATTTTTGGGAAGAGTTTGAGGAGAATAGGTATTAAATCTTCTTTGAATGTTTGGTAGAATTCACTGGTGAAGCCATCTGGTCCTGGACTTTTACTTTTTGATGATTATTTCAATTTCCATACTGCTGATTAGTTTATTTAGATTTCCCAGTTCTTCTTGACTCAGTCTAGGATGGCAGTATTTTTCTAACTACTGATCCATTTCTTCTAGGTTATGAAATTTGTTGTTACATGCTTTTTTACAGTATTCTTTATGATCCTTTGTGTTTCTGTGATATTAGTTGTAATTCCTCCTCTTTCATTCCTGATTCTGTTTATTTGTGTCCTTACTCTTTTTTCTTTAGTGAGTCTAGCCAGAGGTTTGTCAATTTTATTAACCTTCTCAAAGAACCAGCTCTTTGTTGCATTTATTTTTTTTATTTTTTTTAAATTTTATTTATTTCTGTTCTAATTTTGATTATTTCTTTCCTTCTTCTGACTGTAGGCTTCATTTGTTCTTTCTTTTCCTGTTTTTTTTTTTTTAAGATGAAGCATTAGATTATTTATTTGGGCTCATTCTTGTTTTTGGAGATAGGCCTGGACCGCTTTTGCCGTGTCCCAAAAGTTTTGATATGTTGTACTATCATTATCATTGGTTTCAGTGTATCTCTTGATCATTCTTTTTATTTCTTCTCTGACCCAGTTATTCTTCAGTAGCATGTTGTTTAGTCTCCATGTATTTGTGGTTCTTCCTGCTTTCTTTTTGCAGTTGATCTCTAGTTTCAAAGCACTATGATCAGAGAATATGGTTGGTATGATTTCAACCCTCTTATATTTGTTGAGGCTATCTATGTGTCCCAGTATGTGGTCGATTCTTGAGAATATTCCATGAGCACTAGAGAAGAATGTATAAGCAGCTATTTTGGGATGGAAGGCTCTGAATATGTCAATCATGCCTAGTTGCTCTAATGTGACATTTAAGAATGTTACTTCCTTATTGATTTTCTGTTTGAATGATCTGTCCATATCTGACTGTAGGATACTTAGGTCCCCTACTATAATAGTGTTTCGGTCTATTTCTTCCTTTAGTTCTGTTAGTAATTGCTTTACATATTTTGGGGCTTCCTGATTGGGAACATAGATATTAATAAGTGTTTTGTCTTCCTGGCGCATAATTCCCTTTATCATTATGAGTGTCTTTCAGTATTTTTCTTTACCTTTTTTATTTTGAAATCTATTTCATCTGATATTAGTACTACTAGTCCCGCTTTTCTCTGAATGCCATTTGTTTGAAATATCATTTTCCACTCTTTCACTTTGAGTCTATATTTGTCTTTGGAACTGAGGTGTATTTTCTGGACACAGCATGTGGTTGGGTTTTGTTTTTTGATCCAATCATCAACTTTGGGCTTTTTTTAATTAGTGAGTTCAATCATTTACATTTAGGGTGATTATTGAAATATGAGGTCTTCTTATAGCCTATTTATCTTTTGCTTTCTGGTAGCTCGGTGTTTCCATTGCTTCCTTGCACTTGTGTTTCTATTTTCTTTATTTTGGTTGGATTTTGTTGGTTTTCCCTCTGTTTCTTCTTGTTTTATGTTATAGACTTTAGATATGAATCTTTGGCGTGTGGTTACCATTGCGAATATGTAAAGGGTAGTTATATGTATACAGTCATCCATTTTCTTCCGCGCCTGCCTTATCTCCATTCCCCTTTGTGAATTTAGATCTTTGAATCCTCCCCTTTTCAGTCATTGTTGTCTCAATTTATGCTGAATATTTATTACTGTCTTCCTATATCAATTCTCTTCTTATTGTTTAAGCTTATAAGGCCCTGTTCTTATTAAAGTTTGCACTAATCTGCTTCTATCTGCCTCCTAGTCACCTTACTCCTAATTATGTATTTCATTTTTGTCATTTTGTTTTAGGTGAGCTGACCCCTTTCAGTATTTCCTGTAGTGCAGGCCTCATAGTGGAGAATTCCCTCAATTTTTGTATGTCCGGAAAGGTCTTTATTTCTCCTTCATACCTAAAGGAGAGCTTACCTGGATACATTATCTAGACTGGTCATTCCTTTCACTTAATAGTTTGAATATTTCATTCCACTCTTTTCTGGCTTGTAAGGTTTGTGTTGAGAAATCTGACGATAATCTAATGGGTTTTCTTTTATAGGTTACCGTCTTCTTTTCACTGGCTGCCCTAAGAATTCTGTCTTTGTCATTGATTTTTGATCATTTTAATCCAATGTGTCTTGGTGAAGGTCTTTTTGGGTTGAGACAATTGGGTGTTCTGTTGACTTCTTGAATTCCAAGCTCTAGCTCATTCCTTAGATTTGGGGAATTCTCATCAACTATTTGTCTGAAAATGCTTTTTAGTCTCTGCTCCTTTTCCTTGCCTTCGATAATGCCCATTATTCTTATGTTTCCTCTCCTGATGGTATCAGCTAGTTCTTGAATTTCTCTTTCATTATTTTTCATTCTTTAATTCCTCCATTCTTCCTTCCGAATTCTTTCTAGATTTCTGTCTTCGATATCACTGTTCCTTTCCTCCATTTGGTCGACTCTATTTCCCAAGCATGCTATTTCATTTTTCAACTCCTGCAGTGTGGTTTTTTTTGTTTTTGTTTTTGTTTTTTTATCTCCAGAAGACCTATTCTGTTCTTTTTGAGGATTTCAATCTCCTTGCTCTGCTCATCTAGGTGTTTTTTCAATTCCTGAAATTGTTCATATGACACGTTTTGGAACTTACTGAGTTTTTTTCAGAAGTACCATCCTGAATTCTCTGTCCTTAAAATCGCATATTTCTGTAAGCTTATTTTCTGGAGATTTTTCTCATTCTTTCTGAGATGCCTTATCACTTGGTTGTTCATGCTGTTTAATGGACTATTTCTCCAACTGGGCATTAATGGAAATATATTCTGCTTTTTTTCCTGAAGGAAGTTTTATTATATAAAGGTCTCTCTTTAGCGTGCTGCAAAGAAGGCGCTTTTCTTTTGGTTTCCAGTAGGTGGCGTCTAAGTCTTTTGGATCTCTGCCTTATACGAAGCCTTAAAAATGCCTTTTTTTTTTCTTATAAATATTTAACCATGCTCACTGCCCTCAGTTTCAGTCTCTGTCAGTGTCAGCGACAGTCTCAGCAGTCTTTGCTCAGATTCCCATGGGGCTCTGTGATGTTCGGTCTCAGAGACTATGAGGGTAGGAGCCCTCTGAGTTGGAGGTTCGGGGCTGCTGCTCAGCCTCAGTTTTGCAACCGTGGCCATTAAAAATCAACACTTATTTTCTGCCATCCGCTT
Organism: Pteropus medius; assembly: GCF_902729225.1. NCBI lineage: Eukaryota > Metazoa > Chordata > Mammalia > Chiroptera > Pteropodidae > Pteropus > Pteropus medius. The sequence goes on along the minus strand of NW_024351730.1, from coordinate 2,696,085 downwards.
CTCTGCATTCTGCACTGATGACTGGGCCCTGCCACCAGCCATGGGGAGCTCACAGCTTTCCCAGGCAGAGCTGTTCAGGGAACTCGCTGCACTTTCTCCCCTCCACCTGCTCCGATAGGTAGCTCCAGCAGTTGCAAGAGGCAGCTTCTTTATTTCTCCCAGTCCACCGTCCAACATCCAGGGTTCTGACCAATGGTAGCTCTTATGTGCAGATTCCACACTCAGACATGCTGGTGTGTCATTTGGTGTTTTTTGTTGAGTTTTAGATGCTCAGCTTATTGTTGTTTCAAGGGGAGAGATTTGGAGACATCTCTCACTCCACCATGTTTCCAAAGAGCTCTCTCTGTTCTCTATTTTAAGTAACCTCGGCTTCACTCTCCTACCACAATGACGGGCATCTTTAGAGCAATAACATTATGGCTTTTCTAAACACACTAAAACAGTTCTATTGTTTTCTCTTTGTAATAATTTAATATAAAATATTATATTTTTATACCCAAGACAAGTGTTCATCCTCTCTCAGTCTAATGGTAGTTCTACCATGTTGGATAATCTCACTCACAAATTAATACCACATATCTCAAATGGGTACTCAAAACTGCCTGATAATCTTCTAACATTCCCCTCCTACATTCACTCCCTCACTTTCCAAAATGGTTATTTAACACCTCTCTCTCTGCTTCTCCAACTTCCAACATATTCTCCCCCTCTTCATTCTCAGCTTGCCTCATAGTTCCTTGAGAAGGTTCCTTGAGAAGGTAGAGAACATTTAAGAGAAATTTCATTAAGTTTCCAATAAAGTTACCTGCTACCTGTATTTCTATTACCCTGTCCTCTCTTTTGTTACAGTAAACAAACTATTCCTGCCAAGGCCAAGGCCAAGACCAACACTTCTGAATCTCGTCCCTGCTTACCTTCTCAAAACCCCACTTCCTATAATTACTACCTCTTTTGGCAGGATTATTCACAAACACACTTTAAAGAAAGGTATCCCCTTTCCTTTAAAGGGAAAAAATAAAACAGCAAACAAACAAAAACACCCTCACTTAAACTTATATATTCTTTAGAGAATTCCTCGTGAAATTTCTCTACAGTTACTTTCTATTCTCTTTTCTATTCACTTTTATCAATGTCAATAATATTCTCCATCTTACTTAATTCCAATGATCGCCTCTGGGTTTTCACTTGTTTGAATTCTCAGGAGTATTTGGCTAAGGTGACTATACTCTTATTCTTAAAGCACTTTCCTCTCTTAGAGTCTGGATCTTCACATTCTTCTGGTTTTCTCTTACCTCTCTGGATGTTAATTCTCAGTTTATTCTGCAAGATCCTCCTCCTCTGCTCAACTTCTAAATGTTGGAGAGCCCCAAGTTTGGTCTCCAAGACATCTCCAATCTATCTACAGTCTTTCCCAGGTTATATCTTTCATTCAGAGGGTTTTAAATACCATACATATAACCTCTACTCAATGTAGTCCAGCCTTATTTATTCAACTGCTTGTTGACAACACCATTAAAATATTTAAAATGTGTCTCAGAACAAACTTTTGCTTTCCTCCTCTCAAACCTGTTCTTTCTCCAGTCCTTTTCATCTAAATGAATTTTTTCACCATTCACCTAGCTGCTCATTCCATAACCTATGAGCCATCTTTTTTTCCCTTTTTCATACTTGTTTCCCATACAGTGGTCCTATCAACTCTAAAATATACCCCGATGTGTATATTTTTCACAACTTCCATCACTGACACCTTAATCCAAGCCAATATTATATCCAACTTGGAATATTAATAACCTTCTAACTTATGTTCCTAATTTTGCGTTTGTCTTTTCACAATCCATTCTGCATGATTCTACACACAGCAGAGTTCTGTTTTCTTTTTAAATTTAATTTGATCTTATCATTCTAATTAAAAGAAGTGAAAATCTTGGCATGATGATGAGAAACAGTCACATTTAGAATATATTTTAAAGGTGTAGATGACAGGATTGCTATTAGATTGGATTTGCTTATCATTACACTTAGAATAATATCCAAGCTCTTTGTCAGGGTTCATGAGCCCTGACTGAACTGGCTCTTACCTACATCTTTAATCTTATTTCATACTACTCTCTCTCTCCATCATCTAGTTCAATCTATACTGATTTTAGTTCTCTTCATGAAAACACAGGTCTGTAGGCCTTTGTGCTGGTTCTTCCTTCCAACTGGGATGTTCTGTCTCCAAAGCTTTACATACCATTCTGGTGTCAGCTCAGATGTCGTTGCACAACAAGGCTTTCCTTAACTACCCAAGGTAAAGTAGTTTCCCAGTCACTCTCTATTATCTCACCCAGTTAATATATTTATAGAACTTATTACTACTTCATACTTTGTTCATTTTTGTCTGCTTGTTAATAATGAGAGTAGAATTTGATTGGTTTTGATTTTGTTCACTGTAGTTTCTCCTTTAAGTCTAGAAAAGTGCCTGGCACTTAGCAGATGCTCAATAAATATTTGTTATACTGTTAAATTAGTAAGTGTAAGAGAATATTTAAATGTCATCTTTGTTGAACAGCCATGTAAGCTATTCTTATCATATGTGATTGTGTTCACTGGTGAAGACAGTCATTTAACAATTGCAGGCATATCATCCATGAGATATCAAGAAGAAGTGATGTCTATCTGTAGCTGAGACTTTGCTAAACCTAATTTTAACTGCCTCAGGTGGACATACTCCCCTTTGCAATAACCCAAGAGAATCATAAAGCACCCAAAATATGAAATAAAATCTTTGACATCAAAAACAATAGTGATTATATAGAAGGAAAAACTCTAATAACTGTACTTGGGAGAGAATAGGCCAGGGTGAAATATAACCACATTATACCTACTGCTTTACACTCCATACACATCTCAACTCAAGCTCTAATACCCTCTGTGAAATAATGTGTTTGTTTCATGTGATGGCTGCCAGTACTTACGATGATCAGTATTTTATTCATATACATCAGGTCTAAACCAAGTATGACAGAATGAAAGAAATTCAGAAGAATGTTTTAATTGATTAGAGTCTACTTATATAACTAATATTATAATCAATGCTAGTTTAGTGTATACATTTGAGTTATGTGAAAAATTCAGTAAACTCATCTCTAGGATTGGCAATAAATTTAAAATGTCAGCTATTCCTTTGCTGAAATGCATTGAGGGAGCCATAAACAATCAAAAGTGCTTTGTGTTCTCTGTCAAATGAAAGGACAAGTATATACTGCTTCCTGTAGCACAATTTTTCAAATGCTAATGTAAAAAAAAAAAAACTTTTTTTTTTTAATTTTATTTAAGGTTAGTTAATAACAAGATCCCCAGTCAAAGTCCAGTAAAGCAAAGCCATCAGCTATAATTGTCTTTTGTCACAGCATTGATAATGTGCCAAATATGAAAAGTCCTTTTCTAAGACTAAATGATTCCAGGGCAGGTTAGTACTACTAAGTAAAAAAACACATTATCAAAATGAAAGTACAATCACAGTCTCTTAGTTTCAGAACCAATGACATAATAATGTAGACTACTGGGTTCCTCAACTCAACACTTGAGGAACACAGAAGCAAAGGGGAGTGCAGGTACAGGAAATAATACACACACAAAACACAACACTTACAAAAACCCAGGAAACCAAAAGCTTCTAATAGGTGTGGGAGATAGATGACTGACTTTAGCCTGAAGTCAACTAAAGCCAAAATCAGCAATAAGAGAAAACCTTCTAGGTCATACCTTGCCTCTCTCCACGTTAGTCTGGAATGATCATAACCTGGCCTTTCACTACAGAAACTAGCAACATGAGTTCCAGTCACCTTGATGGAGGCTTTGTAAAATCTCTGCCAGAGTGCATAATAGATGGAAATATATGAGCTACCTGGCCAAAGTTGCAAATCAACTCTCCAACCCTTTTTCCCTCAAGTATCTAAACTGTGGTCTTCCAACCTAATATTGTGTTCTTCCAAAGCTGCTTCTCTTTATTAATTTTAAAATTTTTTAAAAAATTTAATTTAAAAATTTTTGGAGCCAATATGTATTTTTATTGAAATATATTTGACATATAACATTTTGTAAATTTAAAATGTATATGTTTATTTGATACATTCATATTTTATAATATGATTGTCAATGTAGACATAATTAGCACCTTTATCACATCAATAATTATCATTTCTTTTTAGTGGTTGGAATAATTAAGATCTAGTCTCTTGGCACATTTTATGACTATACTACAATATTGTTGTCTATATTCACTGTATTGTGCATTGGATTTCCAGGACTTATTTATCTACTAGTTGTAAGTTTATACCCTTCAAACAACACCTGTTCTATCTCCCCATCTCCACCCCCTGGTAACTATCATTTTATTCTCTGCTTTTATGAGTTTGGCTTTTTTAGATTTCAAACATAAGTGATATCATACAGTATTTGTCTTTTTCTCTCTGACTTATTTCACTTAGCATAATGTCTCTTCATTAATTGAAAGGTGAAATTCTGAGTTGCTTAGTGGAATGATAGCAAACAGTGGTGAAATCAGCAACAGTTTTTGGTACCTGAAAATCATATCTTCCCCCCTCCTTAAAGTCACCAAGATGATCCTGGATTAGGGTCTAGTCTTTGGCCCTTCCTCATATACATCACTAGACCCAAGGAAATATGTCCCCCTGCCCAAAAAAGAGTAAAAACAGATACCTGAGCATTGCAACCATTCCTAAAGAAAAACTACACACTGAACCACATAAATTACCTGAAGCAGAACTATTAGAAAGATGGGGCAAAAATTCAAAATAAGCTAAAAAGATAAAGAAGATATTAGCAACATGGAGCAGTAATGAGAAATTATGAATAAATGAATAGAGATATTAGATACGAAAACTATACTAGGTAAAATAAAGAGCACAATAAATAAGTTAATTATCAAGATAAATAAGTCAAAGGATAAATTTGTGAATTACATGAAAAAAATGAACTCTCAGAAAGCAGCAAAAAGGATAAAAGGTTTACATATATATGTATGTATGTATATGTGTGTACCATAATATGTGTATACTTATATATGATGGTAACATGTAGCTAACAGAGTTTCTAAAAATAGAGAAAAATGCATAAAAGTATATATTTGAAGAAACTATAAAGATAAAATCTCCAGAATTAAAGAATTTGGGGGAAAAAAGACTCATAAACTCCTAGGTTACTAAATAGGAAAGATAAGAAAAAATCCATATCTAAGTTTATTATTATTAAAATGAAATATATTGAAGACATTAAAAGAAAATAATAATAACTTATAAAGAGAAAGAATGGATACTTTACAAAAGAAAAAAAATCAGATATCTGACTTCTCTCCCATAACAATAAATGCAAAAAGCCAGCACAATTGTATTTTGAAGGTAATAAAGGAAAAGAACTTTTCACTTAAAAATCTTCTACCCAAACAAATTATAAATCAAAGAGGAGAACATAATAAATGGTTTACTATACCAACATCTACAAAAACAATGTTGAAGAAAATAGTAAACAAATCTGGAGGTGAGTCCCAAGATATGCTGCTTCAAGAGATACAGAAAAGAGGTTACAGAAACCTGATAATTGTACTAATTGAATAGTCTCACCTCAAAATTCATTCCCACCCAGAACCTCAAAATGTGATATCATTTGGAAATAGGGTCTCTAAAGATGTAATTACTTGAGCTGATACTTGATCAGCACAGACTCTAAATCCAATATAATTGATGTCTTTTTAAGAAGAGAGGGTGACACACAGAGATACAGACAAACTGGGAAGATGGCCATGTGAAGAAAAAGGCAAAACTTGAAGTGATGCAGCTAAAATCCAAAGAATGCCAAGGATTGCCAGCAACTGCCAGAAGCTAGAAGAGAGGCAAGAAAGAATTCTTCTTTCAGGGGGAGCATGGCCCTGTTGACACCTTAATTTCAGAATTCTAGCCTGCAGAACTGTGAAAAAACATTTTTATTGTACAAAGAGAACCAGATTGTGCTAATTTGCTATAGTAGTCCTGAGAAACTAGTACAATAATATTTATTACTGTCTTTAAAAAAAAAAAAAAAAACCTCTAGTTCCAAGGTGGTAAGCACTCTGTTTACTTAAATGTGTTTGCTTTGAAAAATCCCAAGCTCACTTTGGAAGTTAGTATAATCTTGCTATCAAAATCTGATAGTACATAAGAAAAGAAAATTAGAAGCTGATTTAGTTGATTGCAAACAATTTTATATTATACTAATAAATATTGACATAGGTTTTATAATGTATCAGGTACTTAGCTAATTCAAAGACAACTCTTTCTGGGTTATTTCGCTTAGCATAACTCAGGCAGAAAAAGTTGAAAATCATATAATATCACTTATATGTGGGATATAAACCTAAAAGCAACAAATGAACAGAACAAACAAACAGAGACTCGTGGACATGGACTATAGACTAGTGGTTACCAAAGGGTAGGGGATGGGAGGAGGGGGGAGGTAGACAGGTTAAAGGGTGTCAAATATGTGGTAAAAGAAAGAAATCTAAGTATGGGAGGTGAACATGCAGTATAAATATATATATGCTTTACTGTTAAAGTATACAGCTGCAACTTTTAGATTTCGTTAACCAATGTCACCATAAAATTAATTAATTAATTAATTAATTAATTAAAAAAATACTCTAACTATTACCTCCATTTTACTGATAAGGAATTTAGGCATAGAAGGGATATGTGGCTTAACCAAGGTCATACAGATAGCTAACTAAATCCAACAGTTCATTATAAAAAAAAAAAAGTTCACATCATGTTCAAATTAGGTTAATCCCAGAAATGTAAAATTTGTTATACTTAATCAAATTCATCAATGCCATTTATCTCATTATTATAGTGAAGGATAAAACTCATATTATTTAAATGATCCAAACAGATTGTAATAAACATCAGGACCTTTTTATTTTTTCAAAAATCTTAGCAAACTAAGACTTAAAGGGAACTTCCTTGCATTATATATTAAAACCTTATAGCTAACATTATATATCAAAACCTTATAGCAAACACTATACTTAGTGGCAAAACATAGATGGTATAATCTTTAAAGTATAAAACAATATTCAATATCATTATGACTGATTCATATAGTACAAAAAATGTCTTACCAATACCAAAAGGAAAAATAAAACTACAAGAGAAAGAAAAAAATCATCATTATTTGCACATATGATCATTTCTTAATGAAATGACAGAGTTATCACTAAAGAAGCAATTAGAAATAAGAAAGTTCAGAAATTTGGCTGGACATACAACCTAAAAACTTAATAATACCAATTTACCACAGCAATAAGCAACTAGAAAATTAATTTAAAAAAAGAAAAAAACTATAAAATATCTAGAAATTAACTTAACCAAGAATACATAATAATTCCATGGAGAAAATATTAGACCTCTGATAAAGGTCATATTAGATGATTTATAAAATTAAATACATATTCTATTCTCTTAGATAAGATGACTTAACATTATAAAGATATTCTTTCTTCTTAATCTATAAATTCAATGTAATGTCAATCACATTTCCAGTTGGATTTTTAAGAATTAAATAAATTTGTTCTATTATTTAACAGAAGGAAGAAAACTTTGAAAAAGATGAAAAAACAAGGGCAAGCTGCTAGTTTTTACCACATACCTTTAAGTCATAATGGTAAAACAAAATTAAGATGCTGTCATAAGAACAATCATATTGACCAATGGAACATAACAGAGAGCTCAGGGACAAAGTACGTTTATGGAATACTTTTATATAAGATAAAGGTAGTATCACAAATTCATTGGGAAACAATGAATTATTTAGTAAAATGGTTTGGGAAAAGTGAATCCCTACTTAACCTTATATACCAAAGTAAACTACAGAAGGAGTAAATACTTAAAGGTGAAAGATAAAACTAGAAAGTTGGTAGAATAAAATGTGGAATACTTACAGACCTGAGGAGGGAGAAGACTGTTTAGAGAAAACTTCAAAAGCACAAACAAGGAGAAAAAAAATGAGTAAATTGTTTATATCAAAATGAAGAATTGCTGGTCAATAAAAAATACTCTGAATAGAGCTAAGATGTAGCTGACAGAAGAAGATATTTTCAAAGTACATAAACAACAGAGGATTAATGTTTAGAATATACAAGAAACTCTTACAAAGCTATAATAAAAGACAACAACCTAAACAGAAAAATGAGCAAGAAATATAAATACCCAATTTATAGAAAGAGAAATCTAAGACACTGAGAAACGGATGAAAAGTCAAAAACAATTGGTAATTACAGAAATGCAAATTAATACATGTTACTGTAGACTGGCAAAAATTAGAAAGCTGAATAATGCTAAACTTTTACAGACATATTGGTAGATTTGAACCTTTGTCCATGGTGGTGAAAATATAGACTGGTGCAAAATTTCTGGAAAGCAATTTGGCACTAGTCTAAGTAAATATATGTACCACATGACCCAGAAATTCTGCAACTGGATGAATATGCAAAAGTTCTCAAAAAGTCCCTGAAGACATGACAGAATTATTCGTCACAGCTCTAGCAATGATGCCAGTTTCCTAGTCACCTAGGAAATACTGTCTGTCATCTAGGTAGGAACCCATCCAAGAGCTTAGTTCACATACAACAGAATCCCACCACAAAGAGCTGAAAGATGGCTTGGCTTGGTCAGAGCTGAGATAGAAAGAAGGGCCAGTGCTGGATCTCACGCAGCAGTGAAAAATGCAGTGTCATCCCCAAAAGCCCCCTCAAAAACTCATACATGTGTCCCACAAAGAGTCAGTTTTTGGTCACTCACCATAGAGGGGGTGTTGACTGTAAATTACTATTAGTCAGATAAGCACCAAAAGAAGGGCATCACTTCTGACTAATTAAGGTGAGAGGTAATTATCTCTTTCCCTCTCCCTTCTTCTGCTCCGATGAAGTAGAGGAACCAAACTTTAAAGAGAGTTTAGAGAGGAGGTATCTCATAGCTACATTATATTCACCACCCTACAAGCAATTAGAGCCAAGATCAAGTCTTGAAAATGAGGCAGTTAGTTGAAAAGTGAATCTTTAGTGTTGTTCAGCTCTATAAAGCACTATAGAGCTTTCAGCTCAGTGTCCTTTCTCTATGAATCCTGCTGTGATCTGAACGTTGTGCCCTTCCCAGATTAATACATTGAAATCCTGAGCGCGGTGCCTGTCTACCACCATGCTACCCTGAACGTGCCTGAACCTGTCTGATCTCGGAAGCTAAGCAGGATCGGACCTGGTTAGTACTTGGATGGGAGACCACTTAAGAAGACCAGGTGCTGTAGGCATAAAATTTAAAAAAAAAAAAAACAGGCTTCACCAAAAAAATATAAAAACAATTAATGCCTTTATAAAAGAGGCCCCAGAGAGTTTGCTTGTTCCTTCTGCCAGGTAAGGTGACAACAAGAAGTCTGGCCCTCACCTGACCATGCAGGCACCCTGATGTGAGACTTCAAACCTCTAGAACTGTAAGAAATAAAATTCTGTTGTTTATAAGCTACCCAGTCTGTGGCATTTTGTTATGGAAGTCTAAGACAGACCTCTAAGAAAAAAGGAAGTCAGGATGAAAAGATAAGCTAACTCACCAGATGCTAGAAACAGCAATTAGTTTAATTTTTCTTTATAACCACATAATTTCAAAATTATTTAAGACAAGAAGAACAGAAACTATTTAGTATTGTTTTTTCTTCTGACCAACATTTCAGATGACACCTCCCACCCTGTAATCTGACAATCAGCATCCGTATGTGTAGGGTACCGATGACAGTTGGCTTGTCCAACATAATGGGTCCAATCATAGCAGCTCTAGAAAAATGAGAATAAAGATGTTTTATCAGACCACAGCACACAATTTTACTTGCTGATCTCTAAACAACTAAAGGACTAGGACAAAGAGAAGTACAAGCAAGACTGTAAGGTCCTTGAATGTCTTCCACTTGCTAAGTCCTGGAGGACAGTTATTGATCTCCAAAACTTGACTTGGAAATTGATAGTTAAAAATTGATAGAGTAAATAAGGGAGTTAAAAAATAAGGAACAATACTTACAAAGAGTACAAGCAATTAAATAATAAAAAATGTTTACTTTCATTATCTATATCTATATGCTCAAAGACAAAATGAATTGTGACCAAAAAGGGGTCTGTGTTATTCCTTCAAAATAAATAGCCTTAATGTTTCACCAAAGCCATGAGTTACTGTTTTCAAGTTTTTAAAAAATCCTTTTAACAACTAGACTGCAACAGAATTGAGCATAATGCGTGTTTTAACCCTAATTTGTTCTTGATTATATACACTCAGCCATGGGCTGTCAAAGTGCTTGGTTTGAGACCCGATATTAAAATATCACTTCCTAGTATCTTGACTGTGTGTTAAATGTTCAAGCTTTGAATGCTCTTGGGAGTTGGTTACTAATGTAGTTATTACCAAAAGCAATAGAATATCCTAATATCCTCAGATATCACGTTTTGCCCTAAAGTAGGACAAGCATATGCAAATGTGATTTGAGCCTGAGGCATTAAATGAAGTAGATAGAAAAGTAAGGGAAAGATGTTCTGGATGTGAACAGTTAATAGTTAATTAACCCATGGTACAGTTGCTTCTCCCATGAACAATTAAGATCTGACAACATAACAGTAAGTGTCAAATCAGTTCATTCCTTTTGCCTACAATAGAATCCCCACAACATGAAGGAAAATTTTGTTGTTAAAGCCAAAATCCTCAAAAGCAGGACTGGATATAAAATTCTGTTCATCTTTTTAGTATTATTAATGAAGTGGTTGTCATTTTATTTATTACACTCATTCACAGGTTTATATTAGGAAAAGAAAATGACATTTAAGAAATTAATTGAGTTCAGAGCAAAAGATATTTTACAGTTGATGTTTTTGAAAGTCGAAATATAAATTAAAATGTCTGTCAAAGCATGTTTCTGAATTTTTATGACTATAATTATACACATATTTAATAACCCCGTTAGGCAGGATGCTTTAGAAAACATTGAAAACTTAGATTATTATGATTAACATAATAATTAGGTCGTTCATCAGGGAAAACTATGAATAATTCATTTTAATTAAGTAACTGATAGAATAGTAAATCAACCATCAGTGCCAGAGCCAGTAAGTTATGAACTGTAGTAAATCACCAGTAAAACTAACTTCTGGGTACAAGATAATAAATTAAAATGTTATTAAATATTTGTTCCATTAATAAAAAAAAATCACCAAAAATTCTTTCTTGGACTTGGCATTTTGACAGTAGATTTGCCCCAGGTATATGACACGATTCACTGCTGCTGCATAACTTGAAAAATAGGAAAAAAGAATTAGACACCAGAGGTAGGAGAGGAAATTGTGCCTCACTTCTAGATTATAAATGTTGCCATTGTGTTGCTTTTCTTTGGTTATGTCAAATGACTAACCTTTGAAATTAGGTGTAGAAATACGTATTATATAGGGAAGAAACAACTCATGAGAAAACAGGTGGATAAAAGCAACTCCCCCAATCCATTAGTTCTGATGTAAATGATTCCTTGAAAGAGAAAAGATCCTGTCCTCACGTCTGTTTGACACTGTAAAATGAATGCTAATGTTCACAGGGGAAGTAGAAAGTCAGTTTATAAACCTGTTGAAATCTTGGGACTCGGAACAAACTATTATTGAATATTCTGTTACTTCTTCCGATTGAGCCAGAAAGAAAAAGACCAAGAGCTATGTTTATTTTCCAGAAGAGAGATAAAGATCGATTTAAAGATCTTAACAAATAACCAATATTATGATATAGGGGAAACCTAGTACCTGAAATCCTAACTTATAAAGTATTAATTTGAAGTTTAAGATGCAATAGCCTTTAAATCAAAGTGTGTTTCTGTTATTTTCCTTTTAATCTATAATATTACAGATGGCCAAGTAGATTCCAGAATGTGGAAAAATCAAATGGAGCCTGATTTTAGTCTGAGAATAACTAAAAATCAAGCATTAGGGAACATAAAGAAATTCAACTAAGCATGAGAACTTGGAAATTGTTTTCTGTGCAGAGTGGAGGACACAGTAAATAAGCATTTTGCTTCAATACAAACTGCCTGACTAACCCCTCAATCAACTCTCTGGTTATAGCCCTGACCTCAGAAATGCTATGTTGAAATACTAAATGGGTTTTAGAGTAGTGACGATCACTAAATAGTAATCCAGTAGACTGTGCACATCAGCCAAGAAACATTGCAATTTGAAATCTCCATACCACCATCCTCCAAGACAGGCCACAAACCCAGAAGCCAACCCTAATTTTTCCTCTCTACTTCCCATCTAACTGCCTACCTGTACTATGGAGTCATTCTACAAACATCTTTCCACACTATCTACAATCAGGATCCTCAATGACACCACATTTGTTCATGCACTAATCATCTCTTTCTTTGCATTGATATAATAGTCTCTTATTGACTTTTGTGCCCACCCACATGCCCCACTCCAACACAAATCCGATCGTAGCAATCTACTATTTATAACACTTCAATAATTCCTCATGTGTTTGCTTACATTTGGTACCCATGAACTTTTCCAATATCTGCCTTACCAGTCTTGTAGTAGACTACCATCCTTGCAGATCTCAGAACATGTCATGTTCCCAAGTCTATACTCATATATTCTAGATTCAGTCAAATTGAGGCTTTCACCCCTGTAGCTACTACTCCAATGGCATTTGGTTGTAAATTTATACTTTTAAAAAGTCCCAAGATACGAGGGTCTGGTTCTGTTTACCCATTCTCCTAACACCCTGCTGTTTACAGTGCTAGCTATTAACAGCACTGAATGTTCTCGCTTTCTGTAAAGACAAGAGACTAGCCCAGAACACAAGCTAGTGCAGGATGAGATCTAGAGCAGATCACAGAGGGATTGCCTGAAACCAGTGGCTAAAACTTTCTAGAAATAACTGGACAGTCGTCCTGAAGAAAAAGCCCAATACTTTGTATTCAGAAAGAAAATTAAGAACCCATACTTTCATTTCTTACATTTTTATAATTTCTAGGGCTATTGAGAGAACTTTCATGAATCTATAAATAAATACCCACAAAAGAGGATGCTAAGATCATTTTTCACTCTCTCCTGAAAAAAAGGTTTAATGAAGGACTTCAGATACTAAATAATTTTATTTCTGCATTAGCATGATTTAAGTGATCTATTTCCCAGAAAAAGCCTAGCAATATTGACCCAGCTTATTCAAAAGGAAGCATCGATATAAGGAATTAATATTAATTTGTACATATGTGTATGATAAAAGTGTTATGTTTATTAATCAAAAAGAGTATTTATATATAAGATATATCCCTAAAGTGTTTACATATGAAATTATATATAACAGGGATTGGCTTTAAAATAATGGAATGGCTGAATGGGAGGGGGTAACTTTTACTAACGTCTCCTCAAGTCTACTCACCATCTAGTCCATATGTTTCACTCTTTTTATGGCGTCAACCCATTTTCAGATACCAAAATCTATTGTTGTCCTTTATGCCATAACAATTCACTCCAAAACTTAGTAGCTTAAATAATCATTTTCTAACATCTCATGGTTTCTTTGGGTAAACAATTAGAAAAAGGCTTAGCTGGACAATTTTGGATTAAGATCTCTGGGATGTCTGCAGTCAGATAATGGCTGAAGCTGGAACAGTAAGAGAATAAAGCATCTGAGAGCTGGCCAGACATCTCTAGGATGATTGCAGTCAGATAATGGCTGAAGCTGGAAGAGCAAGAGAATGAAGCATCTGAGAGCTGACCAGACATCTCTCTCCTTTTGTGCAGTCTCAGAGCCTTTCCATGTGGTCTCTATGTGTGGGATAGTTTGAGCTTCCTCACAGCTGGTGTCCTCAGAGTAGTCAAACTGTTTACATGGTAACTGAAGGCTCTAAGAGCAAATGTTTGAGTAGCTAAGGTGGAAGTGTATTATTTTTTAGGACCTCCCTCCGAAGTCAAATTCCTGGTGTCACTTCTTGTATTCTATTGGTCTCTCTCTCACTACATGGTGAAGAGACATCAATTTATAAGCCATTCTCCTACTGAGAAAGATTAATATACCTTAATGAAAAAGAACAAATACTTTCATAATAAAGTTGAAAATTATACATTTTTCTTTTGAGCCAATGGCTTTTTGTGTTTTTTTCCATATCATTTATTGATAGATAAGTTTAAGCACATCGAGTTTTGTAGATGCTTTCCAGAGATTTCCATATTTGATCCTAGCTTATCTCTCCAGCGTTATCTGCCTTTCTTGCATTATAATTTGCATCTTGGCAAAGTTTCCAAAGCAGAACATAAATCAGCATTTTTATTTTCACTGTAACTTCTACCTGGAATGTGTTTCCAGCATTCATTTCTTCACCTACTTCCCACTCCTCATTCAAAACACAGTTCAAGAATTATCTCCCAGAAGTAACTCTCCTTCAATTGCGCAATTCCCCTCTCTTGATACCCACAACATCCTGAGTATCCCTGTATCACAACACTTAAATTAGTCTTTTGAAATAATCTATTTACATGCCTGTCCATCCCACCAGCCTGAAAGTTCTTGAGAGCAAGACTGTGTCATACTCATCTTTATACACCCAGCTCCTACCAATCACGGTCCTTGCCACAAAGCATGTAATCAATAAACATTGAACAGAATTCAACTCAGTTTAAGTAAAATAACTTTTTGGAACAGAACTCTGAGTTTATACAATCATAATCATCCCCAGAATGAATCCTATAGGTAAAAAAATAGCCAGTTTCCAACACAGGAAATTTGAGATGCCATTGGCAAACCAGTTAAAGTATCTCCCTATCATCCTTTAATTAAAAAACTTTTAAAGGCCAATTAGTATCCTGTGTATGGAGCACACTGATAATTATTAACCCATTCCTTGATAATATTATAGTGTGTGACTTAGCAGAGAGCTTTTTAAACTTTGCTTTTTGGATTTAGGGTGGAAATCATTTTGTGGGTACTTTTTGAGGGGTTGTACATATTTTGAGGAGTGATTTTTTTCTAAATAAAGCATAAGCAGAAAAATTTATAAATGAAACAAGTAAAAGTGAGCTAGTTGAGACTGGATGAAGTGGTAAGGGAAACAGTGCCTTAGAACCCCTTCTGCTCTTGAAGCTCACCATGATTACCATCTGTCAGCTGCAAGTGCTGTCCTTAGGTGGAGCACAAAGAGCCTAAACTTGATGTGCAGCGCCTCTCTTCCCTCTTCCTTCATCATGACCACTTATTTCAGTCTTTCTTCCTTTCTTTCCTTTTTCCTTTCTTTGCTTCTTCCTTTCTTTTCTTTTTTTTTGAGTTGGACAAATAAATTCTGAACCTGCCAACTTTATCTGTATTAGGAAGTATCAAGTTTCCATTGCTTTCAGGATTCTGAGGTTACTAGAGAATATTACTAGAGGTAGAAAGAAAAAACATGGCAGTGGAGGGTGTTCTATAAGTGATATGTAATTAGATACCTAACATGCTTTATTATCTTTATTATTATTTAACATATATTGAATGAAAAGTGCTGAAGGTCAGTGTTGATCAATTTTTACTGTGCATATGAAGCACCTGGGATCTTGTTAAAATAAAGATTCTGACTCAGTAAGTCAGGGGCGAGGTTGAATAGTCTACATATCTAACAAGATCCCAGGGGGTGCCGACGCTGCTTGTCCACAGATTGTACTCTGAGTAGCACTAAAGAATGCAGAAAATGGATGAGATACAGTCTCTAATTCTCAGAGTTCACGGTCTCATAGAAAGTACAGACCTAAAACTGAATAACTCATATGCAAGGCAGCAAAAGGTCAGTACTGAAGAGAATGCTAAATACCAGGCAGCCTTGAAGTCTTAGAAAATATGCAACATGGGCAGTTTTCATAATCTCATTTCAAGTGCTTTAAAAAAATAACAATGACAAAAAAAAAAACTCAGAAGGACCCACAAGAAATCAGTCATTAGGTCTCAAAAGAAATTAAATGCATTCTTCCAGATTTCTGATCCCTTTCCTGCTCGTTTTCTTAGCATAGCAGGAGAATACTGACTTCATTTCCTATTAGTATACTTCTGCGTTCTTATCGCAGAAAGATCAGTAAAGGAAGCTAGACCCCAGAGCCAGAGAGCTAGAGAATGCTAGCTTCTCCATGATTCCAAAAACAGCCTCGTAGACTAGGTAAATATTAACCCCACAGAGATATCACCTTGCAGAGACAGTAAAACTATAAAGCCAGAAAACTGTACTTATTATCAAACAGCCTGGCCTACTCATACTTGTAGGCGTCTAGCTGAAAGGAAAGACGAATGCAGATCTGCCCACATACAGAGCTGTAAACTGCTCTGGAAAATTCCACGGTGTGTGATAGGTTGCTTTTCCATATTCTCACAGTTTGCTAACAGGTTAACATTATAGAAGCTGTACTTTCAAAATGCAATTTTACAAACTTGAACATCTTTGCAGTAAAATCACAATATCACAGGATTGAATGAACTGCAATGTCAATGCCGTCCTGTGAGTGTACATCAGGATGTCACTCTCAAACATCTGCTTCTAGGACATATACACAATAGACAACTAACCTACAGCCCAGTAGTGAACAAATAATTCTCTTGCTGAAGGAGTGTGCTCTGAGTTTCCTGGAGATCTGACTATTTCTCAGAAAGGAAATTCTGTCTCAGTGTGTGCTTTGTCTTTTTTTCTCAAATTGATGATAATGCAGGGACAGGCCCCACTCTGTTAAAAAAAAAAAAATCAACAGAATAAATTTGAAGATCTAATTGGCTTTATTAAGCAATTCATGAATCTGACAGCATCTCATCTAGAATGAGAAGTGTTCTGAAAGGTTGTAGAAAATGAGAGGTTTTTATAAGAAGAAAGGCGAGGCAAAGAGCTATTAATAAAAGAAAAGAAAGAATTATTTTTGGATCAGGACCCTTTGGTCGGGGAGGAATGGCAAGGGTTTTTATCATGCAGATTTCTTCTTTTTTCTATGGATAGATGTAGGGGTGGAGAGGACACTCATGACAGATTACTGGTGCTTGAACAGAAAATCCTAGACTGGTTGATTAAGATTATGTTTCTGGGAGAGGTTGAAACAGCAATTAGATTAAGTATTAAATCTAGGTTTAGTATCATGAGCTTTAGCACAAGTGACACCATTTGGGGTCTGCGATTTTCTCTTTAACAATTCTGTAGAAGGAAACACATGGAATTTGGAGGTACACCAGGCTTTAGGCTTTGGGCAATGCTTTCTAAATCTAGGTTTTTCATCCATAAACCAAGAATAATAAAATCTATTACAATTACCTAACGAGATGTTACAAAGATTTAAAGAAGTAAATGTATGTGAAAGAACTGTAGAAAGTATAATGTAATAATGGTGATGGCCAATAGTTACTGCAAGAATACTGTGTACCTGAAATTTTCTATGTATTACCTTATTTAATACAGTAATCCAATAAGGTAGGAATTGTAATTATCATCATTTTTCAGGTAGAAAACTAAGGATTATAGAGATTAAGGTACAAGAATAATGCACATTTGTTCATTTTTTGCCCCCAGCATCCATTGTCCTTTTTCCTCAACACTCCATTTTCCTTTTGGAGAATCATATCTCATTAATTAAGAATAGTTTTAATAAGTAGCAAAATAGTTTACTTCCATTATAAAAATTGAAGGCTTGGA
The DNA here is from genome assembly GCF_902729225.1 of Pteropus medius. Taxonomy (NCBI): domain Eukaryota; kingdom Metazoa; phylum Chordata; class Mammalia; order Chiroptera; family Pteropodidae; genus Pteropus; species Pteropus medius. Next base: position 2,678,352 of record NW_024351730.1, on the reverse strand, counting down.
TTCTTCTTTCTACTAGATTGATACTGGAAAAGGGATCATTTTTAGCCAGATATTGTTTTCTGGGTTTTCGACCCCTGAGGAAGTGGTACAAGGATTTAAAAAATGGCGAAGTCCCATTCATTCAGAAGCAGCACTCTAATCTAACTATTCCTATCTTGAGAAATATTATTTAGTTCTTGCTTCCTTGCTCCAACCAAAACTATGGGTTTCTGCTTTTCTTAAGATGTGGTTCTCCAATCTTCAAATGTGTTATTTCTTGACAGTTTGCCAATAAATTTCCTTTTTTGCTTAAGTTAGTCAATATTTGTTTCTTAGCAATCAAAGAAAGTTAACTGATATACCAAGCTGGTATCTCAACCCAGGGCAGCCCAAAATCCAAAGCCCAGGCACTAAGCCAATAAACTGTACTGTCTCTTAAGTATTGAAATATATGATGTTTCTCTTCTGCAACCTACAGCTATATTAATCCATGATCCACTTATTAGTTCATACGATAATTTCCACCTTCTAAAAATAAATGTGAAAAGTACTTCTCAAGTGATACTTTAGAAATTCTCTCAATGCCATAGATTTAAGGAAAAACCATTGAATCATTTGGGAAATTGAATTGTAGAACTTAACTTTGTAAAAATAGAAGTATCATACTAATTTAATGAAAACAGCATCTGGCAGACTTAAACATCCTTCTTTCATTTGGTAAAGGAAGCAACTATCACACCATGCTAGACACAAAGCGTTATAAATAAGTCTCCCTCAAAACCAACTTTAAATAAAGACTGCAGAGAGAGACAAAATTTATATTTCTAAACTTCGTTTCAAATTTAAGAAATATTCAGCCTCAAATTTAAGAAATATCCAACCTCAAATTTAAGAAATATCCAGTTAAGTAAGCATATTATTCCAGCAGCCCCTGAAGCTGTCTAAGTGATCATTACAGACATCAAACAACAGGAAGTTTTCAAAAAGAAGAAGGGAAAAAGGTTCAGCCACAGTTTAATTTCCTGTATTCTTCTAAAAGAATATATATTTACTGAGCTGCTTGGGAAAGGGAATTTCTTCCACTTTATTGACACTTTTCTCTTTGTGCTAGATGAAAATAAAAGCAACAAACTGATCTGGGCACTTAGATTTGCAACTTTCTAAAGAAGAGCTTGCAAAAATGGGCACAAGTTACATGTGGGAGGAGTGGAGGGAGTCATAGCAATGGGTTGGTGCATTTGTTTGGAGCTGTTACTACTCACCACAGGGTAAGGCTAGTTTTTTATGAAAGATACAAAATGCAATATAAATGCATCACACTGAAATATATATTTAAGATTAAATAATATTTGCAAAAGTCCATGCCACATGCAAAAAAAAAAAAAAATTGTTAAACATCATTCTCCCTGGTCATTCAGCAGGTATTTTTGGACCACTTTGAAGGACTATATTAAACATACATTGAATTCAAATCAATATCTCACTGAATTTACCAACTGGTGGGCCATCTTATAAAACATTATAGGGTCCCTCTTATCAACGTTGATAACCCAATGCCATTGAAATTGCCCAAGTGAAAACTGCAGAAAACTGAATTTCATTATATATAATTTACTATCAGAAAATAGGCTTTATAAATTTAAGTTCTAGCAAAGTAAATAAATACAATTTAGTTAAATAATTAATTTGATGAGTATTTTTATTGAATGTGTGACTTTTTGGAATCATATAAATATTGTAAATGACTTGATATAATATAATGAATTCTGTCCAATTAGAAGTTTTGAATAACCATATAGTTTAAAAAATTAAAAGAATAAAAATATTAATATAAAAATTTCAAATGGAATTACTTGATGAATCTGGAATATCATTTGAGAAATTTTTATTCACTTCTTTGAAGGTATTCAGAGAGAAGTTTTGAAGTCTTGGTATACATGAAGTAGGACCCTAATACTAAGACATTGCAGGAAGGAATATCTATTATGACATTGCCCAAGACTATCACCTTTACCACGAAAGTCCCTATTTTACTACTTTCATTCACAATTTATTTCAAAAGTCAGTCTGGAAAAATCTGGAGAAACATGGCAGAGTAAGAGACATCTCCATATCTTTCCACTTGAAACAACAATAAGCTGAATATCTAAAAACACCCAAATGGCACACCAGCGTGACTGAGCGTGGGATCTGTGCATAAGAGCTACCACAGGTCAGAACCCAGGGAGTCGGGCAGTGGACTGGGATAAACAAAGAAGCCACCTCTCACAGCCTGAGCTCCCTGTAGAAGGAGGGGGAAAGGGAAGAAGGTGTAGTGAGTTCCCTGAATGGCCCTACATGGGAGAGCTGTGAGCCCCACGCAGCCAGAGGCAGTGCCCAGTCATCAGGGCAGAAAGCAGAAAAGAGGGAATGGCAGAGAAACGGTAGTTGATTTTTACCAGCCATGGTTGCAAAACACGAAGCTAAGCCGCAGCCCCCAACCCCCGATCCACGGGGCCCCTCCCCTATAGCCTCCAAGACTGAACACGGCAGAGCCGCATGGGAATCTGAGCAAATGCTACCGAAACTGTTGCTAAAACTGACAGGGACTGAAACTGAGGGTAGCGAGCGTGATTAAACATCTATAGGGGAGGAAAAAGGCATTATTAAGGCTTTATATAAAGCAGAGATACAAGAGGCTTAGACATCACCTACTGGAAACCAAAAAAAAAATCTTCTTTGCAGCACGCTAAAGAGAGACCTTTATATAATAAAACTTCCTTCAGGAAAAAAAGCAGAATATATTTCCATTAACGCCCAGTGGGAGAAATAGTCCATTAAACAGCATGAACAACCAAGTGACAAGGCATCTCAGAAAGAATGAGAAAAATCTCCAGAAAATAAGCTTACAGAAATATGTGACTTTAAAGACAGAGAATTCAGGATGGTACTTCTGAAAAAAAACTCAGTAAGTTCCAAAATGTGTCATATGAACAATTTCAGGAATTGAAAAAACACCTAGATGAGCAGAGCAAGGAGATTGAAATCCTCAAAAAGAACAGAATAGATCTTCTGGAGATAAAAACAAAAAAAAAACACACACTGCAAGAGTTGAAAAATGAAATAGCATGCTTGGGAAATAGAGTCGACCAAATGGAGGAAAGGAACAGTGATATCGAAGACAGAAATCTAGAAAGAACTCAGAAGGAAGAATGGAGGAATTGAAGAATGAAAAATAATGAAAGAGAAATTCAAGAACTAGCTGATACCATCAGGAGAGGAAATATAAGAATAATGGGCATTATCGAAGGCAAGGAAAAGGAGCAGAGACTAAAAAGCATTTTCAGACAAATAGTTGATGAGAATTCCCCAAATCTAAGGAATGAGCTAGAGCTTGGAATTCAAGAAGTCAACAGAACACCCAATTGTCTCAACCCAAAAAGACCTTCACCAAGACACATTGGATTAAAGAGATCAAAAATCAATGACAAAGACAGAATTCTTAGGGCAGCCAGTGAAAAGAAGACGGTAACCTATAAAAGAAAACCCATTAGATTATCGTCAGATTTCTCAACACAAACCTTACAAGCCAGAAAAGAGTGGAATGAAATATTCAAACTATTAAGTGAAAGGAATGACCAGTCTAGATAATGTATCCAGGTAAGCTCTCCTTTAGGTATGAAGGAGAAATAAAGACCTTTCCGGACATACAAAAATTGAGGGAATTCTCCACTATGAGGCCTGCACTACAGGAAATACTGAAAGGGGTCAGCTCACCTAAAACAAAATGACAAAAATAAAATACATAATTAGGAGTAAGGTGACTAGGAGGCAGATAGAAGCAGAATAGTGCAAACTTTAATAAGAACAGGGCCTTATAAGCTTAAACAATAAGAAGAGAATTGATATAGGAAGACAGTAATAAATATTCAGCATAAATTGAGACAACAATGACTGAAAAGGGGAGGATTCAAAGATCTAAATTCACAAAGGGGAATGGAGATAAGGCAGGCGCGGAAGAAAATGGATGACTGTATACATATAACTACCCTTTACATATTCGCAATGGTAACCACACGCCAAAGATTCATATCTAAAGTATATAACATAAAACAAGAAGAAACAGGGAAAACCAACAAAATCCAACCAAAATAAAGAAAATAGAAACACAAGTGCAAGGAAGCAATGGAAACACCGAGCTACCAGAAAGCAAAAGATAAATAGGCTATAAGAAGACCTCATATTTCAATAATCACCCTAAATGTAAATGATTGAACTCACCAATTAAAAAAAGCCCAAAGTTGATGATTGGATCAAAAAACAAAACCCAATCACATGCTGTGTCCAGAAAACACACCTCAGTTCCAAAGACAAATATAGACTCAAAGTGAAAGAGTGGAAAATTATATTTCAAACAAATGGCATTCAGAGAAAAGCGGAACTAGTAGTACTAATATCAGATGAAATAGACTTCAAAATAAAAAAGGTAAAGAAAAATACTGAAAGACACTTCATAATGATAAAGGGAATTATGCACCAGGAAGACAAAACACTTATTAATATCTATGTTCCCAATCAGGAAGCCCCAAAATATGTAAAGGAATTACTAACAGACCTAAAGGAAGAAACAGACCAAAACACTATTGTAGTAGGGGACCTAAGTATCCTACAGTCAGATATGGACAGATCATCCAAACAGAAAATCAGTAAGGAAGTAACATTCTTAAATGTCACATTAGAGCAACTAGGCATGATTGACATATACAGAGCCTTCCATCCCAAAATAGCTGCTTATACATTCTTCTCTAGTGCACATGGAATATTCTCAAGAATCGACCACATACTGGGACACATAGATAGCCTCAACAAATATAAGAGGGTTGAAATCATACCAACCATATTCTCTGATCATAGTGCTTTGAAACTAGAGATCAACTGCAAAAAGAAAGCAGGAAGAACTACAAATACATGGAGACTAAACAACATACTACTGAAGAATAACTGGGTCAGAGAAGAAACAAAAAGAGGGATCAAGAGATACACTGAAATGAATGATAATGATAGTACAACATATCAAAACTTTTGGGACATGGCAAAAGTGGTCCTAAGAGAAAAGTTCATATCATTACACATCTATCTCCAAAAGCAAGAATGAGCCCAAATAAACAACCTAACACTTCATCTTAAAAAAGTGGAAAAGGAAGAATAAATGAAGCCTACAGTCAGAAGAAGGAAAGAAATAATCAAAATTAGAGCAGAATTAAATGAAATTGAAAACAAAACAATAGAAAAAATAAATACAACAAAGAGCTGGTTCTTTGAAAAGGTTAATAAAATTGACAAAGCCCTTGCTAGACTCACTAAAGAAAAAAGAGAAGGGAAACAAATAAATAAAATCATGGATAAAAGAGAGAAAATTGCAACATACACCACAGAAATACAAAGGATTATACAAGAATACTATGAAAAGTGTATAACACCAAATTTATAATCTAGACCAGTACTTAGAAAAAAACAATCTTCCTAGACTGAATCAAGAAGAAATGGAAAATCTAAATAGACCTCTCTGCAGTATGGAAATTGAAATAATCATCAAAAAGTTACCAAAAAGTCCAGGACCAGATGGCTTCACCAGAGAATTCTATCAAACATTCAAAGAAGATTTAATACCTATTCTTCTCAAACTCTTCCAAAAAATCAAAGAGGAGGCAATACTTCCCATCTCATTTTATGAGGCCAATATTACCCTGATACCAAAACCTGATAAAGATAACACACAAAAAAAAGAAAAGAAAACGATAGACCTATATCTCTCATGAACACAGACACAAAAATCCTAAATAAGATACTAGCAAACCGAATACAGCAACATATTGAAAAGATTATGCACCACAATCAAGAGGGCTTCCTCCCAGAGGCACAGGGATGGTTCAACATATGTGAATCGATTATGTATACAACATATTAAACAAATTAAAAAATAAGAATAGTATGATCATATCAATAGATGCAGAAAAATCCTTTGACAAGATATGGCATCCATTTATGATGAAAACACTTAACAAAATCAGTATAAAAGGAAAGTACCTTAACATAATAAAGGCCATATATGACAAACCCTCAGCCAACATTAGAGTTAATGGTGAAAAACTAAAAACCTTCCCTCTAAGATCAGGAACAAGGCCAGGCTGTCAACTTTCGCCACTCTTACTCAATATAACATTGGAGGTCCTAGTGAGTGCAGTCAGACAAGAGAAATATATAAAAGACATCCAAATAGGAAACGAAGTCAGATTGTTACTATTTATGGATGACATGATTCTCTATATAGAAAACCCTAAAGACTCCACAAGAACACTACTAGAAGCAGTAAGCAAATACAGTAAAGCTTCAGGGTACAAAATCAATGTTCAAAAGTCAGTCTGATGTTGTTACTAGATGAAAAAACTTCCATCAAAATGGTCTTTTTACAGAATAAACTTCTCTTTGGTTTGTAAAGACCGTATTCTATTCTTAAGCAATCAATCTTGGTTTTGTATTTGTGGTACCATTAAATAGAACTAGAGAAGTAACCTATTGTTTTATAAACATTTTTGTTATAAATACTACTTTAAGCTATTGTTGTGGCTGCCAAAGGCAAAAAAATAACTAAATAAAATAAATGTTTTATTTAAACTTAGAAATATGGCATGTGTGTTGTTTGTTTTAACTACGCTCTAGAATGTAAATTTGTAATACATAGATTTACAGATAGCTCCTTCTCCTTTTATTACATAAACTCTCTCTTTCTCTCAATAAAAATAGAACCTATCAATTATTAAGAACTTATTATGTCAGGTACCACACTGTTCTTTTAAGAGCTTCATCTCATTTTACTCATACAAGAACCCTGTGACAAAAGACAGATTAAAACTGAAGAAAACCTTTAAGTTATTCATTTAAGAAGTATTTATTGAGCAACTACTATCAGACACTATTATGGATGCTAAAGATGTAAAAGTAAACAAAAAAATACAAAGTTACTATTCTGATAAAAATAGCAAAAAAATGGAAATAACTTAAAGTACCCACAGATGAAAGAGTAACCTTAAAGCATGACAATTCAACTGAAAATACATCAGCAGTTATAACAGAAGGCAGCAAATGTATTCAAAAAATATATTCAAAAGTCAACCTAGAATTGTATATACAACTAAATACGCATTTGAAAATCAGTGTAAAACAAGTAAATTATTATATGAAAACAAACTTATTCCTCTATTAATAGACTTAAATAAAAACATTTAAAATATATCTCTACAAGAGGACAAATGGTCCCTGAAGGGAGATCAGAAAAGCACACAGGAAGAGTGAATAAAGAAGATTACATAAAATACCAATAACAATTGTGGGGTCATATTATCCTTTGTTCATGGATATGATCTTACCCCTCCTAAATTTTATAAATATTAAACTTGAAAAATATTCTTTTCCTCTAAACAAAATGACCTGAATATAGTACCATTTACATGAAGAGAAAATAAAGTCCCACTTTCTTTTAAGCATAATTATGAATAATGGCTTGGGCTTCTTGGTTCTGCTCTTTTAATCAACTGAGATTTTTATCACCTTTTTTTAATGCTCACATTTTCACATCTTGGCCGGTGGGAGCCCTTTTTACGTTGGCTTCTAAGTCCTGTCAACACCACATCAGAACATTTCAAAGCCTACTCACTTTCTGGCAACAAAAGTTTCTAGCCTAATCTTGAAATATCTCTTCCCCAAGGCATAGAACTAGCTCCTCCTAGAAGCACTGATATTTTTAGTTGAGTTTTACCATTTCTCTATGATATCCCTATTTGAAATTTTAACTCCTCACAAAACTATAATCGAACCTCTTTATGCTCTGATGAATCAAATAATTTATTATTCTTTATGAAAATTTACATAACCACTTGATTTTTAAAAATCTGTCAATAAAGACTTCCTGTCAAGATAACAGAGTAAAGGCTGTGTTTGTCTCCTCACATAAACAAATCAAAATTAAAATTAAATTATAGAAAAATCAAACTGGAGAACCATCTGAAGACTAGCTGAACAGAACTTCTGTAAGGATTTAAAGGATATAAAGAAGCCATGTCCAGACCAGCAGAAGGGGCAGAGATGTAAAACGAGCTGGTCCCACACCCTCGTGTGGCAGTTAAATATCAGGAGGGATACCTTGGCTGCAGAAGTCCACCCTGGGGAACAAGGCATCCCAGCCCCACACAGGCCCCATCCCACATTCCACTCAGAGCACCAGGGCTGGAAAGAGAAGTCCCCACAAAAACTTACTGTGAAAACCAATAGTGATTCTGTCCCATTTAGACAAAAGGCTTCTGGAAACATAGAAGTCCTCTTCAAGGGTCCACACATAGACTCGCTTACAAATGCTCACCCTAAGCACCAGTGAAGGGACAGCAGTTCGAAAGGTGCCAGAGACTATGAAGAAAAACTGAACTGTGGGGTTCCAGGGCAAAGACCATCATTGTCCCTGTGTTAAGCCCTTCCCTTACACAGTCTGCAGGTGCAGGGAGGCACCAATCTGAACCTGCATTAGTCTGATGAACAACACTCGCTCCACCCTGGTAACTTCCTGAGACCCAGGCCAACTCATTTCAGCAGGAATTCCTTCTGGGTGAGACAGAGGGTTGTTGGAAAACCAAGTGTCCTCAAAAAGGATCAGCATACAGACTCACTTTCTCACAAATACTCACTCTAAGCTCCAGAGAAGGGACATCAGCTCAGAAGGCACCAGAGACATATGGGAAAAGCTGAGTTGTGTGTATAACAATATCTGCATCATAGGAGTATCAAAAAGAGAAGAGAGAGAGCAACAATTAAAAACTTTTTTATAGAAATAAAGAGATTAATATAGAAAAAAAAACTTCCTGATGAAGGAAATAGACATACAATCTCAGGAAGCACAGAGAATCCCAAACAAGATGAACCCAAATAGGTCCATGCCAAGATACATCATAATTAATATGCCAAAGATTAAAGACAAAGAGAGAATCTTAAGAGTAGCAAGAGAAAAGCAGATGTTTTACCTACAAGGGAGCTCCCCTAAGATAATCAGCTGATTTCTCAACAGAAACCTTGCAGACCAGAGGGATTTGTATGAAATATTCAAAGAGATGTAAAGCAAGAACCAACAAACAAGATTACTTTATATATAAAGTAAATATTGATGAAAACAAAGAGAGATCAATAGTAATATAGTAATTGAGGGAACTTTAACACCCTGTTGACATCAATATATGATTCTTCCAGACAGAAAAATCAACAAAGAAATAATGGCCAAAATGACACAAAAAAAACAGAGGGATTTAATCTATATTTTTGAACATTCACCCCAAAGCAGCAGACTATACATTCTTTTCAAGTGCACATAGAACATTTTTCAGGATAGACCACATGTTAGGCCACAAAACAAGTCCCAGTAAATCAAGAAGATTGAATACATGTAAAGCATTTTCTCTGATCACAGTGTGTTATGAAACTAGAAATTAACTATAAGAATAAAACTAAGAAATACACAAACACATGGAGGCTAAATAACTTGCTATTAAAAATGAATGGGTTAACAATGAGATCAAAGAAGAAATCAAAAGATACCTTGAAACAAATGAAAATGAAAACACAACCCAAAATCTGTGGGACACAGCCAAAGTAGTTCTGAGAGAAAAATTTATAGCAATACAGGCCTACCTAAAGAAACAAGAAAAATATCAAATAAACAATCTAACCTTAAAGCTAAAGAAACTAGAAAAAGAAGATCAAAGCCCAAAGTGAGTAGAAGGAAGGAAATAATAAAGATCAAAATGGAAATAAACAAAATAGTCTAAAAAACTGATACAAAAGATCAATGAAACCAAGAGCTTATTTTCTGAAAAGATAAACAAAATTGGTAAATCTTTAATCAATTAATCAAGGGAAAAAGAGAGTGGACCCAAATAAATAAAATCAGAAACAAAAGAGGAGAAGTGACTAATGACACTACAGAAATACAAAGGATCATAAGAAAACATTATGCCAAAAAATTGGTCAATCTGGAAGAAATAGATAAATTCCTAGAAACATACAATCTTCCAGTGCGGAGTCAAGAAGAAATAGGATATCTGAATGGACTGATAATTATTAATGAAATTGAATCAGTAATCAAAAAACTGCCAACCAACAAAAGTCCTGGACCAGATGGTTTCACAGGTGAATTTTACCAAACATTAAAAGAAAAATTAACACCTATCCTACTCAAACTATTTCAAAAAATTCAAGAGAGGGGAAGGCTCCCAAGATCATTTTTACAAGAAAAACATTACCCTCATTCCAAAACCAGAAAAGACATTACAAAAAAGAAAATTACAGGCCAATATCCATGATGAAAGTAATTGTAAAAATCTTCAACAAAATATTAGCAAACTGAATCAAGTAACACATTAAAAAGATAATATGCCTGATCAAGTGGAATTCATTCCTGGGATGTCAGATTGGTTCAATATCCATGAATCAATTAAAGTGATGATCCACATGAACAAAATAAAGGATAAAAATCATATCGTCATATCAATAGATGCAGAAAAAGCACTTGACAAAATCCAATATTTATTTATGATCAAAACTCTCAGCAAAGTGGGCATAGAGGAAACATACCTCAACATAATAAAGGCCACATATGACAAACCCACAGCTAACATCATACTCAATGGCGAAAACCTTAAAGCATTTTCCTTAAGATCAGACACAAGACAAGGATGTGTACTTTCACCACTTTTATTCGACATAGTATCGGAAGCCCTAGCTACAGCAATCAGACAAGAAAAAGAAATATAAGGCATCCAAATTGAAAAGGAAGAAGAAAAACTGCCATTATTTGCAGACGACATCATATTACATATATACATATATATACTATATATACATACATATATATACTATATATCCATATATAGTATATATATATATGTACATATATATATACTATATATACAGAACCCTAAAGTTTCCACCAAAAAAAACTGTTAGAACTGATAAATTAATTCATTAAAAGAGTAAAATATAAAATTAATATTCAGAAGTTGGTTGTGTTTTTACAAACCAATAATGAACTCTCAGAAAAAAATTTAAGAAAAAGATTTCTTTTACAATTGCATCAAAAAATAATAACTAATAAAATACCTAAGAATAAATTTAACCAAGGAGGTAAAAGATTGTACTCAGAAAATAATAATATACTGAAGAAAAAAATGAAAGACAATACAAATAAATGGAAGTATATACCATACTCATGGATAGGAAGAATTAACATTGTTAAAATGCCCATACTACTCAAAGAAATCTGTTGATTCATTGCAATCTCTATCAAAATACCGATGGCATTCTTCACAGAACTAGAATAAATAATTTTCAATTTTATATGGAACCATAAAAGACCTTAAAGAGCCACAGCAATCTTCAGAAAGAAAAAAGTTGAAAGTATCATACTACCTAATATCAAACTATACAACAATTCCTTAGTAATCAAAATAGCATGGTACTGGCATTAAAACAAACACATAGATCAATAGAACAGAATAGAGCACCTAGAAATAAGCCCACATCTTTATGATAAATTAATCTACGACACAGAAGGCAAGAATATGCAGTAGAGTAAAGACAGTCTCCTCAATAAATAGTGTTGGGGAAATTGGACAGATGCAAGCAAAAAAAATGAAACTAGATCATTTTCTTAAACCATATACAAAAATAAACTCAAAATGGATTAAAGACTTAAATGTAAGACCTGAAACTATAAAACTCCTAGAAGAAAACATAGACAGTAAACTCTCTGACATTACTCTTAGTAAGTTTTTTTTTTTTTTTAGATACATCTCCTCAGGCAAGAAAAACAAAGAAAAACAAACAAATGGGACTACATTAAATTTAAAAGGTTTTGCACAGCAAAAGAAACCATCAACAAAAAGACAACCTACTGAATGGGAGAAGATATTTGCCAATGATAAATCCAATAAGGGGTTAATATACAAAATTTTTAAAGAACTCATATGACTTAAGACTAAAACCCCAAACAATTCAATTAAAAAATGGCTGGATGGCTTGAATAGACATTTCCTCAAAGAGGACATACAGATGGCCAAAAGACAGATGAAACAAAGCTCAACATCACTAATCATTAGAGAAATGCAAATTAAAACCACAATAAGATATCACCTCACACCTGTCAGAATGGCTAGCATCAATAAGTCGACAAACAACAAGTGTTGGCAAAGATATGGAGAAAAGGGAGCCCTCATGCACTGTTGGTGGGATTGCAGCCACTATGCAAAACAGTATAGAGGTTCCTCGAGATGTTAAAAATAGAACTACCTTTTGACCTAGCAATTCCACTTCTGAGTATTTGTCAGAGGAAACCCAAAACACTAATTTAAAATATATATATATATATATATATATATATATATATATATATATATATATATACCTATGTTCATTGCTGCATTATTTTACAACTAAGATATGGAGGCAACCTTAATGTCCCTCAATAGACATTTGGATAAAGAAGAGGATACACACACACACACACACACACACACACACACACGCACACACAATGGAATATTACTCGGCAATGAAAAAATGAAATCTTGCCATTTGCAACAACATGGATGAACCTATAGGGCATTATGCTAAGTGAAATAAGTCAGATAATGAAAGAAAAATATGATTTCACTTATATGCATAATGTAAAGAACAAAAGAAATGAACAAACAAAACAGAAACAGACTCATAGATACCAAGAACAAACTGATGGGATGGGGATTGGGATGAGATGGGTGAAAAAGATTAAGAGATTAAGAAGCACAAATTGGCAGTTACAAAATAGTCATCAGGATGTAAATTACAACACAGGGGAATATAGTCAATATTTTAATAACTACACTAGACCTATTAGGGGGATCACTTTGTAAGTTATATAAATGTATAACCACTATGCTGTACATCTGAAACTAATATAATATTGAATATCAACTATCACTGAAAAATTTTTAAATCAAAATAAAATCTGTCAATAAAATTATAATTGGACCAAATAATTTCTTACTATTTTATATTAAATTTACGTAACCATTTGATTTTTTAAATCTATCAATAAAAATTAAGTCCAAAAGACAGTGCTAATAATTTGAGTGATTTGTAATATATTTATTGTACCCTGAATTTATGTGTACTTATTTCATCACTCACATCCCATTTCTGCCCAAGATTTCTAATTATTTCCAAGAAGTTTCTCTTTTTTTATAGAGCTATATTTTTAAGAGCTGCCATTGTCTTTAGTAAGTTTTATAATTACTTTTCATTTAACTATGAAAGAAATTTTTTAAAGTCAACTATTTGGCAAATACTAAGAAATATATTGTATTTCTCTATACACAGAGACAAAAAATAGAAAATCTTTGGTAGTTTATTTTTTTAATTCAAATAAGAAAAGCACTATATCTATAAATAATAAAGCAAAATTGGAAAACATTTTTCAGTCTTTGCATGTAGAGACACTGAGATTCCAGTGTATGCAGAAAGACAAATTCATCATGGAAGTTCATTATGTAAGCCCTCATAGAAAAAGCATCTTTAGATCTCTTTGATGATATTTATATGGGCAATGGTACCCTCTGGTGCAAGGCTAATAGAAACTGACACTTTATGATTGACATCCTTATGATTGCTCAAATTGGACAAAGAATCCCTAAGGATAGAGTAGCAATACTCAATTAATGATGCTTGATTGTTAGAAAAAAATGATAAAGATTATCTTGCTTCTAGACCTCAAATTAATTATGCAAGATAATCCTTTACAAATTAAGACTGCATCTATTATATGACTTACTGAAACTATCTTGAACCTCTTGGGCCACTTAACACATGACTTTTCAAAAGTAATTGGAAAATGAATTTTTTTTTTTCTGGCTGGAACTTATTTGAGAGCTTTAAAGAAAATAACTTGAGATATAGTTATTTAAAAAAAAAAAACTAAACACCTATGGTCTATGTTTAGCTTTGCCAAAACCAAGTTGCAATTAGAATCCAAATTTTTTACCAAATCATACAGTCTTTTACAGTTTAGAAACCAAAAGTAATTCTGGCTGAATCTGAAATGATGAATGATTTGCCCCAACTGATTGCTCTTGGATACTATATTCATTACAATGGGAAAGCAAAGTGGAGAGATTGAATCTACATTAAAAGGTAGGCTTTTCTCAGGTTGTTTGTATGTTCATATCATCAGTCAATTTTGTTAGAGTAAAAGATGTATTTTTTTTCCTGAGACAATCCAGAAATACCAATTAGGTTATATTGCATGCACAATTTCAATTGTCTGATACTGAGTATCTCTAGGATTGTATTTAGAAAAATTATGAGGAAGGATCTATGGCTTGATGAGGAAGGGCCAGCTCAGTATTAGCCAAGAGTGAATGACTGGATACATATTTTTGGCCATGATAACTCCATAAGAACTGGAAAGGATTTCTTAGGACATTACCTCAATCATTAAAATTTTTTTAAGTATTCTTTTCTATTCTTTTCTTTTTTATCCCCTGGCTTTATTGAAATATAATAGATAATTCTTTGCTCATATCTATATTGTACAATTCAATTAATTTTTTTATTATTGTTGGTGTACAATAATATATTAGTTTTGTTGTACAGCATAGTGATTAGAGATCTATATAGCTCACAATGATCACCCCACTAAATCTAGTACCTGTCTTCCCCTCTACATATTTATTACATTATTATTTTCCTTATGCTACACTTTGTATCTCTATGTCTATTTTGTAACTATCCATTTGTACTTCTTAACCCCTTTGCCCTTTTTCATTGTCCCCCCAATCCCTTCCCATTTAGTAGCCCTCAGGATATTCTCTGTATCTGAATTTGTTTTTGTTTTGCTGTTGTTGTTGTTGTTAATTTTGTTCTTTAAATTCCACATGTATATGAAATCATTGGTCTTTATGTGATTAATTTCATTCAGCACAATATCCTCTAGGGTCCATCAAGGCAATATCTTTTTCGATGCCCTTCCTTTCAGTCTGTGTGTCTTTTAATCTGAAGTGAGTCTCTTACAGGCAACCTATGTAGGTCTTGGCGTTGGCCTCTTTTTAGGCTATGGTATTGTCCTGATGGGGTTAAACAGGAATATCAAATTTTGAATTTTCCAAAAAAGCCAAAGGACAATAAGCTATGAGCTGGATGTTTCTCATAATTTAAAGACCTCAATAAAAATTTAATATTTATTTTAGATGAAAAATATGTATTTTCTACTCTATCAGTTGTAAATAAGTTTATCTGCAGGTAAAGAAAACTTGATTAACAGTAGCTTAAACAAATAGTTTTTTTCACAGAACAAGAAATACATGGGAAGGCAATAGCTGGTATTTACTCACTGCTCAACAATGTCATTGAAGATTCAGGGAGTTTTGTCTCTTTGCTTTAATGCCCTGGCCATCTAGACCTTCTTATCATTGTCATCTCCTAGTCTCCAGCTCTATAAGTAACAAGTTTTAGCTTCTGTAACTAGCTGCTACTACCACTTCCAGATCTATTTGGCAATTATTATACACCAACGTAACATTACAACAGTGTCTTTCAAAATCAACTGCTTCCTACTTCAATCCTCTCCATTTTCCATATTTAAATAAACTTCTCTTTCCTAGATTATTTCAACAAAGAATTTTATTTCAACAACATTGTTGAAATACCAGGGTAGGCAAAGAATTGTGCTCTGAACAATTCGTTGAGGCTGTATCTGAGTCATTAAATGTTATTTTCACTTTCTGAAATATATTTTATGGATTTGTATACATGTTCTCTCTCCCCTACCAGAATATAAATTCTTTATGTCCATGTTTTCTCTTCTTCCCCATTATGTGTCTTGAGGAAATAGCACATTATTGGTACTCATAAGCATTTGGTAATTATTTGATGAAGAAATGAATGGATAGATGAACAAATGAATACAAAAGCAAAGTAAATGGTCTGTTAACTAACAAATATTTAAACAGCTTCATCTATTTATCAACTGAAAGGGGGAAGTAAAATACTCTATTGCTAATTGTTTTACTAGGAATAGAGCTGAAACCATATCTACATTGTATTCTTCAATACCTATGTCATAAATCAATTAGAAAACTAAAATGAAGATTTCCTCAAAAGTAGAAACAAAGAGTATAAACTCTTAGTTTTCTTTTACAGATGAGGTCATGGCAAGATTAAGAGGCTTACAAAAACTTTTACATGAATGCTCATACCAACATTATCTATAATAGCTGGAGAAAAGAAAAGAAAAGAGGAAAAAACAAACATCTGTCAACTAAAAATGGATAAATACAATTTAATATATCCACATAATAGGTTATTATTCAGCAATAGAAAAGGAAGTGTTGATACATGCATGGATGAACCTTGAAAATAATACACCCAGATTTATATGAAATATTCAGAATAGATAAATGAATAGAGATGGTAGCATTGTGTTTGTCAGAGTGAGGAGAGGAGGAAATAAGAGTGACTGCTAATGGGTATGGGGTTTCTTTTTCAGGTAATAAAATGTTCTAAAATTAGATTGTAGTAATTGTATAATTCTGTGAATATATTATAAAGCATTGAATTTTGTTCTTTAAATGTCTAAATGGTATGGGATATAAATTTCATTTCAATAAAGCTATTTTTAAAAAGTAAAGATTAAGTGGCTTGTTCACAATTACATGAATAATTGGTGAAGCCAGAACTATAATTCACATTTTCCCTACTAGCATAACTCTTTTCTCCTACTTTGCTGTTGTCTTGTGTATAACACAGTTGGGGTTTGTGTGTGTGTGTGTGTGTGTGTGTGTGTGTGTGTTTTATCTTTTATTTTCTGAAAATCTGCATTTCTTTTTTGTCATTTGTGTATTTGTATTTATTTCTCTTTGTTTCCTCCCATTTTTTAACTCCCTCAGAAGCTCTCACACTGTCCTTGTCCAGCTGTTAAATGTTTAATATTCACAATTCAGCTTTATTCCTTATTTGGCTGCACCTCAGGATGACTTCTGATGCTATTGATTTATTTTGTCCACCAAAGGGACATATGAAACTAAGCATATGAAACTGGGTGAACAAGACTTTAAAGAAGATGACTTTAGCAGAATGTGAGCAACAGGTGGGAACTACTGAACAAAAGAATGATTCTGTTGCTGGAATCTTATTACATTCATAGAAATGAGAGTCTTGTAAGTGTTGTTTAACTTGATACTCTTACTCAGGAGATTGACTTACAGCCGGTGTGTGAGAAATGCCATTTTCCAGATGACTTCTTCTCCTGTTACAAGGTCTGGCTGTGGCTCCCTGCAAAGTGTTGGACCTTCTCATATTTGGATGTTCAAGATACTTATCTTGTCTTTCTCCTCTGTGCCGGCTTTTTCCACTCATCTTTTTTTTTTTTTTTAATTTGAAGTGTCTTACTGTAGGAAGATTGAGTTCCATGTCTTTTTCAATACATGTGCAGCCATTGTGACATCCCCAGCTAGGGTAGGGAAAGGCATAAGGTAAATGGTAGTTCACACCATTAAAGAAAGTCACGAGGTTATACATTTTCTCTCTCTGAAAACATGACTGAATTACCTTACTCAAATTTAAGCAATAAAAATGAACATCTTGTCTATCTTGTCTCCTCAATCTCTAAGGATGTGATTAAATGTTATTAGCAGGTGACTTTTTTCCCCCAAATGTAAATGCCCAATGTGAATCTTTCACTGGTTTAAGTTGCAAATTAGATTTTTTTCCCATCATTAAAAACATTCTCTGGTGGCTTTAGGCAACTTTTATTCACTTAGTACCCAGAGTCATTCATTTTCCATTAACCCCAAATTATTTGGGTAAATTGTACATTTTTGTAGAAAAAGTATGTTAATATTGGTACATTCAAATCATTCAACCAAACATGGGTGGTGATGAGGAGGTGCCAATGAGAAGGGAAGGTTAAATTATGGAGAGTCAAGGGAGAAGAAGGAAGAAGAAAAAAATTGCTCTGGATACAGACATAGAAGTAAAACCCCAAGTTAGAGTCTTTATGCAGCACTGTTATATTTCACATAGTTCAAAAGGAAGGATTGTGTGTAGCACACAAGGTTAGTTGCCCACCCAACAGCTATTCTCTCCTTTCTTACTTGCTCACAGAAGCCCACTTGTGTTTGAATTGGTAATGTGCCCCATCCTTAAGGACTGAATCATGTTTAGTCTTATCCATCAAGACTTTAATGTCTCTTTTATTTCTGCTATTTGGGTTGATGGTGTATCATAATAATACTTAAAACTTCAGCAGCTATCTTACCAATATGATGCAATAAAGGACAAAAACTAGTGCTGAAATAGAAATGTACAAAGAAACTTGTTCCTTGATGATATTACTGAGCTGATGAATGGGACATATTTCCTCCTCCAGATCTTTGTAATGTGAAAGAACAAAATGTCCCACATACTCAGTTGCAGACCTACATATCCTAATTGAAAGAGTGTCAGAGCATTTTTGTACCATCAAGAACATATCTGATGCTACAGATTTTAAGAAAATTTCAGACTTCGATCAGGTCTAGATAATATAAGACTTTCGTCAAGCTCAACTGCCCCGAGTGTGTGAGCAAATTTCTTTTCTCTGCTATGTCCCTCTGGGCAACATGACTGGGGTGAAAGGTATGGTTATGCATAAGCAATAGATACTGCACTGGATTCTCTCAAGATCTTAAGGTATAATTCACGAAAAAACCATCCTTCATAAAAACGATGATTGATTATTAAGATTTTAGGACCTTTGTTCAAGAAGACAAGCTATTGGATCATATGATCTTATTTAATAATTTTTTAAATTTATATTTCTGGTTATTATTATGTACAGCATAGGAGATATACCTAAATACTGAAAAGCAGAGGGCATATTTCATATTTACAAGCAAATTTTAGCGGCAGAGCAGAGCTGGAGCCTAGGAATATGTAGCCATACTGAAAAGCATGCATTCTATTCCCCTCACCCATCCCGCAGTCATATCCACAGCCACACACATTTATTCAACAATAAAAGTAAATAGTATAAAAATGTGCCAACATACCAGACAGTTTTTATACATCTGTCTTGATTCCCCAGATGAATAAGTTATAAAATAAATACAAAGACTACAGTCTTCTATCATTTTTCTATAAACACCTTGATCTGTAGTGTTCTCAGAAACAGAAATGTTGTTTAACAGATTCTTTAACTAGATAATATCAAACTTATAGTCATTGATACAACTAGTAGTTTTTGAGCACCGTGCATAAAGGATTGCATTAAGCACTGAAATGCTGGGGTGGAAGGTATGATTCCCAGAGCAGCTTCACAGATGAAAATGAAACCTAATTATATACATCCCCCCCCCCGCAAATTGTATAATATTGTGGTTGAGGTGCTATAACAAAGGTTTGGAGCCAGAGAAGGATGCAAAACTCAAATGAAGATGTCTAGGAAGGCTTGGGATGATAGAGATTTGAACTAAAACTGGAAGGACTAATTGAAATTTTCTAAAAAAGGAGAGGAGGATATTTACTACTAGGTGGAATTGGATATGCAAAGATTCCAAGGCAATCGAGATGCAAGCAGTTAATTATAGCAGGCATGACAGATACATGTGTGGAAGAAACAGATGTGAAGGGAGGGATTTTGTGGGTGTATTGAAAAGTTTAACCCTAAAGAAGGTAGGAAGACCTTGGGGTATTTTAGGAAAGGAAGTAAAAGCTCATTCTGGTAGCTTAGGATAGGATGAATTGAAATGAAGAGAGTCTGGAGGCAGAGAGAAAACAATTCCAACTAAAAAATTATGACAGTGACAATGGGTATGAATCAAGAAATATCAAGAGATAGTCTGAAAGATTTTTATGGTCAATTGAATGTAAGGGAACAACACTACCAAGAGTTTGAGGACATTTTTCTGACAACCAACTAAGATGAATAATTATGACATCTTTTATGATACATAATTTAAAAATTGGGTTTTCTGTCTAGGGAAGGAGATAAATATACTTATTATAATGTCAAGTGTGAGATGTTCATGGTTTGTTCAAGTAAAGTTATGAAAAAGATCAGTGGTTCCAAAGCTTCAGGTTTCACATACCAGCAAAATTTCCAAATAAATATGAGGAACCAATGTAAGACCTCTAACTTTTTATTTTGCTAATTCAGGATATGTTTTTAAAAACTATCATCTACCAATATCAACCTTTCATTTTTATAAAAGGATATTTCAACACCAAAAATTAAAGAGTGAATCTTAATATAAAAGGTAATTTATTAAACTAAGTAAACTTGCTTTAATCTTAAAACTCAACTAAAGTGTCTATTTTTTTAAATTTCTCTTGTACCAATGTTGCCCTCATCACTGACTTATTTTATCTATTTATTTTTCTCTCTTTAATCCCCTCCCCACACTTCCACTCCTGACCTATGGATGTTGCCATTTCCCTTTTAAGAACTGGATCTCTGAAGGCAGGGCCTCTCCTCCACCTCGGGTGCAAGCCCAGGACCTTCTGCTGGTAAAGCAGACGTGCTAACCACTATACTATTGAGCCACCCCTCCTCATCACCAACTTATCACAGGCCACAGATTGACGTTGGAAACTGAAATAGATTGTTGCATGTAGATATGTGGAGCATAACAGGGAAGCTTTAGCTAAACACCTAAAATCATAAGCATATTATTCAAAGTTGACAAAATGGGTAATCATAAGTACTATTTATTCAGCACTTTCTATGTGCCAAACACTGTAAAGACTTTACGTAATTTCTCATTTCAAAATCTCAACAATTCTGGGAAGTAAGAGACGGTAGTTCATTTTAACAGATGAGGAAATTGAGACTGGAAAAACTGTTACCCAAGATCACAAGGCAGGAAGGGCAGGGCTAATGTTCAAGGTTGCTCTAATTCAAAGCTCTGTGCTTTTAAGTGTGAGGTTACACCGCCATTCTGAAAGAATGTAGAAATTCTTTCTATATAGAATGAGAAAGATCATCAAGGACGAAACTCTGAGGAATACTGACATTTAAGATGATGTTCCAGAGAAAGAGGCTAGGAAAAAAAAAATAGGGCCATACAAAACAAACAGAATTTTCAAAAGAAATGTATTGTCAAAAATTCCAAATGTCATGTAAAAAGTAAGCTAAATGTAGATGAAATATGCATTAAAATCTACATTTATACAAATCCAGACTCTCCCAAAAAGTATATATTGCATCTATCTAAATAAAGCATATTAGTAATATTCTTCAGTCCCGATGACCCTTTCACATGCTCAATAGTCATTCAGTTACTAGGATCATGAGCTCACTCTAGAACCCATGGATCAACCCCTTTTGCAAGTCTGGAACTAACCTGGGTCTTCTTTTGGTTATTCACCCATTGTGAAAGGCTTAAATCTTGATAACCTGAGCAGTTGGATTAAATAGCATTTGAACTCCTTACTCTGATAGTTAACTAAATCTTTTAGGATCAAATCAAACCACATTCAACTTTATAAAATAATATCTATGCTGCAGGCTCCGTGACTCTAACTAGAAATAGCTTTTAAAATGTAATTTGTAATTCAAGAACTCTGGATATAGAGTATTACGTTTGCTATAATCTTATAGCCTACGTTATAAAGCTTCAATTATAAAAACTGCTTCTAACCAGTACAAAGATTTCAATGCAATTGCAATGTACTATTACCAGGAAGCATTGGTACATTGGCATCACTGAATCATTAAGCCAATGCTTTGTATAAGATTAAGACAATTGCTCTCATCAAGTGCTAACATAGATTTCTAATCATGAATTCTCCATCCCTTGTGCCAATCATCAATTATTTCCTCTCAGCTCCAAATTCTTCTTTTTTGTCTGCTCTTGAAAACAAATCTGAGCCCTTTAAATATTTTTCACTATCAACTGTACAATGTCAATCATTGTCAGCAGAGGTTGCTGGAGAGGCATTGCCAGAGAAAAGGGTTTTGTTTCTTGGTTCTGATGTGCTCATTTGGCAGATTTCTGCAGTGCATTCCCAGTGTTCAATTCCTACAGTGTTAATAAACTAATAAACAAATAACAGTAACTATCTATAAACTTCAAAAATGGTAACATCATAACTCTTAAAGAAATAAATGATTCAAATTATACCTTTCCCGCTAAATCTTAACTTTGCCAGTTCATCATGCTTCCCAAGTTGAAGCCCTTGCTGGTGGATTTTCTTTAACCTTTAAATTTTAAAGGGGAAACAGGAAAGGGCAAAATGAAAGACAACTGAAACACAATTGAAAAACAACTGAGAACCCACTACATGTTATAAATCTATATCTCATCTTGTTTTAATTCTCACAATGACTCAGAGAGATAAATATTATTATTTCGGTTTTACCTATGCAGGAACTGAGACCAAGAGGGGTTAAATAACTCACCAAAATCACATATCTAGTCAATGGCAGAGGTAGGATTCAAAGCCAGATCTGCCTGATTCCAAACTCCTTACACTTCAACACAGATGTCTTCCCAAGATGGCTTTGTTTTTGTGTAGCTATCAAGAAGTGTATGTAGTTTCTCTTGTCCTGGTAACAGCTACAAATGATCATTTCCTAGATCAACTATATCACTAAGAGTTCACAAAATAGTGATATTCACAGCTTTATTCTTTCTTTATTGACTGTAGTAATTTTATCAAGAGAAACTTACTCTCATTAATTATGTGATTACCTGGAAGTATAGTTTATATAGGAAAAAGAGATTAAATGCTTGGTTCTTTCAGTGAGGAGAAAATTTTTGAACATGATTTCTCAGGCAAGAACTCTGCAAATGAATTTTTGCTAATGGAGAGGTTTGGTGTGTCCATTATCACCTGAAAACTAGTTAGAGGAGCTTCACTAGTACTACTGAGAGAGTTTAATATGTGAACACACACTATGGGAAACCCAGTACTGGAATCTGATTCCCACCCTAAAGAGCCAGAGGCAAAGTGATTAGCTGTTGAAAAATGAACCCGAGGAGAATGAGGTCTACCTCTACTCCAGAGCTTTTCAAGTCAAAGGTACATGAAGGATTCCAGAGCATTAGCTATGGGTCATGAGCTAAACAGAGAACTTGTAAAGGTTTATATTATGTCCTATCCAACAAAACCCACAGGGAAGGGCAATGAGACTTACAAATATGGCCTGCTATGTTCCTAGTAACTGAAGAGCTAGAGGAGAATGCATCACTTACAAGAGAACTACAAGTAAGAAGTTCCTAAATATGATGAGATCTCTGAAAATCTCATGAGAAAAAAAATTCATCTTTAAACACCTGCTAAACCCAGAAAGTGCAAAGCCACATTAAGTCATTTTAAGTCTAATAGTCATCTAATGATTAAACACAAAAGAGTTTGTTGGAAGAATTTATCTCGGTATAATCCAAGGAAGAATTGAGCAATTAAACTACGGGAAGGATAGGAATGTAGCTGGCCCTTGGGTGTGATTGGACACAGGATCTGGAATACCTTAGAACTTTTTACTCCATCTCTTGTTTCTATTTACCATCAACTGCATGTTTCATTCTCCTCTGTATCTCTTGGGACTGCTTCTTCTAGCCCCAATATATAGATTGCCTCATTTTACAGAGTGCCCAGAGTTACAACAGTTTACCCATCACAGCTTCTTTCTTCTGGAGAGAATATGCCATCGCTCTCTTTGTCCTAAGTCCCCAAATTCTAGGAGTAAAACTCATTGTCCAACCTGACAAAGAATTGAGGCCAGCTTGTAATATGGCTCCTTCAGAGGCACCATGTTGTATAGCAAAAGGGACATTGTGGCAATAAAAAGATGCCTGCTGCAATATCTCAGAACAAGGACTGTGAGTACCAGTTCTGCCATTTAATACCTATGAGACTAAAGATCAATTATCAAGCACTCTGAAACCGAAATTCCACATAGAACAACATTGTTCCTATTTTTCATCCAAGGTTTCTGTGAGAAACAATGGAATGAAGATTCTAATAACATTTGTAAACTAAAAAACAAGATAAATATGAAAAGAAAGGACATGATGATGATGATATAACACCTCAACAGCACTAGAGATCCCTTTTTCTCTGTATATTTATGGCCATATAAAT
The DNA here is from genome assembly GCF_902729225.1 of Pteropus medius. NCBI lineage: Eukaryota > Metazoa > Chordata > Mammalia > Chiroptera > Pteropodidae > Pteropus > Pteropus medius. The sequence continues at coordinate 2,654,202 of NW_024351730.1, read as the reverse complement.
AATACCTCATAGTATACCATGGAATTGTTTCTTGCCAAATATTCCTGTCTCATATGTAAATGTTTTGTGTTTTTCCAGCCATATAGTACATGCTATGAGGATAAGGGACTGCAAACTGGTAATCCACAGATATGCTTCATCTTTAATGCCCAAACCGTTATGCTGTGTCTCAATCGGTCTACTCCCTATTAACTTACCTTTCTCCTCAAACCTGCCTGACCACTGCAGTCATTTGAATTTGTGACCCATCCCACCCAAACAAGAAAAAGCATGGATGAGAGAGGAAAAGCATTTAGTTTAAACGATGGTGGCAATAAATTACAAAGAATATTCTTCCATTAACAAAACAGATTGGCAGTCCATTATAGTTATGGATTTTTTCTCCCATACAGTGTATATATTTGGCAATACACCAAAGTATAAACTGTGATTGTGGTTAGAAAGCAGAATCTTTTTCCTACTAAGATAGTAGGATCTTTATTCCCAAAGTTCTACTGTTTTATAAGAGCAAAATTTTTAAGTTACAGAGATTTATTGTCTGAGATATGAATGAGTAACCTTGTCCAAGCAACTAATTGTCTCTGGCTTGGCTTATAGTCATCTTTGTATTGATTTCTGGGGTTCTCATTTCATTTTGCCCTAGTCTATTTGAACAGCTGCTGCTAAAACCAATCTTCTGCTTTAATCATTTTCTTCCCAGTTATTTTATGCTTCAGCAAAATTCTTTCTGCCTTCCTGACTTGCAGTCAAGACGATAGAGTAGTAAACACTGTGCTTGCATCTTCTCATGACCATATCAGAATTGCAACTAAACTATATCATGTTCATCTTTGAGAATTGCCTGAAGTCTAACTGGACAGAGGTCCTATAACTAAGGACATACAGAAGAAGCCATGTGGAGACTGGTAGGAAGGGCAGAGATGCAGAATAGGCTGGTCCCAAATCCACATGTAGCAGTTATCAAGGATATCTTGATTGCAAAGTTTCCCCCTTAGAAGCAAAAGGTCCCAGCCCCACATCAGGATCCTCAGCCCAGGGCTCCAAGTGCCGGAAAGAGAAGTCCCCATAATTTCTCTTCGTGAAAACTAGCAGAGATTGTGGCTGAATGAGATAGACGGCTGTTGGAGTCCCAGGCATTCCTCTTAAAGGGCTCATTCTTGAACTTACTTACTGGCAAACTCACTTACTTTGAGCTTCAGCACTGGGGCAGCAGCTTGACAGCCTCCAGGAACATATGGAGAGGAACCAAATAGTCTGGCTCCAGGGCAGGGGCTGGAGAGGCAGCTTTCTACCAGAAGAAATGCTAGCAGAAGCCATTGTTCCTTTGTTGAGCCCTCTCCTCACCCAGCTTGCACACACAGATGGGTGCCGTATCTGAGTTTCCATCAACCTGTCTAACACTGTTCACCACACACTGGTGATTCCCTGAGATTCTCACCACCCAGCTTGTGGGCCCACCCAAACTGCTTCTTGCAGCTCTTTCGTACAATGGCCTGTTTTGGCTTGCACTACAGACTTTCCTAAAATCTCTCAAAGGTTCACAAAACCCATACAAACAATATCTGGCTTCCCTGTGCCCCATACCTCTCGCTAAGCAGCCCCAAGTCTAGCACTAAAGGCAGCCAGCCTCGGTTCACAGCTTTGCCTCTCCCAGGCATCTTCAAGTTCAGCACAAGTGACAACTATCTGCAGATCACTTTGAAGCTCACACTAAGTCGTCCCAGGCAGGAGACACAGACAGCAACTGACCCTGGCCTACAACAGAGCCCCTCCCAAGAGGCCTCAGAACCAACACAACTGGTGGCCAGCTTCAGACTACACCAGAACACCCCCCAACCTCCTCCCCCCAACACACACACACAAATGACACATGCAAAGGGAAGACTTGGCAGGCACCAGAGCCCTGCTAAAGCTAATCTTGTCCCAGAGGGTCACCCCCCCTCAAACAATCTTCCGCTATAGTCACATGCTTGTCCTCACAACTAATCAGCCTGAGAGTCAATACATCCCATTGACATGCAAACATCAACCAACTATAACAGAAGAGCACACACAGCCCTCACAAGGGACACACCTGGAGCACCTGGCACAGATGGTCAGGAAGACTGCACCACTGGGCCCCATAGGACACCTAATACATAAGGCCACTGTACTAAGACAGAGAGATATAGCAACCCTACTTAATACATAGAAACAAACCCAGGGAGGCAGTCAAAATGGGGAGACAAAGAAATATGTCCCATGTGAAAGAACAAAACAAAGCTTCAGAGAAAGAACTAAACATTGCTTGGAAACAAGCAATCTACCAGACTCAAAACACTGGTTATAAGGATGCTCAACGATCTTAGTGAGAACTTCAGCAAAAATATATGAAACATAAGAATGCAATAACTGAAATGAAGAATACATTAGAGGGAATCAATAGTAGATTAGATAAAGCAAAGAATCAAATCATCAATTTGGGAGATAAAGGAGAAGAAAAAAAAACCATCAGAATAGCAACAAGAAAAAAGAATCCAAAAAAAATAACGATAGTTTAAGGGACCTCTGAGACAACATCAGGTGTACCAACATTTGTATCATAGAGGTGCCAGAAGAAGAAGAGGGAGAGAAAGAAATTGAAAGCCTATTGAAAGAAATAATGACCCTAAACTTTAATCTGAGAAATTTCCAAAACATTCCCTGCATAGTTCTCCCTTCTTCACAGAGCAGCAAAGACTGATCTATCTAACTTAAGGAATGATCTGACTCTGTTATTTCCCTGGTTAAAACCTTCCATGTGTATAGTTGTCAGTATAAACCCCAAGCTTCTAAAGCTGTCTTATAAGGCCTTCCTGAGATGGTGGTCATTGCTTTCCTCTCCAGTCACCCACAATTTCTTGTGTTCTACTCTACTCACCAGCTATATCAAACTTCTTCCATCTCATGTTTTTTAATAACCAATCACCCCAAATCTAATTCATTCCCTGACACATGCTCATTTGTTTGGTCAAAAACTACCAGCTCCTGGAAAGGAAAGGAAAGGAAAGGAAAGGAAAGGAAAGGAAAGGAAAGACCGAGAAAGATGAAGAAAGACAGGAAGACAGAAAAATGGAAGGAAGGAAGGAAGGAAGGAAAGAAGGAAGGAATAGAAATAAAAAAGAAAAAAAAGAGAAAGAAAAAGAAAAAAGGAAAAAAGAAAAAGAGAAAGAGAAAGAAAAAGAAAAAGGAAAGAAAGAAAAAGAAAGAAAGAAAAGAAAGAAAAAGAAAGAGAAAGAAAGAAAGAAAGAAAGAAAGAAANAAAGGAAAGGAAAGGAAAGGAAAGGAAAGGAAAGGAAAGGAAAGGAAAGGAAAGGAAAAAGGAAAAAGGAAAAAGGAAAGAAATAATAACAGAAAACTTCCCTAACCTGGTGAAGGAAATAGACATACAAGCCCAGGAAGTATAGAGAGTCCCAAACAAAATGAACCCAAATAGGTCCACGCCTAGACACATCATAATTAAAATGCCAAAGATTAAAGACGAAGAGAAACTCAAAAGCAGCAAGGGAAAATCTTAAAAGTTACAAGAATGCTCCCATAAGACTATCAGCTTATTTCTCGTCACAGACTTTGCAGGTCAGAAGGGATTGGCACAAAATATTCAAAGTGAAAAGCAAGGACCTACAACCAAGATTACTCTATTCAGAAAAGTTATCATTTAGAATCGAAGGACAGATAAAGAGCTTCCCAGACAAGAAAAAGCTAAAGGAATTCATCACCACCAAATCGGTATTATAAGAAATGTTAAAGGGACTGCTTTAAGAAAAAGAATAAGAAGAAGGAGAAGGAAGATTAAAAATATGCATAGTAAAATAGCAATAACTACATATCTATCAGAACTCAGGAAACTCTCTAAGATAAATAGCTTGGTTTCTTCAACAAATTGCTAAGGAAAAAAGAGATGAGGGAAGCTATACATTAAAAGAGAAGAGACATATGAGAGCCAAACGTATGTGAGACCATTGTTTAGAAACTGATTCAAACAAACAAAGATTAAAAATTATTTTGGAGGCAATCAGGAAAATCTGAATGCTGACTGAATATTCATTGATATTAAGGGATTATTGTCAGTTTTTTAGGTGTGACAATGGTATCATGGTTATGCTTTTAAGCAATTCATTATCTTTATAGATACGAACTGAAATATTCATGGATGAACTGATGTAATGTCTGGGATTCTCCTCAAAATAACCAAAAGGTGTAAGGGTGGGAGTTGCAGGTAGAAGTGGGTGGGGACAGACATGAGTCTCTTAGTAAACACACCTAGACAATGAATTAAAATTTTAAAAATTATAAGCATAGCCTTTAAAGTACACAGTCAAATGTGTTATTTTGAAAATATTGAACATACCATGCTCTCTGCAGAGTGAATTAATATTCACTCAAGCATAATTTACACTGTCATAATTTCTAACAAGGGCCGTGGAGTCAAAATTCACACATATGGAAACATTTTTTTAATACTAAACTTTGAGGTCTTAAACATGCATCAATAAGAGGAGTTTTTATTAATTCACATTGCAGATTAGACATTTTCTGGACTATCAAAGACTTGATTTGCACATCTTTTTTTTTTTTCAAAGTATAATTGGAAAGGTGGGCTTTATCTTTTCAATCTTTGAAGAAATTTTAGGAACTCCTGTGAGATCCAAGCTTACTAGCTGTAACCCTAAAAAAACAAGTGTTCTCAGAGTACTTTTTAAAAATGTTTTGGGGTATACTATTTGTTCTTCAAGCTCCCCAGACCCTTGACCACACATGCAAAAAATACATTTCAGGTGAAAATTATTTGTACTGTTAAACTTTACATGAAGAACTAAGATCAGATGTATCCTTCACAGTTCCTGGGTTTCTTAGGATAAATAGCCACATAGCCAAATTAGATGGTAAGGCAAAGATTACTAGGTTAAATATTATGCTGAAGATTCTCTTACTCAAAGATAAATGAGAAGCATTGATAGGCTCAGTAAAGGAAAGTGTCATGAATGAAACTGGTATGAATCTCTCAGTTCCTTCCCCTTGTGTCATCCTGATATCAACCACAAAGTCAGATCATTAGTTCCCTGTCTGACTGCCCTAAGTCAATTTTGCCATACGGCAATTATTAGGTTCTTTAATATTTATTAGAAGATTTTGGTAGTCACAGGTGGGTGGGAGATACCTTAATTATTACTACTTAATTGCAAAATGGCATGGATTATGAAAGCAAGACAGCCCAAATCTCATGAGTGTTTAAATAGTTAGCAGCAAACAGGCACAAAAACAGTTTTTGTAGCTCCAAGGATAGTGCCACTCTCTGCGCCTGGGCACACTGACTCATACCTTGCATGAAAACTCCACTCTGCTCCCAATATATTCTAGCAGAACTGGTCACTCTTGAAGTTGGGTAAGGAGACAGAATTGTCCATGAATCACAAGGATGCAGGGTGCGTGCGTGGCCAGAATCTTGCCCTTCACTGCTTAAGATGTTATTAGACAACAGAGTTAGTGCATAAGTAATGGGGCTGCATGCAAACCAGTAACAAACCATATATATTGAATGCTACTCATTCATCAAGAAGAAATTAGTTCTACCATCCTTATGCCAATTGACAAACTCTCTGGTGTAAATATTTTCCCAGCTTTATTGAGGAATAATTGACAAACAAAATTGTATATATTTAAAATATACAACATGATGATTTGATATACATGGTGAAATAATTACCATGATCAAGTTAATTAATACATTCACCACTTCACATAGTTAACACAGTGTGTGTGTGTGTGTGTGTGCGCGCACGCATGTGTGTGTGATAAGGAGTATGCTTAGAATCTACTCTCAGCAAACTTCAAGTATCTAATACACTATTGTTAACTATAGTCACCATGCTGTACATTAGATCCCCAGAATATATTCATCTTATAACTGAAAGTTTATACCCTTTGACCTATATCTCCCCATTACTCCCACTCCCTCGGCCCCTAGCAACAACCATTTCACTCTGTTTCTATGACATTGTAACTTTTTCCTTTTCTTTTTTTTTAGATTCCACATGTAAGTAATATCACTATACAGTGTTTGTCTTTCTCTGGCGTATTTTACTTAGTGAATACCCTCCAGGTTCATATATGTTTTCACAGATGGCAAGATTCCTTCTTTTTCTATGGCTTAATAATATTCCATCAAACAAACATGACAAACAGAGACTCATGGATGCAAACAGTGGATTAATGGTTACCAGAGGAAAGGGGAGGAAGGAAAAGGTAGATAGGGGTAACAGAGGTCAAATACTTGGTGACGGAAGAAAATCTAACTTTGGGTGGTGAACACAATGAAATATATAAATGACATATTATGGAATAGTACACTTGAAACTTATTTCATTTTATTAACCAATGTCACCCAAATAATTTCAATAAAATAAAATTGAACAGAAAAAAGATGCCATCTATAATACTACAAAAATCATACACAAAATGTTTATGGTGGCTTCTGATAGTGAAGAGAAAGAAAAGGAAAAACTAGTATTCCATCATATGTGTATATGTGTATATATATATATATATATATATATATATTTTCCTTATCTATTCATTCATTGATGGACATTTAGGTTGTTTTCATATCATGGCTATTGTAAATAATGCCATAATGAACATGAAAGTGCAGACATTTCTTCAAGATATTGATTTCATTCCCTTTGCTTATATACCTAAAATGAGATTGCTGGATCACATGGTAGTTCTAGTTTTAATTGTTTGAAGAAACTCAAACAATTTTCCACAATGGTTATAACATTCTGGTACAAATTTGAGAATGATATTTAAAATTCTATGTGCTATGAACTAAATGATGTGTCCCCCAAAATTATAAATGTAAGCCTTAATCCCCAGTGTAACGATATGTAGAGATGGGGCCTTTGGGAAGCAATTAGATTTATAGGAGATCATGAAGGTAGAGCCTCATGAAAGGATTAGTTCCCTAATAAAAACAGGAAGAGGCCAGAGTCCTCTTTCTCTTTTTGTCATGTGAGAACACAGGAAGAAGGCAGGCCTCTGCAAACCAGGAAGAGAGTTCTCGACACTAAATCTACCAACCAGACAATCTTGAACTTTCTAGCTTCCAGTGCTGGGAGAAATAAATATTTGTTGTTTAAGCCACTCCATCTTTGTATTTTGTTATAACAGCTCAAACTAAGACTCTAAGTAACTACCTCTGGATGGTTGTTGATGTTTCTTAGGGTCCTTCAGGTGTCACTCCTAAGGTATAGATTAGAGTTTACTTGTACGTACACAAAGATAACACTGTTTATACTGAAATAATTTGAAAGTAAATTGCAGACTACAAAACATTAATATGTTGTTTTTTGTGTATTTTTGCTGATAATTGTTAATATAGGCAAAATTGCCAAGCTATAACTAGAATAACTATTTTAAAGGTGAGAAAACTGAAGCACAGGCATCTATTTACTAGTTGTATGACCATTCTGAGCCTCAAGTTTTCCATTTGTATAACATGGTCATTGCGATAAATACCTATGATAATAGATGTAAAGTTCTTTTCTCAGTACCAGGCATTCAGGAAGGATTCAATCAATTATAGTTTTAACATTCTAAGTAAAATATAAATGAATTAAATAATTTTGAGCCCTCACTTTAATATCTGAGATTTTCGCCTCTAGGCAGTAATAGAATTTTACTCTTAGATAAAAGTTTAGAGATCATTTAAGACCAATTTCTCTAAGAAACTGAAGATTTAAAAAGTTTGTAATTTGCCTGAGATAGCATAGAGATCTTATAGCTAAAGCCTGACAAGGGTCTAATAACAGCTAATAAAACAGAACTAGCACATTTATGAATTAAATCCTCTTCATATTTTAGTTAGCATAACTATACTTAATGTACCACATCTTGGTGTGTTCCATCCCAGATAGCTGTGTTTCTTAGAAGCCATCTGAAGTATCTTATTAGGTCAACTTGTTCATATGTTCTTTCATTATCCTCCTTTTGGTGTTATGTCAAAAGATAAATGATATCATTTTAGAGGGTAGCCTCATGGCCCTATCTCTGGCTTTAGTCTACCTCAATCCCAGGTTAGTTCCATATTGATTATTAGTTGCCAAGAAATCAGTCTTTCTAGCCCTGAGAACTACAAAAGATAAAATGAAATGGATACAGCAGTGTAAAAATCCAGAGTTAAAGGTTCACTTCCAACTCCTGGCCCAACAAGATTCAATTTAGGAAAAATATGTGCAATAGTGCTAATAGACATTGGAAATTTTACATAGTATGCTGAGTAATATTTGGCCTTTCCACAATTTCTGGCATAAATAATGCATTAAAAGAATAGTAAATCATCAATAATTTTTCCTCCATTTCTATTACTCTAACATCCAAATAATTTTTTCCTTGAAGTCTTAGATTTGAAATTGATATTAGAGGTTATTCAGTCTCCCAAACTACATCAATCTTTACAATACTCCCCTCAGGTGGCAGCCAGCTACATTATTTGACAGATCCAGTTATTCTTAGTTACATTTAACCAAAATCTGTCTTTCTTTAACATTTAGGTACTGGTCAGGAAAAGCAATCCTAAAACCATGGCATTTCAAAGTTGGCAAGAATCTCAAGACTATTCTGCTCTCTGGAACTTTCACGAACAAATTAAATCTCTTTCCATCTTAGAGCCCATATTAGTTAGCTTTTGCTGGAGAATGAGTCATCCTAAACATTCTAAACAACAAACACTTTTTATCTCTCATGATTTTGTGGGTCAGCTAGGTAATTCTTTCAGTCTGGCTAGCTCCAGTGTTGCTGAGTCATCTAGATTGGCCTAACTCACATGCCTGGCAGTTGTCAGTTAGAGGTGGCCTCAGCTGGGATAGCTTATCTTTGTTCTACATGGTCTTTCATCCTCCAGCTGGGGCTTCTTTACAAGGTCGTCTCAGGGTGCCAAAGAACAGTACTTTTCCAGCCTCTGATGTACTGTATTTGCTAATATCCTTTTTGCCAGAACATATCACAAACTTAGAGAATGTCCCCTCTAAGTTCATGTCTTTCCCAGAACCTTAAAATATGACTTCATTTGGAAATAGGGTTGTTGCAGATGTAATTGGTTAAAGTGAAGTCATACTGGAGTAGTTTGGACTTTTGATCCATATAGCTCCATGAAGGTTTTGAAAGCATGTTAGTGCCTTGTCAGCTCTTATGGGTACTGGCAACGGACAAAGGAGGTGGGAATGGTTGTTGGGTATAGTTTTGGAGGAGCCAACCAAGAGTGTCAGGTACACATTCTCTGAAACATGTGACATTTTGAGGCAGACATGTTGATGTAGTCACTTTTATGTAAGGGACTTTTAGAAATGACTAAAAAATTTTAACCAACTCTTTAAATTAGCAAATAATGTGTTTGGCATATAGGATAGAGAATAGTAATTAAGCCTGAGGGTTCTGAAGCTGACTTTAGTTTGGGTTCAAATCTCACCTTATGATATAGCAGATGAGTGACCATGGGTAAATTACTTAAATTCTCTATGTCTCAGGTTCTGCATTTTAAAAATAAAGATAATAATAGTACCTACTCACAAGGTGGTGAAGATTAAATGTATTGCACTGACCACAATGTCTGGCACATGGTAACTATTTAATAAGTATTACTATTATCCCTGTGTCCACTCCTAGTATGGAATAAGGTAAGGGCCAGAGATGGGACAAGAACAACGACTTTACTGCACATGTATTTACATAAAAACACCTGGAAGAACACATAAGAAACTACTGAAAGTGATTACCTATGGGACACAGGGACTTTTTAGTGAATACCTTTTATGTATTTGAATTATGTGAATATGTATTATCTAGTCAAAAAACATTTAAAGTCCCTATTTTGTATTTAAGTCCATTAGGTTTATGATTTCACAAAATTATAAGGCAAAACATTTTCCAAAATGTTAACAGTAGTTATCTTTGGGTGACTGAGTTAAGGAAGTTTATTTACATATATTTACTTTTTTGGAGCTCTTCTGTGGTAGGCAGCATAATGCTTCCCCCACAAAGATGTCTGTCTCAATCCCTAGAATTCATGAATATGTTAGGCTACACGGCAAAGAGTAATTAAAGTTGCAGATGGAATTAAGGTCGCTGATAGTTGACATTAATAGGAAAATTCTCCTGAATTATCGAGTGGACCTAATATAATCACAAGTATTTAAACATGGAAGAGGGAAGCAGAAAAGTCAGAGTCTGAAAGACTCAGCTGGCCATTGCTGAGTGGGGAAGGTGGAGAGGGACAATGGACCAAGGGATACAGACAGCCTACACAAGGAGGAAAAGGCAAAGAAACGGATTCTGCCGTAGAACCTCCATAAAGGAATGTAGCTCTGCCAAGTCCTTGATTTTAGCCCAGTGAGCTTCTTTTTGGACCTCTGATCTCCAGAATTTAAGATAAGTTTGTGTTAAGTCACTAAGTTTATGGTAATTTGTTACAGCAGCAATAAGAAACTAATACATTCTCCATGTTTTAAATAATGAGCATGCATTATTTTAACAATTAGGAAAAAATAAGATTTAAAAATTATATATATAGATAGAGAGAAAAGTAAATATATAAATTGGAAATATGGCCAGAGTACTAAATTACATTTTCTTACACCATTAACTTGTGATTATTCAGAGACATGGCCCCAAGTCACCTGAGCAATCTGAGTGCTCCCACATTCCTGACATTGATATTTTTCATTCTATGCATTCTCTAGTCCTTTATCTACTTCTCCACAGGTAGCAGGCATCCAATTTATAGAGTAATCCCCGCTCGCTTTATCCATGGCATATATGTTCTAAAATCCCCAGTGGATGTCTGAAACCATAGGTAGTACTGAACCCTGTATACACTGTTTTTCCCTATACACACATACCTATGATAAAGTTTCATTTATAAATTAGGCACAGTAAGAGATTAACAATAACAACTAATAGTAAAATACAGTACTTATAACAATATACTGTAATAAAAGTTATGTGAATGCAGTCTCTCTCTCTCTCTCTATCTCTTTCTTTCTCTCTCTCTCTCTCAAACAATCTGATAACCAAGACAGCTACTAAGTGACTAATGGGTGGGTAATATATACACTGTGGAGATGCTGAAGAAAGGGATGATTCGCATCCTGGACAGGATGGAGCTGGACGGCAATAGATTTTGTCATCCTACTCAAAATGGCACACATTTTAAAACTTAGGAATTGTTTACTTTTGGAAAAGAGTAAAAGAATAGCTGAGATGTTAGCACCTAAGTGTCTCCCATATCATCTCTTACTTAATTTGTATTTCCCCAGAGTCAAGTGAAATATAAAGTAAATATTTGTAGACTAAGTTAATAAATGAAGGTAAATATTAAAATACTTTTGTAAAATGTCACCAGTGCATTACTCGTATGAAGATTATTCAAGAATTGTAAAATACTATCCTCTTTTCTAAAAGGTAACACTTAATGAAATAAATATAATTATTTCCTTAAATGAGGAAATATGCTGAACTTATAGTATCAGAATTTTTTGAAATTAAAAAATACATAAACACAAATAGATCGTGCTGGCTTGGCAAATTTGAGGAGATTGAACTGGAGGAAAATAAGGAAAATACTCAGAACTGTGCCATACAATCTTTACTGATCACCTCTAAACTGGCATCGACATTGATGCTATTTTTCTATTTTTATATAATTAAGCTACCTAAATAACACCTAATTAATGAAGGAAAGATTATTAGATTCACTATCTATTTGGTTACTTCCCTTTTCTATGCTTCCATGGTACTATAATCATAATTGTGTTGAAACATTCATCACCTTATACTATAATTTATCCTGTAAATCAGCCTCCTTCCCTCCTCCTGGAGGGCAGAAACAAGTCATATTCAGCTTTATACTTAGGAGATACTTTATAAAGTATTTACCCAAGACTCAGTCACCAATATCTACTAAGTAGCTTGTTCAAAGTTTCACAACATTTATGTCCAAGTTATTAAGTAACTATCTCTTATTAAGTAACCAGCTCTTCCATATATCCTGCTTTGCTACTTGGGACTTGTCGGCTTCCTTCCGTTAAGCTCTGCCAATACCGACACTACAGGCAGGCTGCAAGACTGGAGGGAGAGGACACTTGCTCTTTCCTACCTGCTTCTTATTCCTGGAAACGTCACCCCAGCAATGTTTCTTCACCCCAGGATAGCAGTTCTTTGTTGCAGCAGCAGCTGAACCCAGTTGGCAGTTTTTCCAACACTTAAAAAACCAGCTTCAAGTATCACCCCATCCTGAGACGCACTAGCCAGGCCAGCATCTCCTCGGAGCTCAGAGACACAAGAATCAGTTTAGCAGCAGCCGTTCCCGAAAAGTATAAGTTTCAGCTCTATAGTGTGTGTATTCTAGGACTCTAAATTTTAAGCCCCATCCTCTTGTTCCCTCAGCCCTTGCTGCTTCCTGCAATGGCTACCTCCAGGATATATTAGAACTCTCTTTCAGTTACCTAGTTAACAACTTTATACCTAGTTAACATTTTTTTAATATTGAATTTCTGTTCAAATCACATTGTCCCTGACTGATATAATTATAAGTTCCCCATTTTACTAATCTATGACATTAAATTCCAGTGATGTTTTATTGTCACTCAGAATTTGGCACCCTAGGCAGCTTCTCTGCTCCCCTGATACAGCTCTGCAGATAGGCATATGAGATATGTTTTTCTGCAGAAAGTAACTGTTTATATTTCTGCAGAAAGTAACTGTTTATATTTCTGAAGATTGTTTTCTAAAAATTAACTTCTAAAAAAACAGTCATACTGAATCATAATAAGTAACACTGAGCAGTAGGCACTGATGCAAGCAATAAACGCAGGTCATCTCATACAGTAATGAGGCTCTGTTTTTATCCCCACTTTTCATATAAAGAAACCGAGGCATACAGAGGTTACATTTAACTTGCTCATTTTCTTTACATCAATATCTAACCCTAGGCCATTTGGCTCTTAATCTCTCTGCTATCAGACCTTGGCAGTAAGCAGCTCTGATTCAGTGTCTTCACTGGAGCAAATGCAATCCAAGTCTTCCTTTTCTGAAATTATTTTGGTTTGAAACATTCAGAAATGGCCAATGAGTATGAAAGTGAAATGAGAGTGAAAACGAAATGTTTTCAAGAAAAACTTTGTTCAGAAACAGCAGACGTGTGGGCTTTTAAACTAGACCCACACAATTTGGCTTTCACCAGTTAGATTCTTGGGGAATTTACAACAGACTTTTATGACACAATGCCAATTCTTAAGGAGACTGACAGGATTAGACAAATAAAACAATTACACAGGGCACTAACAGAAAATAAGTGCAATCAATTAGAGGATGAAGACCTCTTTGAGGGCCTCAATGCATGCAGACTTCACAGAGCAACCAAGGCTGGAAGCTGCCCATTAACTGATATAGAGGAGCTGAACAGATGGAGCGTCAGTCTTGTTCAACTTGTATTCAAGTTGGACTCTGAATATAGAATTTTATCTGCATTTATCTTTAAAAAGACAACAAAAAATAGAGAATTTAGGCAATAAGCAAACATCGTCAAGTAGTAGCATGGAAATCTATTATCTAGGAATATTGCAGAGAATGTCAGTATTTTTAGAGTAGGCCAAATTTTTTTTTGTTTATTGATTTTCAACTTTCCTTCATTTACTTACAAAGACAGCATCTCTAAGCAATGTTAAAATCGTACCATCTCGAAAAACATTTTGATCTACATAGTACAAAGAGCTTGAAAGCAGAGTAGTATGAAATAAAAGGGCTGTGTATATGTGTGCACTTGTGCAGGTCCTGGCCTGTTTTCCCACAGATCTAGTCCTTGCCCTTCTGCTCTATGCTCTCTGTAGCAGTGGATCTGACCACTGCAGGCTGTTTCCTGGACTCCCTGAGGTCAGCCAATGCGTCACTGGAAAGAGATTAGAGATCAGAGGGCTAGAGAAAGGAGGTACCTTTCCAAGGGTATTCCTCCTGCCGCCTCTCCACCTTGCTTGGTATCTCTGTAGCTCCAGCTCCTCCTGGACAGACTCACCAGGGTTTCAGCTTCTTCTGGGTGACTCCAGCCCCTGGCCTCTGAAAACTGCACCCCCGCCCTTTGCTGAAGGAGGATAATGTCTTCCTGCTGCTAATAATCTCTACGTTATCTCGCCATCCCCAATTGAGCCTCTCAACTCCTTCGTGGCCTATGTAGTCAAATTAAATGTCCTCTGCTAAAAACACCATAAGTAGTTTCTGTGTTACTAATTAAAAAGTGATGCAAAGGGGAAGGCTTTTCCCTTTCCTCTTATTCCCTAGCATGTGGAAGGAGCTCCAATTATGAAATAATACTGGCTTCTCTCTGTCCCATACCCAATGACCCACCCATGAATATGAGTGATGAGTGGAGAAGAAGCCAGGCATGCAGGGCCCAGCCTCTTACCTTCCCCTTTCCTCTGGAAGTCAGCCCATCTTCAGTCAGTGTGTGCTCTACTCTGCTGTCAGCCATGCAGTGAAGGGGTCTGGCCCTAAGAAGGATGCTTGCAGCTTTCCAGGGCTGCCTATAGCTCAGTAAGTCTGCCTAATTTTAAGTTTCTAGATTAGGAAGCCCACTGCTGACAGACACAAGCACATGGTGCTCTATCAGCATTATCATTAATGAAGGTAATATTTGATTCCCTCATCTCTAGCACTGTTGTTTCTTATTCTCAATTGGTTCAGAACTCAAACAGGGAAGAGGGACCTCAAAAACTCAGCATATTATTCATATATATTAAAGAAATCGTATTTCTAAGTCACTAGATCAATTTAAAATAATAGCTAACCTTATAGCTTGCAATGTACCATGAATTATTCTAAATGCTTTACATATAACCCATTTATCCCTCAAACCAACCTGATATGTATATTAAGATTCTTATTTTACAGTCAACAAAATAGAAACATAGAGATGTTAGATAATTTGCCAAAATCACACAGATAATAAGTGGTAGGATCTGTAGTCAAATTCCAAAAGTTAGGCAATAGAATCTGTAGTTTGAAGCACCATACTATGCTGCCTCTATTTAGATTTTAACAAAAGATTTTGTACTTCGATTAATGTGATTTTGTTTTCAGTCGTAGACACATTATTTTCAAATACCTTGTGTAACCCAGCATGCCTTCTCAGTTTTTGCCCAATCTCAACTTTTATATAGAACTCTGTATTATTTCTCTCTCCAAAAAAGAATCTATTTGTACTAAAGACATAACTAAGCAATGTAGATTTTACCAAAAATTTCATATAAATGAAAAAAGGGATTTGCATCAAATACCCCATGGCAAATTACAGTGTTTTATGCAAAGGACACATTCCCGAAGACTCTAATCATTCTACTCTGGCAACTTGAAAGACAATAATCCCATAGAAATAAATGTAAAGTCAGATAATAATATTTAAATTTTTAAATTTTATTTGAAAGTGTATACACTTTCTACATGGCTTAATGAGGATGGGAAGTATTCTCCATTCTTCTACTACAGAGTAAGCTAACTCTTGCCTCCAATCCCCTGTAATCTTAGCTTCCACCCACTCAGCACACAAAAGCTTCCATTCTTTATTACATTCTACAATTTACTCTTGCTTCGTCCTCCAGACCTGCTTCCCTACCCCGCCCCAAGGTTCAACAAAGACTTCCCCAGTCACAGTTGTTCACTTTACTTAGAAAAGGGAAAGAAGTGGATAGAAGTAGGTAGATTAATACAGTGCTGTGCTGGAGCCAGGTTATACCAGCTTGCAAGATCCAACTGCCAAATTTTCAGGAGTTTACAAGCAGTTCTTAAACACAGATATTATTAAAAACTAAATAATATAAATTTACAATTAAATAAATTACATTAACACAAAGATAATAAATATACAATACCGATCACTTCCTAATTATTTTGCTATATTTTAATATTACCTATGCTCTTGAAGTTATTACATCTTTTGTATCTGTATGGTGAAAATACTACATAAAAGTGCATCACTTCCTAATACTGAGTTCAATGGTATCATATCGGTAGCTTGAAATGAGCCACGGTGGGAGTATTTATGCCATAGAAATTTGCAAAAGCGAGAAACAAGAGTTTGCTTGTTTTACCTGGAAAGCCTATTGTTAAACATTTACTAGCATACAAATAGATAAGTTTACATAGATAATAGATAGATGATAGATAGATAGATACATACCTACATGTATACAAACATACATATATATGTACATACATAGATATGTAGATAGATCAACATGATTTTCTTTACAGAAATACCTCTGTATCTTCTTTAATGAAAATTCTTGTAAATTTCCACTCAGGTACTGTATATTACACATATTTTCCATTGGAATATAGAGCACATGGTTTCATACAGGACATAAAAATTAAAATTCGGGCAATCCACTGAACCTCCTTTCACATAAACATACAACAATAGGGAAGGGAACTAGCAGTACAAACCATGCAGAACAGGCACAAAAGTCTCTTTGAATAGTTGTGGGAGAAATGCTGAGTCAGCCTAAGTCCCAGGGGACACATGTATATATCTCAAATTATAGGTGTTCAGCATAAACAATCTCTAATGGTAGAGTGCACTTAGAAATCTCCTCTCTAAACAAGAAAAATGATATTTTAAATGGTAATGGAGGCTAACCAATTTTGACATAAGAGAGCAAGACCAAGTAAATTTGCAAAACTCATCACCTAGAGAGCTGGGGGCTGATATTGTGGGGCAATCTTCTCCAGTGTCAAGTTAACTAAACAAATTAGTTTTTAAAAATGACAATAAGTATCTCTGGGTTTTATTATAATGCTAATGACAATATACAATAGTAACTACAACTTGAGACCCCTCCAAAAGCAGAGGCATCACTGCTTCCTGTTTTATTCTAGGCAGTCTGTATCTTCCACAGAAATAGTTGCAAATACAAAATACCTCTTTATACAAAACTTTAAAATGTTGCATGTTTTATAATTATAATTATAAACATTAAAATAAACATGCAGTAGAAGCAATTCAATTCAAATATTTACAATGTTCAAATTACTGTTCTTATCATATACTAGAGAGATATAAAGATTATTCCGCAAAGGCACCACTCTGCAGATATTTGCAGTGTCATTGGGGAGACACAATAAGTGTAACCTGGATAACCTGCCTAACGAGCCTGAAATACAAATAGAGTCTCATGTTTAATAATCCAATTGCCCCATGCCTGAATTATCTAAGCTCTTTCTCCAGCAGACAGACATCTTGGGTGAGAGATTACTCAGTTCAAGAAGGACCATTTGTAGTTGACAAGACAAAACTGAGGCACTATGAGCCTCAGTTTCATAACGTCTTTTGCTACCACTGGGTGTCACTGTTGAAAATGGGTCCTTGTCTTCGACTATGAAATCATTCCTGCTATGTCAGATCGTTGCAGAGGTTACAGTATACCTTGTGCTTAGCCTCCCAAAGTTTTATCTTCTTTAGCTTGCACTCATAACTCCAACACGCCAGGGAAGCTTTTAACCCAAACACAAGTTCCGCTGGAAACAATCAACGCTCACGAACAGGAACAATGGTGGTGAATCTGGGTCTCTGGTCAGAGCACCTTTCTTTACAGTGAGCACCCCTTCAGGTTCTTCATGAGTTTTAGTGACAGGGGGACACAGCAGGACCTCCTCAATCCACCAGAAAAGTTACACCATTAAACTTCAGAAGGAAAGAAGATGGCATTTCAATATGTTTTCTCAGGATATTCTTTGGTCTCTGCAAACATACCTAAATATTCCCCCAGGGATTAGTTTTGCATGTTGAGGGGTCCTAAAAGGATGAGGGGCAGATATTGTCCCTACTGAGGAACAAGCTCAAATTCCAGTTGTACAACTAAGATGGAATGTTTAAATTATTCTCCCAGAACTAAGAAAAGCTGCTATGAGGTCATATTCTGTGTCTACAAAGATAGATAGCCACTTTGGTCCCCTTAAAATGCAGTTTTAACAGATATACTCCATCTTATGTAATTTAGACAATAATCTGGGCTATGATAAATGTGTGCACAAATTCAATAAGTACAAAGAGTACAGGGTAATTAAGTTTGACAAATAGCTAAGGAGAGCTTTTCAGAGCAAATGACATTTGATCTGGGGCTTAAAGTGTGGATTAGGAAAACAGTGAGAAAGGTATTTATGGGCACAACAGCCCAAGGGAAAAGGATGTTTAAATTTTTGAAAGTAAAGGTGAGCCATTTATCTGGGTGACAGAAACACAAGGTACATGAGTGGCCAGGAATAAAAGGAGTAGAAAAAAGAAAGATGGAGACCCATCTTTTGTTCAGCTTTGAGTATCATTTAATGAGCTTGATGTCTATTCGGAAGACGATGGGAAGCCAGTCACCTAAAGACTAAGAGCAGAAGGAGTAAAGTATCTACTCCTGTAATTTAGAGAAATAATTGATTACTAAGCAGAGAGTGGACAGGTGGGAAGCTGGAGGCAAAAACCTAAGCCGTTCTCAATGACAGGGGTGAGATGGCACAGCTGAGAGTAGAGCCATGTTTTCTCAGCCAAAGAAGAACTGATTCTAGTAATATTTCAGGACAGAGGGAATAGTTTTATGTAGGGTGAAATGCAGAGGAAAAAAGTCAGAAATAATGCTGAGGTTTTCAGCTAGGGAGACTGGATGAAAGCTATGCCATTAACAGCACGAGGAAACATTAGATGTGGAAAGTTTAATGGAGCTGCAAATAATGGGTTTCTTCTGGACGTAGTGAGTTTGAAGTGCCTGCAGGACATTCGTGTAGAAAAGCACTTTCTAAATTCACTTTAAAAAAAAAAGGAAAAGCTTTTATTTGTCTCTAGGTTCAAAATGGCAATAACGGTGCTGTAGGAACATCCAGACATTTTCTAAAGCAAAATTTCTCACCACACACAAATATACAAAAACATTTCTGGTGCCAAAAGGACAGAATAGATAGGCTGAAAATATATATTATTTTTGTTAGTGTGTTTATATAATAAATAGATACTACAAATGATATGAAAGGAAAAGATTTAATAAATAGCAAGGATTCATGATCAGCTATTTGGAAAAAATATACAGAATTAGAGCCTTTTCTCAACCATGCACCAAATTAAAGTAAAGTAAAAACAGAAGAAAATGAAGGTGAATATTTATGCAATTTCTAGATATCAGGACAGGAAATAACTTATATGCTTAAAAATAATGAATAAAATCACAATACTTAGGATTAATAAATTTGACTATGTGCACATTTTGCATCTCTCACCTTCCATAAAAACACTGGCTAAATTAAAAAGGCTTAGGACACAGTGAAATGTATAAGTAACCAATATGACAGAAAGAATGAGTATATATATATATATATATATGTATGTATAATATAATTCCTTAAGAAAATCAATAAGAAAAAAACGAAATGGAGAAAGCTAGAAATAGACAATGAATATCTTCACTTCGAACAGAGAAATTTCATATTTTTTAAAAACTGTACGAGAAAGCCTCATGCTAGTAAATTTGCAATAAAAAGACACTCTCAAATACAGCTGGAAAGTGTAAATTTTTAATTTTTTAAAAATGCAAATTGGCAATATTCATCAACTCTGCATTTGTCCCAATTCTGACAACACAATCTAAAGAAACTATTCAAAATGCAGACAATAATGTATAATCTTAAATACTTAAATACATTTAAGTATTTATATATCTCAAATATAGATATGCTGCTATTGATAATCATGAAAACCAGCAAACAACATTAAAATATAAGAGACTAATTTAGATGTATTCATCTTAGATGTAATCAATATAAAAATCTGAGTACAAAAGATGGTTCGATATAAAGATAAATAAATAAATAAATGATCTGCCTGTATGAGTGCAAATTCTAGTTCCTACCAATAAAAGAAAGGAGTGTACTCCTCTTCATCTCTCTATCCATTCGTGCTGGCTGGAATATGGTAGTGATGGTAGAAGATGGAAATCCCATGTTGATGATAGCAAACTCACAAGATAGGCCTATAGCCCTAACAGAGACCTCCCCATTTGGCCCTTGACTTCATCTCATATAGGGTGTACCGACTGTATACAGCATTTAGGGATCTACTCAGTTAGATATTCTAAATGACAATAGTGCATAACTATATGCATAATGAGCTACAAAATTAATAAGTTTTGCTCACTAATCAAAATTTGGCAACACACCTGCAAAGATGTGGGTACATCTGTATGCCACAGCATTTAGGAAAGATCAGAGTCTCTCTTTCTTATAATTTAAAATAGTATCATTAACAAAATGCATTAAACTATTCCAGAAAACAGATTAAGTTTTTAAGGGGAATTCGTCAACTATTAAAAGAGTATACAAGCTGACAATGACCACATGAAAAATATTGATAAATGTGGCCTCTAGAGAAAACTATTAAAAAGTTATGGCAGAGATTGCTAACTGTGCCCCAATATTCAGCTTCTGCAATTCTTTAGTAATAAAATCACCAATTTTTAGCTGAGAACAGGATTTCCCAGAATAAAATTTACAGTCTCCTTTATAGCTAGGCATGGCCATGTAACTAGATTCTGGCCAACAGGACATAAGAAGAAGTGGTCTCTGCAAACTCCAGAAAGTGTCCTTCCTTAAAGGAAGAGAGGCTCACCTTTCCTCCTGCATGCTGGCGAGAGCAGACGTGAGGTTTGTATCTGGAACAACCATCTTGGACCTTGAGTTGGATGCTATGTGTCAAAATGGCAGAGAGACCTGATAGAAGTAACATGAGTCCCTCACAATAATGGAGTCTCCCTATTAGATATGATTGTCTAGTTCTGCTTCCTGTTTATGAGAAAGATAAATAAATCTCTTCCTTCTTTTAAGTCATTCTTACTTTGGGCTTCCTGTCAACCCTAAATGTTACAAAGATCAAAAACACGTCGTTATTCTATGTTCCCAAAAGCATTGGACAGGAGTGTAGGCGATATAAAATCTACTACTATAGAAAATTAAATACATAATTAGAGGACTTTAACATGGATGGAGTCAGTACCACACATCAGCAACATTTATAATACCTTAAAAATATCAGTCTGTTGTTTCCTTCTCTTCTCTTTCATTTCTTCAAATTGTAAATCCTGTGATCCAGGAAAGTTTCTCAGTCATAGGCTCTCTGCTGACTCATTGAGAAAGCTGTGAAATCACTGCTTTGTTATTGTATAGTATACTTTGGAGAATCAACTCAGTCTCCTACGTTATAAAAGAAAAATTAAAATATATAGCTCCTTTCAAAAATAAATTGTAAAGCTTTACAGTGCCATAATAAATCTAGCAATTGGCTCAGATTGAAATATATTGAATATTTTCTGTATCTAGAAAACATGCTCCAGATGGACAGTGTGAAGAGAGGAGCTGTTGTGCACATCTCCTAGTCTCTCTACTTGAGTTCTAGAGAGAAATTGCCTGATGGAAAAAGAATTTCGAAATGTGGGTTACCCTAACACTTGCCTCAGGTGTATGAGCCACTAAAAGCTACAAACAGTGGTAGCATGTTAGAAGTCAAAGAGAACAAGCCATCTGGCCCATCTGGTATGGTAATAAGGCATCTGGTGATGGTGAGAGTGGAGATGGAACACGCACAGCAACTAGAGTGTACAAAGGTTTCGGGAGGTTGAGGTTAGCTATGAATGATACCTAGAAATAGTGCTATTCAGGTATACATAAGCAAAAAAAAAAAAATTAGTTCAATAGGCATATATTGAAAAAAAACCGACTATTTTCAATAAACCACAATCAT
Source organism: Pteropus medius (assembly GCF_902729225.1). NCBI lineage: Eukaryota > Metazoa > Chordata > Mammalia > Chiroptera > Pteropodidae > Pteropus > Pteropus medius. The sequence continues at coordinate 2,632,373 of NW_024351730.1, read as the reverse complement.
TTTCCAGATTCTTCCTTTAAAGATATGAAGATAATTCACTTAAGTACAATATTAGAGATTGCTAAATATATCAGCAATCATTTAGAACAGAATAATGGCAATATAACTTTATAGAAAAATTGTTCAATTAATTTTTAAAGTATTAAAGCCTAATAAAGAAAGTTACCTGTTGCTTCCTTCCAAATGGAATGATTTTCAAAAGCTCTTAGCAAAAATTAAAAAGTAATAGTGAGAACCAAATGTACTAATAACAGTCAGAAATTGAATGAGAAAAAAATAGTAATAAATGCCTCCTTTAAGGTCCTTTTTTTTTTATCTTGTAACCTTTTTTAGTTAAGTTTTATGGTTCCTCAAAAGCCATTGATTATTACAAGATAGCTTAACATGATTTCAGAGAGTATATATAAAAAATAAGAAATTTTAAGGTGGTTAAAAAACTGCCATAAAAGATATTTTAATGGTTTTCTTTTGAAATTCTAATATTTAAGAACTAAAAAGCAAAGTAGAAATTCCCCAAACTAAGATTCCATTAATAATGTGTTGCTCATTTAGAAATATTTCTTAAACTTAAGTGCTACTTTTCATTGCAAAAGAATTTGAAAGATCACTTTCCTCTTCCAGAGGAATTGGGGAAGATTAAAAATGATAATTAATATCTATAATTTTAATAGAAGAGTGTAGCCTTTAGACCTTGACCTGACCTTTCCATCTCTCATCCTGATACAGACATGTGGGAACAGCACTTGAAAGAGGATATCTCCAAATTTAAACAACACTGTGGCCAGGATTAACCTAGCCCATATGTGTCCTTTGTGCAAATTACAGAAATACCCTCTTTCTTCTGGACTGAAGCCTCTTGATCCTTGTCACAGCTCAGCAATCAGAGTAGGATCCCCATTTTCCTCCTGGCCAGGATCCCCAGTGCAGGGCTCAACCTGTCCAACAGTCCATGATGGCCTGGCTTGCTCCTAAAAGATCAAGATGGTTTGCTTAAAATTCTTTTGAAGGAAAAATGCTGAGAAATATTCTCCCTTTTAAGTTGCACATATATTCAAACACATACTTTGATGAAAGAACTGGAGGGAAAGTTGAAATAAATTTTCATTTAAAGGAACAGATGATTTATTTTGAAGTTTTGCAAATGCACTTCCAATATCCAATCCACTTACCCAATGACTGGTTTGGGCTTTTTCTGACCTTTCCCAGCACTGAAAAGGCACACTTTTCAAGAAAACCAGGGGAGCACAACTGGAAAATCATCATATTCAGCTACCTTAATTTTTCTTAATCTCCATTTAAATATAATTCTAAACTACTTTTCCCAGTTTTTTCTTTTTGTATACATGCTTTTTAAAGTATTTAAAATATTAATTCATAAGACTAGACCTAAGCAATCATAATCGTTTCTAGGAAATAATTTAATTTTAATCTAAATGCTCTTTTAAAATAATGGTTTGAGTCTCTTTAGTATAATGAATATAACTTATTACCTTCAATCTAATTCCCTCACTACATCATGAATCAAATATTTTCTCACAATCATCAAGCTCATATTTTGCATGTATTCTAAATGTTGTTTCCAATCATTGTGACCTATTTTACAATTTTTATTCAAGAAACAAAACAGATTCTCTGAATCTTGTTCATTTCTTTTCCCCTTAGAAATATTAAAACTTGTTAGTGACTCATATTATCAGAGAAAATATAAAGATCCTCTTCTCATAAAAATTAAGTATATGTGTGTAATATATATTAAAACATACTAATATAACGTATGTCATATTCACGCGTACATAAAATACTTATAGAAGACTACTGAACACACAGAGATGTAAAAACTCAGAGATTAAATCTATGCCCCTAATTCAAAGCCGATTTCCCTCTTAAAAGTAGCTACCATTACAATTACAGAAGTGTGAAAAAAATCAACCCTAAAAGATCCATCCTGGCAATCTTTTCTCTAGTCTGCCTAAAAGTCCTCAAAAGGTCCTAAGGAATAATAAAGACTAGAACAAAAGGGCTGAACCATCCTACTGAATGCACAAATAATCTAATATCTTTACTATTTTTCCTAAATCCAGTGACCATATACTTAGGATCATTCATCAAAAATTATGATGCATTTCTGCTTCAAAAAATAACAGGTTTATTACCTGATATTATATAAAATTTTAAGAATAATATATACATACATACACACATTCATACATACATACCTAATACATAATACATACAAAAGGTAAAGGAGAGAGAAAAAGGAGTAAATGGCAGTTATACATGTAGAAGTAATAGAATTAGAAAAGTCACCGCTTTGCAACTCCCTGTGTTACCACCATTGAGTGAAAAGTTGTTGAAGAACAGAATAACCCTATGGTCTCAAAATATCTTTCCACTTTATAAATATCACTTTTTATTTATAAAGAAAAGGGTACCTTTATGTTGCAGAGATCCAGCAGATATCACTTAAATAAATAACCAAACTGTTCATCAAGCATGGCACAGTCATCATGAACTTCCTAATGGGATACAGTAGGAAGTACATAAATGGTAAGTGACACATTCTTCTAGACAACTAGCCCACACTCCAAATATGTCAATGACATGAAAGCAAACAAAAAGACAGAGGGACTACTCTAAATAAAGGATATTAAAAGGCATGAGAGCAAAATGAATTGTATGCCTTTTGTTGAGTCCTGAATTTAAAATGAAACTATGTAGGATATTTTTTTAATTGGAGAAATTTGACTATGGACTGTACAGTTGATTACATTATTGAACAAGTGTTAAACTTATTTCATGTCTAGTAGTATTGTGGTTATGAGAAAGAAAGTTCTTGTTCTTGAAGATATATGCTGAATTGTTAAAGGTAAACTGTTATAACATATGCAACTTACTTTGAAATATGTGTCAGATACGCACATGTATACATATCTACATACATGCAGAGAGAGGTAAAGTATATGTGGCAAAAATTAACTGGTAACTCTAGGTAAAGAGTTAATGTTGCTTATTGGACTATTTTCAACTTTCATAGTGTCAAAATTTTTCAAAATAAATTGGGGAAGAAAAAGAGTTAAAGGGAAAAGATAGGAAAGATGTTGATCTGGAAACTCTTCCAGATAATTCCATTTAGACAGTGGCTTCTATTATATCATTTAAATGCTATATTAGAGACAAAATATTATATATTATGATATAATATGATTTGATATATGATTTGACATGACACGATATGACACAATATGATATGTATAATATGATAGTATAATAGACTCTGGAGAAAATGTCCAAACAGATTAACTAAAAAGTTAAATTCGGTTAACAGTTAAAATTATCTGGAAGCAGCATGGTGCATAGACTCTACAGCCATATAAAAGTAAATTTTAACCTCAATTTTGCTGTTTATTAGTTGTGTGATCTTGAGCATGATACTTAATGTGACATTTCTTGGATTTCTCTTCTGTAACAAGATAATACTTAACTCATATGACTGATTTGACAATTAAATGTTATAATGCTGCAGGCCAGTGGGTCTCAAGCTTTAGTTGCATTGCAGTCACCTGGAAGGCTTATCCCCATCCCCAGAGTTTCTAATCCAGCAGGTCTGGGGTGTAGCTGAAGAATGTGCTTTCCAACAAGTTCCAGGTGATTCTGGTGCTGTTGGTCTGGAGATCACGCTTTGAGAAGTACTGCTATAGATATTCAAGTTAAAAACTGTGCACACTTTACCAGCAGCAACAGAGAGAAAGCTGGCTCACTATTTCTCAGGGTGACATTTATTACTGATTGTGCTCCTTCACTATACTATTGTCACTTGCATATTTTTCTTTAGCTGGAAGATTCTCACCATATCCATCCCTGCCCTGAGCCTACAGATAAACCTCTCATTAGTTTAGAACAGAACACAACATGCAAGCTGCAATGACTTATTTCCACCACGGTTTACTTGGGGGAAGTAGGTGTAATATATATGTAAAATAAACTCAGACTGAGTAAGAGAAGGAATTCCATAGAAACAAAAATCGCTATTAATGGTACCTATTAATATTATTCCAGTGGGTAAATGAAGTCTGCATCCCTCTGCTTATTTACAGCTGTCCCAGGAGCCCAGACTGATAAAATTTCATCTGCTGTGGCCCTCGCTAGATTCCAATCCACTGGGATCACCTTAAGGGATACTTGGTCGTGAATGAGCTCTGGAATTAGTCAGCTACCATCATTGCCTGTGAGTAGGGTGTTCAGAGTGAATTGTGCCCTGTGTTCTTAATGAGCATCTAGCTTAAATCCCAGAGCCAATGCACCCAGTAAGATGTCTGCCGTGATTCTTAATTTCCATTTATATGTCCTGCTAGACAAAAAGTATAGCTGTGACCCTCGGCCTGGTCATGTTGGATCCTTCTCACTCCACCCCTGGGGCATGACATCAGGGATGGTCAGATTTCTAGTACTGGATTGTGTGAACCAGAAAGCTCTGTCATAAACCTCATGTGCCCCAGGTTAGACCCTCTTTTTCATACCATTGTCCAGATTGATCTTAAGCTTCTTCTGCACTCTGACTTGGATTTTTGGACCTCAACCCCTTGTGGATGCTTGTCAAAGGAAAAGCATGATAGATTGTAAAGAACATGGGCTCCAGAGACCCAAAGACTTAAGTTGGAATCCTAGCTCAATTACTAGCTAGGAGGCCCTTGACCAAATTACTTAAGGTCATTTGAGCCTTGGTTTGTTAACTTATACAATGGAAATAATGTAACTTGATTCATAAGATCAAAGGAGATAATGTGTATGAAAGCACTGAGCTCAGTGTCTGACTATGTGATAAGCATGAGATATGTTAGATATTTTTTAAATTATAGCAATGATGAAGAGTATAATGAAAACTGATAGGGGAATGACAAGGAATGACAAGGAAGAAAAACATTGCTATTCGTGAAGTTAAATCTTTGGCTATTTCCTGGCCAATTTCTGCCCTACCTTTATCCCTCTACCCTAAACTCCCACCATGCCTCATAGCTCATTAATAGGACTTTGAAACTAAATTTTAAAAAAATCTTTCCAATGTCTATTTTAAATCCTAAGATCTCTGAATGGGCATTAATAGAAAGGTCTTTTAAAGAGTAATGGGGATAATCACTGTGCTTCATGGAATTTCTTAATGTGGAGAGATTCCAAGGACCCTTTCTTCATGTACAGCTACAAGTCTAGAGGTTGGAAACACTGCCCCTAATAAAACTAGATGACGTAGTACTCTATTCTGCAATCTTGTGAAATAGGATCCTTAGTGAGAGACAATATGCAGTAGATGAAAGAGCAATGGAAGTTAGGAGAGCTAGATTTCTGTCATTGTCTCTCACCAGTAACTAGTTGTATGGTCTTGGAAATTATTTTGGAGTCCTCACTTTCCTCATGTGTAAAATATATACTCACTCTACAGGTTGTCTTCTACCTTTCACAAATTATGGTTATCTCTGCTTTAAATTTAGCCCTGGATTAGTCTTCCAACTTGGAAAAAATCATATATTGACATGTAGGTTTGTCAACTGCACAGTTTAATTCATGAAAGTCCTAACATTTACCCAGTAGCTGGTATCAAGATCCAGCCATTACTGTGATGAAACACCGTGAATAAAGAACAGAAGATAATAATGCTGCAGTAACGTGGTAAGTAATCAAAAATCTCATGGATAGACACTTATTGTACTGACATTTCTGCAGCTCCATTTTTGCCCTAAAGAACAAAAATAAATGCTTTTAAACTTTAAAAAAGCTATAATCAGGTAACAAAACATGTTGAACACTATGATTTGATTTTTTAAAGACAATATAGAGTGGTGCACACCAAGGTAATAATGGTATGTATTACTCAGTGACAGTTACATATTTAAACTTGTTCTTTTCTTCGATTATTAGCATTTTCTAATTTTCTACCTCGTGCATGTATTGTTTTGTAATAATAAACAAAACACAGTATTCTGAATTCTGCTTCTCTCTCTGCCTCACAGTCTTTAACAGTTTCTCTGCCTGGAAAATAATTCAAAACACTACACTTCTAATCTTTTTATGGATAAAAAAGAGAAAAAAAAAATTCTAGTTTTCTAGCATGTCTTCCAGGCAGAACATTTTTTTTTTTTATTAAACTATCCTAGTTTTTAAAAACTCCCTTATTGAGGTATCCTTAGGTTACTATTCTGAATTGTGACTGTTTCTCATAATCAGAATGGTTCAGCCTATCATAAAAAAAAAAAAAAGGTTGAGGTTTCAGAGCTCACATTTACCTGCTTTTCCCAGGACCAGTAAAGGAAATATTCACAAGGTCTCCTTAACAACCCAAGGGAGGCAGAAAAGCAGCGATGACTGCATGGATTCAAATCCTACTTAGGTTGAATCACGACTCTGCTGTCATCAAGTTGTTCAACCTTGGGCCCTTTACTCAAGCTCTCATCCTCAGTTTTCTCATCTTCAAAATGAGTTTACAAGGTTGTTAGGACTAAATGAGATCCTACTTGTAAAAAGACATAGCTCAGTGCATGAAAAATAATAATTGCTTATTTGAGCATCTGATGACTGAATAAACTTAACTCATCTAAAATGAAACTTACACCTATTCCCAAATAACTTCATAAACTTAGCTTTGTCAGTCTAGTACAAAATCCCATCTCATTTTTATCAGCTTTCTCCTATTCTGAGAGAAATAAATATGCCTGAAGAATTTTTAGGTACTTTTGGGGCTTTGACTTTATTATATCAAAACTCTACCTATACAATTTTTTTCAACTTGAAAACTTTTACGTGCTCGAAGGAGCAATTTCTATTTCTTAATAAAAAGATTATTATTTCTTGAAGTAGAATTATCATCTAATCAATCTAACTTTACAAAACAGAAATTTTGAGCTGGAAGGAAATTTAAAAGTGGCAATGTCTTTCCTATTCAGATAGATGCCTGTTAATATAAACTCATGTGTACATATTCAAAAACCTCTTTTTAAAGTTCCTACCCCTGAAACAAACAAAAAAACCCCACTGTTAAGTGTTATATTCAAAGGAGATGGTATAGGGTATAATCTTTCTTAAATTAATTATCAAACTATTTTGTCAGCAACTTAGTGGAGCAGTCCACTTTAAAATGAGAGTAGAGGGATGTTAAAAGGACCATCCCACTTCACTGATATATTTATTAATTTGTTGTTCTCAGAGTAAATTATTCTAATGGTTAATCTTGCTAGCAATGTACTAGCTCTGCTATTTGAATAGGGAAAGTACTTAGCCCATCTTTAAATGTGGTTTATAATACCTACTTCATACAGACATTGTGAAAATTAGATGAGAAAATGTGTCATTTAGCAAAATTTGAATATAATATTGTATAAAATTTTATGCTATTATTTTTTTTTTGTTACCAAGAAAACATGAGCACCGAGAAGTTAACTTCTCAAACTCTTTAACGAAGACTATATTAGAATAAATAAGTTCTCATGAGAATAGCAATTTATCCCAGTCAATTTTCAAAGTTCATTCCCTGACAAATTAATTCCTCCTGCTACTCCTTCTGCCAGTTTAGGAGAAAAGCTCTTCAATTCCCTACTTAGACTTGACCCCTGTGGGGAACTCAGTCCTTCACAAGGTGATTAGGATCTTTTTTCTTTTTAACTATGAAACTATTGAAGACTATATACAAGGGTACAAAAACACATGAGTACAAAAGACAATCTGAAAGACACCTGTAAATGTGATAATGCTAAAATACAAAGATTAAGTATATGTTAATATTTTGCTCTCTTGACTTCCATGTTCTTGTTTTGTTTCCTAAAAAATGAAATGTTACAGAGACATCTATATCCTCAATCTGCCACTTTCCTCCCCAGGAGTAAACATTATCCTAATGCTGGTGTGTATTATATTCACGATGTTTTTCTACTTTGTTATGTATGTAGCATCCATAAATAGTAATATTTTTAAACTTTACATAAATGAAGTATACTTTAAGTATCTTTTGCAACTTACACTTTTTTTTATTTAGCATTGCATTTTTTAATTAACCATATTTACTCTTGTAGATCTAGACCATTCATTATAAACCTTGCATAGAAATTGTTTGAATTATATTGTTGCAGAAAATCAGACCATTGAGAAACCAAGCACCACTCAGAGAGTTGGAGAATTCAGGTTTATTATGCCAGCGGTCCCAGAAGAGCTAGTGCTCTGAAGATCTGGGCCCCAAGCTCAGGGGTAACCTTATTTTTATAGGGCTTAACAAGCAAAGGCAATAGATCTGTTATCTAGACAGAACAAGCAAAGGAGATACATCTTTAATCTAGACAGAACAAGCAAAGGGGAGGGTGACTCCTCAATTGATCTCGAGGTCATCCTGCCCCTTGGCCTATGTGGCAAGCATGTCTACAGAAGTAGAACAAAGTGCTGATTACAAGGTTAGCCATTTGAGTGGAAAATTCCTCTTCAATATGGTTTATGTATTTATTAACTATTAAATGGATTATTTCCCTTGTTAAAAACTTGCTCAAAGAAACTCCTATGCAAAGTCCCAAGTTTTTCTAGGGTAGAGAAATAGTGGGGTGGTAAGATATGTGCATCCCAAGTTTTTCTAGGGTAGGAATAGTGGGGCGGTAAGATATGTGCATCAAATTCACCTATTTCCAAATCGCTCTCCCACGTTGTCAAATCAATTTACACCCCAACCAATACAACAAACACATACATGGTCTCATCTTCCCCTACATACTCACAAATGCTTGGTATCATTATATATTGAATTTTTTCAATTTGTTATTGATATATATTTTCACATCTGCCTGAATTATTTGCATTTCCAATCATGTGCCAGGAATCTTGTAATGTCATTTTCTGGAAAAATCTTTGCAATATCAGGAAAAAAAGCAAATGAACGCATGACTATCAATTCTATCTTTAAGGAAGGATACTTTCTTAAACAAAAAGACAAAATCAAGTAACGAAGGGGATGAATCAGTATCTGAAAGTATAAATATGAATCAAAAATCATGTGCTTCTTATGTGATAGTCAGAGACAAACCAACACAAGAGAAATCTTAAAGTTCGACTCCTGCTCTGAAGGTTAGGGTCAATTGGATTGTATCCCTTAACAAACCACATGAGCTGCAATCTCCTCTTTCTACCTTTCAGAAGCAGAGTAAAAATATGTAAAGCCCTTACAGATATTGATATTGTTTGCTGAAATCACATTTGGCTGGCAAATCAAGATTAGTTCAATAATTTGTATATCAATTGAGGATAAATCAATGAGCTCCATGTACAAGGTTACTTTTATGTAAACGAAATTGAATCTAAATCTTTCTTGTTACAAATGTGCTTGCTATTGGGTCTTCATAAAAATAAAACCACTGTGGTCCTACGAATATAAGTACCAATATTGTTTTATACAAAGGAGTATTAAACACGATAATAAACTATTTCACATTTTTGCTTACCAATATTGTACTCATCTCCAGATAAAGTTATAAGAATAACCCTTTTAATGATAAATATAATATTTAAGATTTAAAATTTGTTGTTGCTTCTGACATTTTTGGTTTTTTTAAATTCTTTTTTATACTTTCTACCATTGAAAAATGAGAATATTCACTTGAGTAAACTGTGTTTTTATCATGGTCTAACCATTGGAATTTATTCTAGGTAACCTTACCACAAAGAACATGAAAACTTCTAGAAATAATATCTGTACAGATACATAGAAAAATAAAGCTGATTCCTGGTACTAGCACATTATATTCTAAGGCAGTGATGAAGCTGCTTTGATCTTGATCTCAATGAGACTCTCTGTACAATATTAAAAGCAATTTCCTAGAGATTTATTTATTTCATATGAGATTAAAAAATACACTGCATGTCCTTTCATTTTCATAATTTGTTTCTAAGAGGGAGTAGAAAAAAGACTGCTTTGATTTAAGAGCCTTCTGAAATGGACAATGCTTGATGACTTGTTCAATAGAGTCGATGATTCTACTAAATTTATGTTGTTAAATTATCATTTACTAAGAAATGATTTTTTTAAACAAGCTAAAATATGCATATCATTAATAAGCAATGCAGTGATTTAAGGTACTTGCTTTAAAAATATTGTTGTGATTATATTTCTTTTATAAATGCTGTTTATGAAAATAGTCACACAAAACTGCTATAAGTATTCCTTAGATGAAATTATATAACTAGTAAAATAAAATAGAATCAACACCATAGATTATATTCCTGGGTGCACATAGCTCACGTAACAACTAAAGAGCATGGTGCACTTCATAGCACTATTGAGCACATTTTCAGTTTAAAGAAAGAAAACAAGTAAATACAAAATTTTCTACAGTTTTATATTTTATTCTGAAATTATTCTATGCTGAAATCTTTTTAAAAAAATGAAACCATTCATTGGACTTCTAAATTCCTTACCAAATCTCTGGAATAAACTCCACTTGGTCATAAAGTATAATTCTTTTTATATGTTGATTAATTCTACATGTTAGTTATTTTGTTAAGGATTTTTTCATATATATTCATGAGAATATATATATGCGAAAATATGGTTTTCTCTCTTTGTACCATCTTTGGTTTGGGTATCAGGGTAATAATAGCTTCATAAAAATGAATTGAGAAAATATTCATTCTCTTCTATCTTCTAGAAGAGATGGTATAGAATTGGTATTAATTCTTTTTTAAATAGTTAGAATACTTTAATGAAACAACCTGGGCTTGGAGATTTCTTTGGGGGAGTTTTTCATTACAAATTCAATTTATTTAATAATCATGGAGCTACTCAAATTATTTAGTTCATATTGAGTGAGTTGTGGTAGTTTGTGTTTTTCATGGAATTGGTTCATTCTATCTAATCTGTCAAATTTCTGTATTATTTGTAGTATTCCTTTATTATCATTTTTGTGTCTGCATTTGGTTTTAATGATATCCCATTTCCTTCCTGATATTGGTTATTTGTGTTCTCTCTTTTTCTTTTTGACAATCTTCCTAGAGGGTTGTCAATTTTATTCTTCCTTTCAAAGATTCAGCTACTTGTTTCATTGATTTTCTTTATTGTCTTTCTGTTTTTAATTTCATTGATTTCTGCTCTTTATTATTTCCTTCCATTTGGTTTGGATTTATTTTACTCTTCTTTTTGGTAAGTTCTTCAGATGGGAGTTAGATTATTAATTTGAGATATTTCATCTTTTCCAATGTATGTATTTACTGCTATAAATTTCCCTCGAAGTGCTTTAGCTATGTTGCACAAATTTCGATATGTTCCATTTTTATTTTCATTCAATTCAATGCGTAGAGACTTCCTCTGTGATAATTCAGAATGCGTTGTTTATTTATAGCGTGTTGTGTAGTTTCCAAGTGTTTTGAGATTTTCCTGGGCAAATTTCCCTCTCCTTAAATGTAAGCAGTCATATTAGATTTAGAGCCCACTCTAATCTAGCATAAACTTGTTTTAACTTAATGAAATTTGCAAAGACTCCATTTCCAAATAAGGTTACATTCACAGGTTCCAAGAATTAGGACCTGGATATCTTTGGTTGTCATTTTTCAATCTCCTATATAGTCTTTGTTTTAACTCTAGAACAAAGTATTGAGAAAATAATCATTTTCTTTTTAAATAAATTACAGAGTAAGAAAACACATAGCACATTTTACTCACAATTGTATACAGGATTATGATGAGTGGACCTGGAGATTAGAGGCAATAAACTGATAACTGGCAAAGAACCAATTTTAACTATAAAGTGTTTTCTTCAGTAAATGTGATGATTAACATAAAAAATTCAAGATAACATGCAATTATTACTAATTTTCTTTTATAACAAGATCAAATTTGTAATGATGTATGCACTTGACTCATTATTATTTTAAAGTATGTCAGTACAGATTTACCTTGAGATCAGGGATCTTGCCCCATACTACTTAATCCTCAGGGTTTAGCCTAGTGACTAATGTAGATTAGATACTCAATAAATATGTGCTCATAGTTTGAATAAATGAATGCATACAATGTGATGATAGTATTTGCATGAATTCCTCTTCCAAGACCAGAGATGAAATCCTCAGCCAGAAATGACTACAGCAATGCTTCCATCCTGGTCCAAGTCCAGGTCCTCTGCTCAAATTACCCAGCTGTCTACTTCTATGGTGGACACTTTCGTGGTGATCTAGCTTTTTCTAACATAAATGCTGATCTGATATGTGTAAACTACTTCAATCTCTCTGTATGAAAGTCCCTGAAAATTCTGTCATAAAAATTAGAAACATTTCTTCATCAATTATAGAGCTGTTATTCTCTTTTTTCACTTTTCATTTTGATAAATTTTGAAAACAAAAAATATGACTGAGATAGCAAATGTCCATATTCCAGCTATTCAAAGTTGTTTTCAGTCTTTTTGAAAAGGAAATCAATCTAGATGTAACTAAAGTCCACTTTAACTTCTTAAGTTTCGTTTTACTCTCTTACCCCCGCCACTCTCTCCTTGTTATCATGACTTTGCACTGTATACTCTCAGTTCTTATTAAAAATATTTAGATCTTCTATCAACCTTTATTCTTTCTTATACAGTTTGAGTAGAGAAATACTTTAAATTTTAAATGTGGATAGCCAATTGTCCCTACAGTGTTAATTTATCCTTGACATGATTGTAATGTTATATTTTTTAAATAAAAGTTTTCACTTACACTGGTATCTCCTGAATTCTCTATACAATTCCACTGGCCTTTTAGTTCATCTCTGGCCAATAGCGCACTGTTTTAATTACTACAGTTTTATAATGGGTATTGATACCTAGTAAGGCAATTCTCCCAATCATGTTCTTTGTCTTATTCTTCAATCTTTCCTCTTCTATGAATTTTGGATCAGCTCATCAAATTTAATGGCAAAAAAAAAAAAAAAATCTAATTGGTATTTTTGTCTGGAAATAAATTTATTTATAATTTAATTTAGGGAATTTTACATCATTATCATATAGGATTCTTCGAATCTATGAACATGGCATCTCTCCACTTTCAGGTCTTATGTTTAACATATATAAAATATTTAACATAAAATATTTTTTAATGTTTTGTAATTTTCTCCATGAAGATCTTGAACAGACTCCAGCCATCTTACAGCTTTTGTCAATATTGAGAAGTACATTATTTTTAATGTTTACTATACAATTATTGGAACAATATAAGCTAATACTGAGTACTTATTAGGCCAGATACTGTTCTAAGGACTTTACCTATGTTAACTAATTTAATCCTCATAACAAGTTTGAGATAAATAATATTATAAACTCCCATTTTATAGGCGAGGGAACTGAGATACAGAAAGGCTGAGTATCCTCCCTCAAGTCACACATCTAATAAGTGGCAGATTCATACACAGGTTAGATTAGATTAGATTAGATTAGATTAGATTAGATTAGATTAGATTAAAAGAGAATTATGTCATCCTGGCATTAGGTTGCTAGGGAGTAGGATGCCTTGTAAATCTAAAGTAGAAAGGATACTTAAAGTAACTGTGGCTGTAAATGGAGCAAGCAGGAGATCCTTTTCTTACCCAAATGCTGTGCAATAAAATCTAGTTTGATTTGCTTTTTTCAGTGTTATTGGTCAAAATTACAAGCTCATATTAATATTTTAAAAATAAAATTATAAATGCGAAGTGATAAATAGGTAAATACCACTTTAAGAGTTATGTTGATCTAGAATATTAAATCATTTTGTAGCTGCCTGGCCATTTAACACAAACTGAAGAATAAGAAAACCATTTTTGAAAAGGACAAAACATTCCTAAATTCTGTAGGTACATACTAATGGGAAAGGGCACATCTCATACTAAATATCTCAATGCCTATCTTTAAGGCAGTTATACAGACTGCTACTGTAAACCACTACTACTGGGAAAAAAATAATCTCATTATGAGACAAAAGTTAATTCTGCCTTGGGTGATAGCTTGACCCTCTATTCCCATCTTTTCAAGTGATGTCTCCATAATAAACATACATAGTTTATTATTGTCTGCTTCATAATTTTGCTCTGATAGGCCTATCTGATTTATGTGTTATGTTTATATAGTTCTATTTATTTGTAAATATAAAAAAAATTACCTCTAATCACAAAACTCCAGTGTCCTTCTTTATGTTCTTTTTGTTCTTTTGAACCCAGCCCTCATAGTTCTGAGGATGTCAGAGCTTTCAGTCATGTTCAATCTATGCCTTCAGTCATCGTTTCAAACCACTAAAGCTCATGAGCTCCTGCAGGAACAAATCTGAGTACTGAAATTAGTAAGGTTCCACAAAACTTAATTAAGAATCATCTCAAATTTTTACCTCAAAAATAAACAATTGTTGGGAAGTCATACAACCTCAGTTTCTTCTCATTCCCTGCAGCCTCTCATTATTCAAATATTTGTATTAATGTACCTGCATTAGGATGGAATTATTCTCTAAAACACTAAGGTTATTCAAAAGGTACAATGAAAGTTTTTCAGATGAGCTTTTGGTAGCATATCTTTAATGATTATTCTTATTATTTTTATGATTACTCAAGTGTGACAAACACTGGTGTAGGGACAAAGAGTCCTAGCTATCAGGAAGTGTGGTGAGGTGACTGAGCATGAGCTCTGAAGTCACACAGCCCTGAGTCTACACCTCAAATCTTCTGTTTCTAGCTGTGTGAAGCTGGCCAAGTACTTAAATCCATTAATCCTATATACAAGCATATCTTTCTTATAAGTTCATTGTAGGAATTATCATTAATATTTATGAAACCTGCTCAATAAATAATATCAGCTATTATTTCAACACCTTTACAGCACTGTCTGAAAGCATGACTATATTATTTCTCTGTGTGTGAAGGCATTGAGTATTCAATGTTCAACATATCCTGTAAAATAAACCAAGAATGTGGATACCATTTTATAGCAAGATTTGTATATGAATGGTTGAATTAATACTAATAACTCTTCTATGACTCACCATATTTGGTAGTGTTTTAAATGTTTTACATATATTAACTCATTTAATCTTACTTAATCCTAACAAAAATAGAGTCTATCACTACCCCCACTTTACAGATGAGGAAACTGAGGCAAGAGAGGTTGAGTATTGTGCTCAAAGTTACAAAGCGTACTAGAAAGTGGTAGAGTCAGAATTGAAATACAGATAGTCTGCCTCAGAGTCTGTGTACTTAACCACTGCACTATACCACTTCTCAAAGTTAAAAACAAATTTTGATGTTTAAGGCAGAAGTTTTGGCTGTCTAAAAAAAACACATGGGATCAAAAAAAAAAAAAAAGAAACATTCTATCCTTATTTCTGCTACCTGCTTTATAAGTATCTCTGCAGACAGTAAAAGCACCCAACAGATTCCATTGAGAAGAAGCTAGTAGTCTGAAAAGTGGGATGGCTGTTCCCTCTAAAGAGGCAGGAAGAGCTCGTGAGAAATGCACACAGTGGGAAAGTTCCCCAGCTTCTAATTTTCTCAGTACAGGGCATTCCAGGATAACAGAACAAACTATTACCCTACAGCAGCAACAGTATCTCTGCTATGTCTGAGTCAGATCCTCAGACAGTTGAATGTATTACGAAAAAATAAGAGAACCAGGCTCATGGGGAACAGGCCGCATTTCTCCTAGTTGCACTCTCTATGCCTGAGCAAACTGCCTGGATACCTGTATTGATAGAAGGAAGTAGGTCTCTTGACTTTGCTTGATAGATTTTATTGGGTATTTGTCAGGGCTTTCAAAACTTCTCAGTGTTCTAAACAAGAGCATTCAGACTCCAAAGCTGCTACAAAAGGAGTCAGTCTTTTGGACAGAATGCTGCAAGACAGATCAATTTTACCCTTAACTCATTCAGTCTCTGGCTTTTGAATGGCTGCCAAATTCTTTAGGCTTCTTCATGGTGGCCAATCCAAATGATTTGCTCAGTTTCAACACTCTCAATTGTCAGTTTTTCCAAGACATACTGTGTTGTGATAAGGAAAAAAAACAAACAAACTCCCTATTTATTTCCCAATGCCAGAAAACAATCTAAAATGAAATTGAGATAATGCAAGATTAGCTTTTCCTTTTATCGTATAGGGTAAAATATTCATTGGACCAGATGTTTGGCAGAAGGGAAATTTCAATAAATGTGCTACTCTTCTCATTACCTCTCGGTGAAAATGGCATCTTACTTTTCACACACACATTTCTTGAACATACTATCTGAAACATTATGCAGACACTGGAAAGAACATACCTATGTTATACTCTGCACATTTTTCTACTATCTAATCTATAGAGAAAAACTAGGAGCAACAAGATTTCTTGTAGGTCAGAGTAAATGTTTCCTTTCACTATGACTTTCCATTTATGCTAATATTAAGAAGTTTTCTACAATGAGAAAAATTTCCCTATCCTTACATCCAGCTTATCTGCAAAAAAACTGCTTAAAGTGAAAACACCTTGAACTTTTACTATATGTATGACAATATTAAAGAATTAATATTAATTTTTAGGTGTAATGATAGCGTTTTTAAGTTTAGTGACTGATCTTATGCAGAAACTAAGCAACCCACATACAGGAGTATGTAAGGTCTATAGTACCAACTGCCTCAAGGTCTTTGCTACCAAAAGTATTAGGTAAATTATTTAGCAGAAAAAGTTTTCTTAAGTATCACAATTTAAACCAACCAACCAACCAAACAAACAACAACAAATCCTTTTATTTTCCACTTTAAATAATCCCTTTCAGTAACCCCCAAAACTCTCGATGAAGTACATTTTAGGTACTTTACAGTCTTGTGTTCTTGGGAATTGAAGAGATGGGGGTAGTAATAAGAATTGTGGGTCCTCCACCCCCAAACATTCTGCTGAGGCCAGTGTGGACAAGTCTGGACCAGAAAGACGTAATGGTAGGTACCACTGGCAGAGCTGAGAGCAGGCAACTGGACAAGTAAAGAGTGGATCTGGGGTGGGGGAGAAAGAAAAAACAACAAAACTTCTTTTCCAAACATACAGATTAGAATTTTACTGTATGACTTAATAAAAATGTAAAACTAGTCTTCCTACCAGATACTACTAATTATAAAAGGATAAATAGTAACTTACAGCCTAGAAACCTGGCAATGCCATCTTGACCAAGTGATCAAAGTTAACATCAACATTAATGGGGTATCCACATCTTGTGCCTGTTCTCAGGCTACACTGAGAACACATAGCTTCTGCAGTATTCCTGCTAAACCACAAGGAGACATCAGACAAAGCTAGACTGAGACATTCTACAACTTGCCTGTTCTCCTCAGAAATGTCAATGTCATAAAATACAAAGGAAGATTTGAAGAACTGGTCCAAATTAAAGGAGACTTAAAGGGATGTGACAACTGACCACAACACATGATCTGGAGAAATAATTTTTTCATTATTGGGATAAATAAAATCTGAATAAGCTCTCCAGATTAAACACTGGAATTTAATATTAAATTCCTGATTTTAATCAATGTATTGTGCTTGTTTTAAGAAAAAACACACTGAAGTATGGGGTATCAGGTCAGCAGCTTATTCTCAAATGGTTCAGAAAATGATATTAGCAAGAAAAAGAGAAGGATAAACCAAACAAAGTGTTCTTTATTGGATTCTAACTTTTTTGTAAGTCCGAAATATGTCACTTTAAAAAAATTTTTCTATGTAATACTTCAAGGTAAATATGATGTTCCTATAGTCCAAGATGAACCTGAAAAAAAAAAAAAATCACTTGATTTTCTTCACAGGGAGTCTTCTTAAGAGCATACTTCACTTTCTGGGCTTGCCTCCCTGGCCTGTTCTCCATTCTTTTTTTTCCCTCAGATATTTAAACCTTCAGTGCTACCATTTCTACTTAAGGATATTGAAACCAGTGCAATATATTGGACCTAGTAACCTATTTCCCAAAGATTCAATAGCTCGGTCTGGAGTGAAACAAATAGAGAGAGGGTTGTAGAATGGATGAATAGTGGTACTTTAAAGACCTGCCTGGTATGACATCCTTCCACTGGTATGAGGCGCCAGCATGCTTCCTCATTCTTTCTGCTCAATTAAAAAAATAACAATTGTATCAAACTTGTACACCTCTCTCTTTTTTTAACACACACACATATACACCCTAAGAACAAAGATGATTTTCAGAGACAATACAGAATAGATTTGTGCTAATGAATAGATAATAGATAGTTCTCTAAAAATGAATAATCTT
This sequence comes from Pteropus medius, assembly GCF_902729225.1. NCBI lineage: Eukaryota > Metazoa > Chordata > Mammalia > Chiroptera > Pteropodidae > Pteropus > Pteropus medius. The sequence continues at coordinate 2,614,151 of NW_024351730.1, read as the reverse complement.
CTCATAGTCCCTCTTTCAGCAATGAAACAGCACTTTTTGTTATTAATGTGCATTCCAACTCCTACTTTCATATTCATCCTTCAGTTTCAAAATACAGGGAGGGGCCTGTTGGGGAGTAAGAAAAAATCCATCTTTTCAAACAATAGACCTATCTGTCCTTGCTTGCCAAATTCTGGCCACCAAAAGACCCAGGGAAAGCCCTAAAATTATAGCTTTTCTATACCTCAGTTTAGATACATATTTTAGGTTGTGTGTTCTTATAGGCAGGAGAGAGAGGAAACATGCAGTGAAGATTTGGTACCGTTAAGCTCCATCTGACCACTGGGATCTTTGTTCAATGTTTCTTCCTCAATCTTAGAGTCACTTTTCCATTTTCTCCTTTTGTTGCCTTTCCAGTTGCCACTTACCTCATTCAGGGTCCCTTGGCTGTAAGCTAAGACCTTAAAACTAAAAGGAACAAATTAGAAAAAAGCCTTGGAAGATAAACAAAATCCAATCCATGTCAAAAAAGAACTATACACTCTAGTGCTAATTAAAGTAGAATAACACAGTAATAGATTAGTTGAAATCAATCAAATGGGTCAAATGTGGACTTCTATAGAAGAGAGAAGTTTTAGAAAATGTATTACTTGAATCTAGAGAACTGAGGCCCATTAACGGCCAAAGATGATGTAAAAAGAATTTCAAGGTATCTGTATTTCTAGAATTCGGATGTCTCAGATGTCAGCTGAGAGTGTAACCTCAAAAGTGCTTCTAATGCTAACCCAAAACTTGTTTGAATGACAAAACTGCTTCCAAGAGAATTAGTATTGTTAAACCTGGAGAATTAAATATATATATTTAAGTAAATCAAACCTATAGTACTAATATTTTTAGTAAGTTTAGAAACAATGAATGTATTTAAGAGAATTTGACCTATTACAAAAATATTTCATCCTTGTGATCCCAAATTAAATTGACAAGACTGGAAAACGAATTTATTTCAAAGATTTTATGTTGAAATCTATCAGTATTAGAAAATTTAAGAAAATCTACAACTTTTTTTTTATAAGTTAAATTTATCCTGTTATAATGGTTAGTTAGAGAGCTCTTTCAGATTGACTAAAGGACTTAAAAAAAATTTATCAACTTCTTAAGCATAGTTTAAAATGTTTAAGGGAATTTTAGTTTATGAATGGAATCAAGCATTGTAATCAACTAGCTCCTTAAAAGTAATTCTTAAAATTTGCTAGATTTTTAAGTAGAATAAAATGATTTAGTCAAATTTCAAAGCTTAAGGAAAAACTAGGTTTTTAACATAGAAATTTATAAATCAAAATTTAACATTTAAAAATAAAGTCTGTCTTGGGTAACGTTTTCAGGATCCAAAAGCCAATCTCAAGAACAAAGCAATCTCATCGACAAGACAGACACAGTAGTTTCCTAATGCAGTACCAGCCTTTTCCCTATGTCATTGCAGTCTGTGCACAGCCGATTGATGTTCCCAAGATGCTGTTAGGTAACGTCTCTCTTCAGAAATCTCTAATTCTTTGACTTTTCCCTTTTTTGATTTAAGCAGAGAAAAACTGCAATACAAGATCTACGTTTTTACCTTATCCATTGTTTCAGGAGTCTCTTACTCACTCTTAAGATTCTGCTTTTAACCAGAAAGCCACCTTAATAACTAAGTCAGTACTTCATTAAATTAATTTCCCCCTCTATTTTCTATTGTACTTAATTCAATACCATATTTAATAAGTTTTTTGCTAAGCTCCAGCAGTTCAAAATCTGGTTCATCAAGCCTATTTCTAAGATGAAAAATTCTTTTGGCTGCCTGCCTACCCTCAAATCCATTCTCTCCTTCCTCATGGGAATCTAACCCCAAATTTTGCCTAGTTATATTGCCAGCTGAATAAAAAGCTAAATTTATCAGCTTCCCTTTCAGCTAGGTGTGGCCATGTGACTAAGTTCTAGCCAATAAGATATGAGCATAACTTTTATGTGTGAGACTTATATTACTAAACCTGTCTCAAATTATATTTAAGCTTTATTTGTTTAAATCACCATTTTCTCTGTTAATTAAACAGGTCTTTGCCATTTGAAACTTGGTCTCTTTACTTCTAATCCATGTTCCATATTTTTACACCACAAGAATCTTTTTAAACACAATTTTATCCTGTGTCCCAGAGCCTACAATGACTCCCTTTCAGTTTCTGTATTCATTCTATCACTTCTGCTGATTTGCATGGTCTTCCCTAATTTGGTTCTCATGTGCTTATTCAAATTTATTTCTTGGTATTTCCCAATCTACACATCTCCCTTTGCCTCCTACACAGGCACTTTAGATCAAGAACAAGTCAGAAACCAACAGAAGCCAGAACTAGGTATTAGATTAAACCAATGGACATTGGAAACATTGAAGGGCTATGCAGGCAACAGATTGCAGCTGTTTCAGTTACAAAGTATATTACTTCTCAAAGCATGTGGCAAGCTAGAGTCAGGATAGGATAGATTCAGGAACAGGATAAAAGACTTTTCATTTTTAACAGGCTGAGGTCAGATTTTAAGAGTTCAAATCAATAAAAAAAATACACAAGAAAATACAAGCAGGGAAGGGGAACTGATATTCAAAGTCTGACATGGGCAAGCAGATCTATACAAAAGGTTCAACTCTCTTCGCATACTTGGCCCTACCTCACTTTGCTCTTACCTTCAATGTCTCCAGCTCTACAAACCTTGACTCTGTAGTCAGTTTCCTTCCTTTATATCTTTTCTTTACGACACTTCCCTCTTGGCTTCTTTTCTTTGGAGTTACTACTAAAATGTAATTCTGGATTAAGTACTGATTCTCCTCCATTTCATGGATTTTCTCAGAGTTCAAAGTTGGCAAGAATTTACAGTGACAAATCTTTGCAGCAGATGTTTCAGAGATTATGGGGGGTTCAGAGGAAAAAAAAATAATTGTGATTTTCCAATAAATTTGCTAAACACTGCAGTGAATTATGAACCTGAGCAGAGGATAATCATCCAAGAGGCCCAAACATAATTAGCAAATATTTCGTATTTGAAAGCTATAGCTTAATTCGATTAATCAGGAAACTATCTTGTTTAAGTCTGGCCTTCTAAATTAAAAGTCATGGAATTAAAAAATTATATTTGATCATAATATTTAGTCATTTAGTACCATACTCAATTTTTAATAAAAATTCTGGGGTTTTTCATCTCTTTCAATACTTTTTACCTCAGTATTGTCACTTTTCCTCCCTGAAATAACACACAATGTGATATGGCAAGAAAAAAAAAAGAGAGAGATTTTCTTGGGAGTTTCAAATTATCAAACTATCAAATCTGCACTTGAAACATGAAGTTTATTGTATGTCAATTATATTTCAATAAGCCTGCTTTTTAAAATGTCAAAATCCATGACAATACCACACTAAATGTATCCATGACACCTCTGAAGACATTTTTTAAAAAACAGCTTTAAGATATAATTCACATAATGTACAAATCACTCATTTAAAGTGTACAGATTCCCAAACTTTGTTGCAGTCAAATTGGTGTCTTTGTCTCCCCGCCAAACATATATGCTTTTCTATCATTCCATTTACTCTAAACATTCATTAAACAATCATTATTGAGTACTTACTATATGCCAAACATGTAGTAAGTCCCTACATGGAATGATGGCTCATTTCTAAAAGACCTAGCTCAACCCCAGTTCTTGGACTCTCCCATTTTCACTGCTTGTCCATTTGGCATTGTCAGCCATCTAATTACATTGCTGGTAAACTTTCCCATGTGCATTAAGTGTCTTTGTAACCTAGCTCTCTGACTCAGCACCTCACACATATTTTGTAGCGAATGATAAAACCTGGTCCTTGGAAAAGCTGTCCTTGAATAACCTTCTTCCTTCTAAGTCCATGAGCAATGGAGTCATAGGACCTGAAAGTTTTTAAATGATCTTGCTGAGATCCAAATTGTATTACATATTCCGTGACAAGGTCATCTTGCTGAACCCAGAACTCCTTGCCAGGGGCTGACACACTGTGCTTCTTACAATGGAAGATGAGAAGATCTGAGAAGACTGAAATCAAATACACACAGATTAGTGCCGTACTCAACTTCAATTAGATTTTTAAACCAATAAAAATGTGTGTGATTTCTACCAACCAGGAACAAGTGGTTTTTCAGAAATGAGATAGTTACCATTATGGGTAAGGTGACAGAATAATCTGGGTAAGAACACACAGTAAGCTATGGACCATATCAGCCAATGTTCTTCTCTGTACGAAAGACTGCTGTCAATTCCTCTATGAATGACATATGTTGTCGACTTTGCGGATGGATTGTTAAATGGGACACACACACACAGAGGCATATATGAAACAGACTGCTCTACAGAAAACAGAGGTAATCTCTGGAACTCCTTTCATCTAATTATTATTTGTAAATAAGCAGAATTGAAGTTCATTTGAGGGCTCATTAAGAATGACAAAGGTGACTGCTCATAAATCAAATACTGTCATGCTACCGTGCACTGACTGCAAATTAAAAAATGGCTCTGGCTTTCTATAGAAATACATCTAAAATGTTAATCATAAAAGAACTATATTTTCTCTAGTTTCTGTTCACTGACTTTTAAAGCTGATTTTTTACTATTTCTTATTGTACTTACCCTTTTAATTTTCAGACTCATGTTATCACGCCTGAGAAAGTTTTTATATATTCCTTTATACAGGAAGATCCTGGATCTAAAAGGAATAAAATGGCCAGTGATGACAGTTCTTAAAAGCTGTGTTCATTTTTTACATTTAGAAGACCATACTTGTAAATCATGACCATCACTGAAACAAACACATCTTGAGTCCTGCTCTACCCTGTGATGTTTCCTGAACAGTAAAAATACATTTTTTTTGTTTTTGTTCTAATCCCAGCCTCTGACTCAGAGTCAAGTAGAGTGGGTTTTTCATAAATATGCATTGAATGTCTGACTCAGTATTAATGTAAGACAGGACTGTGATTGGCAAGCGCTACCTGCAGGAGGCAGAGGAAATAATACAAGTGGAGATAATGCTGTTAGCAGATTTGATTTTATTTCTCTTGGAAGCTTGAGAACGAACAATCACTTATCTATCTGGTCAAACCTCTCCAGACCTCTCCCTTCAGGATCTCCAAGCAGTTCACATAAAAGGCCTCCACATAAGGCCCTCTTCCACCCAGTGCTGGAGGAAGAGCACAAGATGAAGAAGCAAATTGCTTCTAATTTAATTTATTACTTTCTTTCCATTTCAGCAGTTCATCAGAATCTATATAAAACTTTACATTCTAACGTAAAGATGAAATCAGAAATAAATTAAAAATACTACACTTGCTTAGATAACTTGTATACAAAATAATAGGTAACCATGATTACTAGAATATGGGGCAAATTAAATTTTCATATATTTATGGATTTTATACTAGTATCTCTCTTCTCTTTTCAGTTAAAACTACAGAACCCAGCTTCCTGAAAGTTTCACTAAAAGTAAAAACCCAAAACAAAAAACGCCTTTTTTTTAACCACCTGGCCCCAACAGCTGATTTTATTGCAATTCCAGAGTTTTGTCTGGCTGTGGAGCACGCACTAGGCGGGAATGCACCAGCCCACTTGTAGGCCAGCCCCAGACGCACACAAGCACCCCGGGCAGGAGGAGAACCCGAGTCCGGGAACTCGGCCTCAGAGCCTGTCGCCCGTGGGCCAGGCGAGAAAGCAAGTACGACTCAGATCGAGAGGGCTGCTGGCCATGCAGGCAGGCTAGAATTCCACCCGGGCGGCGAACTCACGGTCCCCTTCCACTGTAGGCGCTGGGACTTAACCCTTGGTATTCCAGCCTCTTTCGCAGACCCCACCCTACTTTCCAGACCGCGGCTGACTCCACTGCTTTTTAAAAGCCAGAGGGTAACGGGAGCGGCTATTCAAGGACGCAGGAGTCAGAGAACCCCTTCCTCTCCGGCCAAGACTTGAGAGATCGAAAAAAGCATTCAGAAAGACTGGATGAGCTGAAGCCAAGGGGCGGACCGATGACCGGGGGAGGAGGAGACTGATAGCTGACAACCTGCCCCCTCAGGGATGGTACGGTCCGACGAGGGGTGGGGCGAAGGAGGTGCTTTAGGGTCTCTCCCTGCCCTTCTCCCGCCTTGCTCTCCGCTGTCGCAGGAACGAATGAGCGCGCGCCCCGGTCACCCCTCCCCCGGCGCCGGCGCCCGAGCTCCGCCCCTCGCCGAGCCGCCCCCTCCGCGGCTGCAGGGAGAGCTCGCCCCGCTCTGCGGCCGGCGTCACTTTCGTCGCCTCTTCCTGCTGCTGCTGGAGTGCAGGGGCCTTGCCCGCGGCTGCGCTGCCCTGGGTGGGCGGCGGGGCCCCCGCTGCTGCTGAGCGCTCGGCGCCGCGCACTGACAGGTGCAGAGTCTGGGCTGAAGACCCACCTGCGGCCGCCGCCAAGATGCCCACCATGAGGAGGACCGTGTCGGAGATCCGCTCCCGCGCGGAGGGTGAGTGGCAGCCGCAGCGCGGGATTGTGTGCGGAGCGGGTAGGGGATGGCTCGGGACCAGCCTGGGGTCGGGTCGTATGTGTGTGTGTTTGTGTCGGTGAAGAGATGCCAGTCCAACTTCTCCCCCAGACAAGTCTGGCTGTCGCCCCTGGCGGACCCTTCTTCCTGCGGCACCGCCAATGCACTTGCAGACCCCTTCCCAGCTCTGGAGTCCTTAGACTTGCATTACACCGCAGTGTGATTGTTTGGTTTGTGTCATCGAACGCTGTTGCCCAACCCACCTCCCTCCCCTCTAGCTCACAAACCTCCCCGTCTCCACTCAGATTCCCAGCCCGCCGCCCACCTTTTTTGCACCCACCATATCACCGCTCCCGAAGAAGTGGGTTCGCCTTTCCCAGGCTGCAGGATTGTTTGATTTACAGCCACTTGCTTCTCAGAACGCGAGGAGCCTTAATTAGATTTGGGTGTTCAGCGGGTACTGTGCGTTAAGGTCGCTGCAATTCTGCTTCATGGAGCCTCACCCAGCTCTCCTCTGAGGTTTCATTTTTGTTTTTCCTTTTGCCTGAAGTCCACACATTGATTGAACTGACTTTTCAGCAAGGTGGAAGCTGTTTTCTTTGCTCCACCCTGGGCCAGCTGTTGAATGGCTACATTTGACAGCGGTGAGCAACAGATGCCTAAGGGCAAGTAAGCTTTTGGAGGGCCAAAACACTCTTCATCCTAAGGAGCCCTCAGCATCTTGCCTAGCATGTGGCAGTCACTCAGTAAATATTCCTTGGTTTCGTTCATGTCAAAGCCAAGATTGTGTAGATCCCAATTTCTGTTTTCTTTTGTTTTTCTTTTCTGTAAACCCATACTTGACTCCTGCAAAGAGTGAAATAGACTATAGTTTTGAGAACTAGTCTATTTTGCCATAATCATTGATTCCTACTCTTGTCTACACCCCACCCTTTTAAAGTAAGGCAGGTGGTAAAGTGGTTTTTAGAAAAAAAGTTAGGAGAATAGGATTCCAGGGGTTTGAGACAGGCCATTGTCTTATTTTTTTTTTCTCCTCAGAGTCCCCACATTAAAAATGGAGGACTGGGTTCTAATATCTATGATTTTCTGATTACAGTGCTTGGGAAATACTAAATGAAACTGCTCTGAGGAGAAGGCCAAACAAGAGTCAAAACTCACCTATGTACTAAATAGGAATTTAGTACATACTTACTGTTATTTGTAATATAATGAAAAAATATATAGGACATTACGGTTTTAGGTGCACAGTTATTCAACTATGTTAAAAATGTGCATAGTATAAAAGTATTATTTTTTTATATACTTCTGAGTGAAATGAATGAATTTTCCTAAACACTATTTGAGTGAGCCATACAGGTAGTGAAAAATAGTGGTGATTAGTTGGGATTGTTCTTTCAAATAACAATTGATGAATCATATATTGTGGGAAATAGGGAACTGAGAAAAGACCTGAAAACAAGGCAAAACCTGTGTCATGTGAGAGGATTTTATTACTATTGAAAGGCTACAGTGTTATTTTTATTATATGTATTTTTCAAAGCATTTTCACAAAGATTACCCAACAGAATGTTACAACACACCTGGAGGTTGGGAGGGTGGGCCCATCTGATAGTTGAGGAAACTGTGACCCAGGTGGTTTAGCTACTTGCCCTAGGTTAAGTAACTAGTGCAGTGACACATTTGGATTAAAAAGCTCTGAGAAAACAAGGACTTTCTTATTCAATCTTTGTCTTCCCTGTGCATCAAGCACGTTTTCAGAGGCATAGTGTGTGTCCCCTCCCTCCCATATTGGTTGGTTTTCATTTATTATGTGCTTAACATTTTGCTCGGGACTGCGGTTAGGACATGAATAATGGCTCTATGGGCTGGTGCCCTGGCTCATTGCCTGCTCTGCCCACACTTTTCTTTCCAAAAGAGTATTCTCCTTTGATGGTTCCCACTGCCCAAAGGGCCTTGTTCTGAACTGCAGCCCCCTTGGCCTCAGCCAGTTGGACCCAGGAAGGCTCCTGATCCATGGGCAAACAATCCATAGGTGGCTCAGACACTTGTCACCCTGTGGTTTGGCTCAAAAAGATTTTCTGTGGTGATCATCTCATGGGATGGGTTAAGCTCAGAGATTTAAGGTGAAAGTTGAAGCAAAAAGGAACAGAGGTGAACAGGCTAGTAGAGAAAATAATGGCTGGCTAGAATAGATCATGCAAATGCTGCTGTTATAAGGAAGCAAAAACTATGAGCGAACAGAAAGATAGGAGAGAGAATAGATTGGATGGAGACAATGAAGCAGAGAGAGACACATGCTGAGGGACAGACCCTGGAGCACCTCCCTCCCTTCCTGAGTTTTCTAGTCCCAGTTCCCAAATAGCTTTAAAATAAGCTCCTTTTTTTCCTTGAAGTTACTCGAATGAGTTTCTGTTCCCTGCATCCATATTGGCCAGATGCATGACTGTCCTATGTGCAAGTTATTTACAACCAACCAAACTGGGGAGAAAAGACTTACATGAAATAAAGAATAAATAGTCTAGGAGGGGATGTTGTTAATTGAACATTGTGCTTGCTATGAGAGACTAGGTCTTGTGGAAGATCAGGACATAAGAGCATGAGGCCTACTGAGAGAACACTTCACTGAGGAATGAGTTGAGATGATTGTTCATGCAGTGCTTCTCAAACTCTAAGGTGCATACGACTACCTGGGTGTCCTTTGTTACAGATTCTAAATCAGTTGGTCTGTTGTGGGGTTGGAGTTGCATTTCGGACGAGCTCATTCTGACAATGCTGATGCCGGCCTGCAGGTCACAGCAAGGTTCTAAAGGATATTGCCATCTATTTCAGTAGTCAGGAGAGTGTTGAAGATAGAGAGTTACCTACTAAAAAAATGGTAAAAGTTAACATGGCTTATTTGAGAGTTCTTAAGGAAATTGGCCAGGCGCTGAGAGAAACTCAGGAAGTAGGATGCAAATTTAGATGGGTGAGGTACTGCAGGACTACAGAGCATTTTGAATGCCAAGATAAGTCATTTAGATATAGAATCTAATGTTTGACGAGGATCTAAGAGTTTGTCTAATCCGATGTCTCATTCAAACATGACTCCAGTGTATTAATATCTCTAACAGGGCCAGATAGGAGGCAAATCATTATAGGGGAGTGACATCTCCAAAGAAATATTTTAGAAAAATTAGTTGGGAAGTATGTTGGGTGGTTTGGAGGGAGTGACACTGTAGATAGACTCTGTGGTTAAAAAAAAAAAAAGTCTAAAAATGGTAAAGGCCAGGATTAGTATTGGAGTGGAGAAGTGAGAAGTGAGAATAAGAAGGGAGGAATTAGAGATATTTCTGAGTAAATCATTCACTCGTTCATCAGATGTCTATTGAACACCTACAAGAGAGCAGAGTACCTGCCTTGGAGGTACTTACATTCTAGTGAGGTGAGAGAAAAAGCAAACACAATAAATTAGCAAATTATAGAACTTCCTCTGTGGTAACTACAATGGAAAAAAATTAAAAGTAAGATGCCTAAGGTTGGAGGATGAATTGCAGTTTTAAATAGGTTAGTTAGGCTAGCCTTCATTGAAAAGTCGGAGAAGGAAAAGGAGTTAATTTGGAAGGGATCTGGGAGAAGGGTGTTCCAGCCGGAAGGAAAAACCAGAGCAAAGTCCCCAAGGCAAGAGAGAATCAGAAATGTTGAAGTAACTGCGAGGGGTAGGATAGTAAGAAATGAGGTCACAAGGGTCACATAGTAGGACATCAAGATATAGTGAATGTAGGGCAAGAGACAAAAGGATTTAAAATAATAGGAGATTCTCAAGTAGTAATTTAAAATTTTAATGTTAGGCATCCATTAACACTGAAGTTTCCTGGGCTGTCTCATGAAGATTCTGTTTAGTAGATCTTTTTATTAAGGAACTGTGCTTTCCAGTCTTGAACCTGATTGATTGGAGAAATCTATTAAAGGATAAGGAAATTGAGAAGGAGAGTCAATACAATAAGAGAAGATATAAATTCAAATTTTGAAGTAATTATGGAACATCCAAATGGACATATTTTGAAGATACCTAGAACTTCGGAGGTTAGATGTATTAAAAATCAAACGGGGCTCTTGAGTTCAGAGATAATAGTTGAAACCTTCGTGATAGATAAATTTGTAAGAAACCAAGAGTAGATAAAGGGGAAGGCTAAGAATTTTATATTTATTCACTTTTACCCCAACTAAATCTAATGGGTCTCTGAGTATAGCTTAGTAATGCACTGAAAAAATAATGGTTTACACAGAATAGTTTTTCTAACTCTTGTAAAACTAGTATGGAGGTAGGCGGTGTGGGTCAGCTATGCCCACTACATACTGGCTTCTTATGGCTTTCTGCTTCACCATCCTGAATGTATTACTTCCTAAAGTCATAACGTGGTCCCTGGGGTTCCAGCCATTGTATAGGAGTTCCAGGTAGGAAAAAATGGAAGAGTGAGAGACCAAGGAGTTTTCCTAGAAGTACTACACAAAGACTAATGCTGATTTCACATTGGCTCCCATATGCAAGGGAAGCTGGAAAATGGAGTTTTCTAGCTGGGCACATTACTTAGTGTTTTATTACTGAAGGAAAAAGGAAAAATGGTTGTTTGGTAGGCTCAGTCACCATCGGGTACTCAGATGGTCAAAGGCTTTTGCTCAAATGAAAGTGTTCTAGAGCTCTTAATTTACAAAATAATAAACATTAAATTGTTCAAAACTATGGAAATGAACCAAAAATACATACCTATCCAATGATTTGCATTTTCTTCTGGGGAATATTATAAAGCTAAAATGTAAGATATTCATTTGATTATGTAAAGCATGTGGTAAGTGATAAATTTAAGGGTTGTTTTAGAGATTGTTTTCCTAAACTGGTCTGTATAAATGGTAGCTTTAGAATGTTTGTAATTATGTAGATACTATGTTTCATTTACTTAAAAGATAACAAAAGGAGCCTTAATTTCTCTAAGAACTGTTAAAGCAAAAATTTTAGGAGACTATTTCACTCATCCAGATTTAAAAAATTACTAAGATTCTTCATTCCCTCAAGAAGCATGTTATGCACCTGTGTGCCAGCTAATTGGGTGGTAGGACCCAAAAATGTGGTGAGTGAAGATGTCAAAGGAAACGTGGAGATGAGTTAAAGATTTAGAACTGACATGGCCCTCTGAGAGAGAGAGAGTGTGAATTTAGTGATATACTTCATGTAATCAATATTTGGGAATACCCAATACACGTCATTTTGCTTTGTGTAATTCTTAAGATTTAAGTGTGTGGGAGAATTAAATTATTTTAGGTTTTCTAATCTATAGTATATCATTCATTTCTTCATTATGTATCATTTCAAAAACAGAGAGAATTGGATCATGTTCCTACCTTACAACCACAGGAAAGTTTGCGTAGATCAGCATATACTTTTGAAGATAGTGATGTTTGTTGTCCAGGTCTCAATTCTCATTGTTTTTTATTATCACTCAAGCAACAATTTCACTCCTCGCTGGAGCCACGTCTTTCAATGCTCTTATCCCCTGGATAGGAAGCTTCCTAAAGGCAGGGATTTTTGTGTTTTCTTTACTGATGTGTTGCTTCCACAGAGGACATTGCCTGCCACATAGTAGGAGCTCAGATATTGGTTGAATTAGTAAGTGAATCTTATGACCTAGACAAGAGGTGACCTACAGATACCTTATAATTAGACCTACCTGATACTCTCTTGCTGGAACCTGAGTACCACAAAGGAAGCAATTTTTATGTGATCTATTCACTGCTGTATGCTCTCCACTTGTAGCTTTGCCTACCACACAGTTGTCAGATAAAGGGATAACTCTGAACTTTGTTTTTAATGAAAGAACTTAACTTCTTTCTGTTGATTGCAGAAGTGAAACCTGTTCGTTGGAAAAATTCACTGCGCAGAAGGTATTAAGAAGACAGTAAAAATCACCCCAAACTATGCCATCCAAATATAACTGCTGTTAACATTTTAATATATTCTTTCCAACTATTTTCCAGGAGAGAAGTATATTTATTTGTTAAGAAGGATGAGATTATATTCTTTTTTCTCCATTTACGATTTCATGGAAATCCTTGCCTATCAAAGAGAGATTTATGTGAACTTTATGAAAAGGATGGGATTTTTAAATTTATTTTTCTAGTTTTATCAATATATAATTGATACATAAAGTAGTAGTTTCAGGTGTACAACGTAATGATTCGATATATGTATATATTGCAAAATGATCACCACAATAAGTTTAGTTAATGTCACCTCACAGTTACAAAATGTTTTTCCTTGTGATGAAAATGTTTAAGATCTACTCTCTTAGCAACTTTCAAATATACAATACAGTATTGTTAACTACAGTCACCATGCTGTACATTATATCCCAGAACTTCTTTATAACTGGAAGTTTGTACTTTTGACCACCTTTACCTATGGGAAAGGAATTTTGTCTAATGTCACTCTTATATTCTCAGTGCCTAGAGCAGCCCCTGGCATTTGGTAGGGTCCCAGTAATTATTTGATGAATGCATAGGTCAATTATTTTATGGCATCTTAGCATTTTTATGTTCATGTATAATATATGTGAGAATATAGGTCATTTCAGTTTTTTTAAACAAACCACTCGTGAATAAACATCTTTATACATCTTTGTACACTGTTCTATTTATTTCTTTGTAAAAAGCCCCAGGAAAAAGGATTGCTAGAGCAAAAGTATGTACTCTTTTATTGACTGCTGATATACATTTCAAAATTGCTAGAAAGATAATCCCAGTTTACACTCCCACTGAAAGTGAACAGGAGTCCCTATTTCTCTACCCCTCCTTCAGCATTAGATAGTTGCCTTTTTTATCTTTATAAATATGTAGTACAAAAAGTGAATGTTTTAGGGAGAGGAAAAAAATGGCGTAGATCGTAGAGGCTCTGTTCATCCCTCTGGTGACCAAATCAAAGTTGTGACGGAAACAAGGAGCAGCAGCAAGGAAAAATCGCCTGGGATCTAGATGAACAAGCCATACAACTAGGGAGAAATCCAAAAAATCACCCCACAACAGCAGAAGGTAGGAAGGGGCAAGGACGTGGGGCTGCCCGGTCCCAAGCTGCTGAGTGAGATAGAGGCGGCAGCGGCGGCAGACGTCTCTTAAAGGGGCTGCGTCAGCGAGTGGGTTTTCATGGTGACAGACCTGCTTGCTCTGAGCACCAGTGCCCGTTCAGCTGCGTGCAGGGGGCACCAGGGACTTACAGGGAGACATTTTCGGAATGAGGGCTGAGGCGAGTCATACTTGGTACAGAAGTGCCAGCGGTATCCATTGTTCCCTTTTGAGCCCTCCCCCCTAACAGTGCGCTGGGCACAGGGCCGCCATAGCTGTGATGTCATCAAACTGGATAACAAGTCACTCCGCCCAGAGGATTCCTGACTTGCCTCCCCCAACTTGTAGCCCTACCCAAACCACATCGAGGTGTATCCTCAGCGAGTCAGGTGCTCCTTGCTGAGACTCACTCTGGTGAAGGCAGCTGACCTCAGTTTCTGGTGTGGCCTTTTGAGGCAACTATAAGCACAGCATCTATGGATTGCTTGCTAAATCTTAACAGGTAGCCCTGGAGGGGTAGAGCTTGCACTAAATTTGGCCTGCAGCTGAACCTCTCTCAGAGCTGTGCCACTGGACACCTACTTCACAAATCCACACTAATAAGACCGGGAGACTTAGTACATAGAAACAGACGTGGAAAGGCAGCCAAAATGGGAAGACAAAGAAGCAGAAACCATATGACAGAACAGAACAGAGATCCAGATATAATGGAGTCAAGTAATCTAACAGAGTGCAGAGTTCAAAACACTGGTTATAAAGATGCTCAATGAACTTGTGGGAAGTGTAGATAAATTCAGTGAGAACTTCACCAAAGAGATTAAAAAAAAAAACAAAAACATAAAAATGGAAGTAGAAATTATAAAAGGGAACCAGTCTGAAATGAAGAACACATTATCTGAGATGAGAAGTTTATTAAATGTAATAAACAAAGGAATAAACAAAGTGAAAAAAGAAGAGGATCACATGCCCTATCTAGAGGACAGGAAAGCCAATCAGGACGGTCAATCAGAATGGCAAGAAAAAAGATGCCAAGACTATAAAAATAATTTAAGGAGGATATGGAACACTATTAAGGCTCCAAATATTTGTCTGATCGGTGTAACAGAAGAAAATCAAGATGTTGAACAGCTGTTTGAAGAAATAATGATGGATAACTTCCCTAACTTGGTGAAGGAAATGGACATAAAACCTCAGGAAGCTCAGAGAATTCCAAAAATCAGGGACCCAAAGAGGCCCACACCAAGACGCATCATAATTAAAATGCCAAAGGTTAAATACAAAGAATATTAAAAGCAAGAGAAAAAAAATAATTACATATAAGGGAACACCCATAAGACTGGCAACTAATTTCTCAAAAGAAACTGTGCAGGACAGAAGGGCGTGGCAAAAAAATATTCAAAAGCATGAAGACTCAGGATATATAACCATGAATAATTTATCCAGCAAAGCTATCATTTAGAGTTGATGGACAGATAAAGAGCTTCCCAGACAAAAATAAACTAAAAGAATTTATCACCACTAAGCCAGAATTACAGGAAATGTTGGAGGGACTTCTTTAAGAAGAAAAAACATGTATCAAAAACAAAGAATGGTAACAACTACATTCCTATCAATAAATACCTTAAATGGAAAGGAATTAAGTGCTCAAAATAAAGAGTGGCTGAAAAGATAATAGAACAAGACCCCTACATGTGAAAAGGAAGGGAATGGAAAAAGATACTGCTTTGATGAACCTAGAAGGTATTTAAGTTAGAGAAAGATAAACACTATATGATTTATATGCGGAATTTAAGGAATAAAAAGAACAAACCAAAAACAAACTCACAAATATAGTGGACAGTATGGTGACAGACAGAGGGGAGGGGGTTCTGGGGGCCTGAGAGAATGGGATGAAGGGTTAAAGAAGTACAAATTAGTAGCTGCATGGCATAGGGAATGCAGTTAGCTTTTAATACATCGGCTAGGTGGAGGGTCGGGGAGGGAGGGAGCAATTGGGGGGATCATTTTACTAACTATATAGATGTCTATCCAATGTATGGTATACTTGAAACTAATTAAAATTTTAAATATAAAGAATGTTTATATTGCTTTGTTTATTAGATTGCATACATTTTAGTAAGTTTAGTGATTATTTTCCTGAATTGTTTATTAACGTTACTTTATGAGATTTGTTTTGTATTGAATTTTAAGAGCGCATATATTGAAGATGTTAACTTTTCTCTGTCTCTTAACTTTTTGTAATGCTTTCTTATGTATGTAAATTAAATTTTATGAAGTATAATCTTTTAGTTTTTTTTTAAAATTTCTGCTTTAATTGTCATTTTTCTCTTTTCAAGTTAATGATAATTTTTCACTTACATTTTCTAGTACTTTCAGGTTTCATTTTAAACAGATGTGGGATTTATTTGTGAGATGTGAGGTAGGGATCTAATTTTTTTTTTCTTAAATTATTATCCACTTCATGTGATAATCATATATTTAATAATCCATTCTTCCCATACTGGTTTGAGGCACTTCTTTTATATACTATATTTACATGTATATGAATCATTTCTGGATTAATTATACATTAATTAATGTCTCTCCTCCCCACCCCATTTTCCTCTGTCTTTAATTTTATTTCTGGCTATTTTCATATTTTTTTCACCTGAACCAGTGACTGCATCACTGAATCATTGAGTCAAGTTAAAAAATTTGTTGGGATATTTATTGGAATTTAAAATTTACATTTATAAATTTATGGTGAGAGAAGTAACTGACATCTTTCACATATTGAGTCATTTAAGCTTAGCTTTTCTCTCTATTTATTGGTATTTCTTTCATGTGCTAGGGAGAGATTTCGTAAAATAAATCAGCTCATTTAAATGATTTGTTCCTATATGATTTATATTTTATGAAGATACTGTGAATATGATCCTCTGTAAAATTCAATGTTCTTGTTTGTGACTGTTAGCACATGTAAGGTGGAAGCTGTTGATTTTGAAACTGACCATCAGTCTGAATTCTTTCATTTTAAATAGTTTTTCAGTTAATTTTCATCAACATAGGTTTAAAAATTATATATCATATGGCAAAGTATTTTTAAAGAAAGTTTTCAGTTAATCAGACTTGATCAGGTATATTTTAGTTATACTATTTTTTCAGCAAGATTGATTCACCTTTATCGGCTGAAATATTATGTGCTCTGGTTCCAGCTTACTACTTTTAAGGTTTCACATAGTAGCCCTTACATAATAGCTAAGATATTGTTCTTTCTTATACTTGCTGCTAGGGGTAGTAGTCAGGATTTAGACCATCTAGCATTTAATTAATGGTTTCATTGAATCTACTTATATCGAGTTGATATATCGTATCTTTTATCAGCACTAAAAGAAATAAAATGTAAACCACAAATTCTAGACACATATATAGTTTTAAATATTCCATAGCCACGTTTTAAAAATAGAAGCAGTGAAATTGCTTATGTACTTATATATCCAAAATACTATTTTATCATGTTATTGATATGAAAATTAATAGAGACAGTTTGCATTCATTTTATGTACCAATTTTTCTAAATCTATATGTTTTATATTTACAATACATCTCCATTTGGATGACTTAGTTCCATTTCAAGCAGGACTCAGTTGCCACACTCAGTGGCTAGTGGCTGCCATCCTGCACAGCACAGCTGTGGATTATATTATACCTCTATCCTGGGTTACATGTTAGGATTTGCTAGAGTTTTTCAAAATCTAAAATTTTATAGTGGAAACCATAGCTTATTAAAAATACATCTACGACTTTCAACTTCCTTCTGTACAACAGAAGGCAATCACGAATGTCCTCATGAAACCTCACACATTATGTTAGTGCTTAGGGAATACTGCTTCTGGTATGGCCCTCGTGGCAATTTAGAGATTTTATGTAAGTACATCATGGCATCTTTTGAAGCCTGTTGTTTTGTTCTCGTTTTTTCAAATCCCTTTTTAAATAGATTTGATAAGCGAAAACCATCCTGCCCCACCTTCCTATTAGTTTTATTTAAATGTTAATATGAATCTGTGTACATAGTAGCTTTGAATAGTATGTTTTTATATACAATGGTACCATTACTTTGTTGCTCTATGGTACCATAGAACTTGATTTCATGGGTCATTTACACAGCTAACTGGGCAAAAGGAAGTAAGTATCTGTTTTAAATTGAGCCTCTGTTCATTTTGTGTGAGCCATCTTTGAAGAGGACTGATCTTGATTCCCCCCGGGGCTATGCTCAATGGCATAGGGTTAGTCAGGTGATAGTTTAAGCAGAGAATGTTACTAAGAAGGCCAAGCTCAACCTAGGCTCTGGACCAAGAAACCTCTTTAATGCGTCAGACCTATTTAGAATATCAGATTGGCTTCCAGGAGTGAAGCAAGCAAGCAAACAAACAGTGGTGTGCAGGGGTGAATCAGAGAGATAGATCGTTCTGACACCAATGTAGAATAGTCAAGCTTCTGTAATTGGGTTAGGTCCCTGTGGCTAACTTTGATCCTAATGTAAAGCCAACTTGGTGTAAAAGAAATCTTCCCGCATCTGTAGCCCATCTTTTCGCCTCATCCTTTCTTCATCCCACATAGATTTAGCCCTGATTCAACCCTGAAAACCTTAGAGATAGGAGACATTTAAGGAGCTCTGACTTAGTACCCTAAGGATGTGTAATGAATCACCCTATCATCATTTCTTTGACCCTGAGAGCCTGTCACAGCAACTCATAGAGCTCCAGGACTCGGGGCCCTGCCAGGTCTCTGACCCTAGCTTGGACTTGAGGGCTCTGTACTTGTGAATAGTTCTGATGCCAAGCCAGGCCTGCCAAGGGTTCATCTTGCACTTTCCCCACTGTTGCTGTTGGCCAGCTCATCTGGACAAACTTGTTGCCCCATGTTCGAGATCTTTGGTTCTGATTACACCTGTTGTCTGTGACCATTTTTTCTGGATCCCTTTCTCTGCCACTGTGTTGTTATCCTAATGGCTGTTAACTAGTTGATCCTTTCCAGGCCCCTTCTAGTCTTTCTCACTGTACTTTTCCTTTTTTCTTTTCTTTTATTTCTTTTTTTTAAAACTCAGGCCATGTTCTATCTTTGACCAAAGAAATGAAACTGATCTCTCCATATAGATTTTACCCAAATTTGATGTGCTGCTGTATACTTTTAGCATAAGTTGGGTTCAATCCACCATCAATCCCAGAATGGTTGTGATAAATGTTCATAGGTGGATTGAGACTCTACTTTCATAATTTTGTTTTCACGGTTTTTAGTAATGGTTAGAGAAATGACGTGAGGAAAAATTACTGCCATTTTTAATGCAAAGGGTGTCCAGTGTGGTCAGGACAGTGGGAGGCTTATGTAATGTGGATTGTTTTATAAAGCCATGTTTGTACCTCAGAGGTACTCAACTGACTGCACAGTGAATCAAATGGGGGAGCTTCAAACAGTACTGATACTTGGACCCAGATGCGTGGAATCAGTCCGTCTGGCCCACTGGGCATGTGTACCAAGCATTGATATTTTATCTCTCATAATTAATTCTAAGGTACAGCAGTGTTGAAAAACACTGGTTTAGATCTTTGAATTTACAGTACTTGCTTGCAAAGAGGAGGAGGAAGTGACTGTATAAAGCCTAGTAGGTTGCAAATGAAGAAACCAAAAGATATAGATATTTTTGGTAAATTTTTTGTCTATTGCCCAGTTACTTAATGGGTCTAATTATACTTCTCTTAATTTCCCTTCTCAGAAATGGTAAAGTTCATTTGATGATACCCGGTTATTAAGTCCTGAAGATATTCTTTAAGTTTTTGAATTTAACATTCAATTCAGTACAACCAAATGAAGAGTAAACATAGTCATTTTTAGCTGGTGTTATATCTACTCTGGGAGCTTGATGAATATGAGCCTTTCTGCAGTGTCATTACTAGTTTTTTGCTAACTACTTACTTTTATTATGTTGTAATAATTAGTCTTTTCATTCTTAAAAGTCTCTGAAACTTCTGTGGCAACTTTATTTTCAAAGGGTTTATTTTTTTTTAGGCTATAATTATTGTTTTATCCACCATGATGTTAAATAGTCTTTTATACGTTAATGTACAGAAAAATGAAAATTCACAATTCTCAATTTACCTGCCTTCCCTGGCTGCTGAGATGAAGCTCATTTTTGTCTGGCTTCAGGATGTGATGATTATTTCAGATTCCGAGGATTAGAATGGAAAGCTCCACAGTGCCTTACATGGAGTGCATTGGGTTCCCATTGTATGACTTTATTTTATAGTTCTCTTCGATCCTTATTGTTTCTTCATTTAGTCTTGGCTTTTTTAGGTGTTAATGTGACTTGTACTCTATAGATGGAAATCTTTTTAAAAAGCCAGAATTTGACATAAGAAGGAAAGTTCTGAATTGTTGGCTCAATTTAACCCCCAGATGGGTACTTATTCCTTTTTTTTTGTTTAAAGTTCAGTTAAAGAATCATTAACACAAGTTGGCCTTTTGTTGACTTTCAAGTGATTATAATTAGCAAAGAAGAAAAAACTCTCTTAATTTCCCCAGGTGCCAAGTTGAAGCTCCCTTGATCTTAAGTGACTTTCCCTGTGGAATTTACCCTAATGGTTGGTGAACTACTCTCCTATATGTTTTAATTTTAACAAAGTCTAAATACCAAGGTCTTCAGTCTGAATTGATAGTTCATAAGATATCGAATATTTTTCCATATGTTCAGCTGGAGTTTTCTTTTTTCTTTTAAATTCCTTTCATGCAAACTAGAATCACTATCTTTACTGTTTATACTTCATGTGTTTTAGTCTATTAAATACCAGTCTATTTGATGTACTAGCGATGTAAAAAGTAAAGTGCTTTTATTCTGTGATACAACAGCAGAACTTGAGATTATAACTCATTTAGTGCTGTCCCCACTCGCTTCAGCATCTTAAGCTAATGCTGATATAAATAGTTTACTTGAGAGAAAATGAAATGAGGCACTTGGGGCTCCCAGTAGGCCTGAAGTGATACTTGACTTTTGGCTCATCCAAGCTGTGTGGTTTTGGGCAAGTCACATAACCTCTCTGACTCCTGCTTTCCTTTAGCAAAATGGTTGTAATACCTACCAGTAAATCATATGCATGTTGGGTAGAGAGCAGACTAAGCCTACCTGCACATTGGAATCTCCCGAGAAGCTTTAAACTGCTGATTTCTGGGTCCCACCCCTAGAGATCCTGATTTCATCCAAGGGATAGGAGTTGAAAAAAAGGAGAGATGATTCTGGTTTGTACTACTAAGTGGTCAGATTCAGGATATAGTTCGAAGTGATAGCTAATATGTTTGTTGATGTGTAAGATGTGGAGTGTTAAAGGGAAAGAAGTGTTGAAATGACTAAAGTTTTGGGCTCCAAGCCCAAATGGTGGCACCAGTTACTAAGATAGAAAACATTGAGACAAGGACTGAAACCTCCTTGCATCTTAGAAGACTGCGAAGATCCACATGTGCCAAAATATGTATGTACATTTCTTTAGTTCTTTTAGAAGGATGATTGCATTTATCCTAAAATCAGAATTTCTACCCTCTACTTTCTCCATCTTCTTTTCTCTGAATATTCTTTAGAACCTCCATAAACATAATTATTAGTGTCTCCATTGCTATGGATTTTAGACAGCTGGGAACTATAAGGATTTAATCTGTTTGGGATTGATAATTCTATTGCCAGGTCTTTTTGCTCCATAATCAGAGTTGATGAGAATAATTTTTCATGTCATCATCGTGTTCTTTTGGCTCTTGAGGTGCTCCACACTGCAGGGATGTTCTTCAGAGTGAGAAATTAAATGAAAGTGCTTGCTATAAAGTAGGTGCTAAGCAAATGTTACTTGAATCTGCATATGGTGAGTGATTGGGATAAGATCAAGCCGTTCAAATTTTGGAAGCCGAGCTTTTAGCATACTGGATTGGTTTTAAAGTTTTATGGAATTTTCTTACCATGTACAGGCCTATTTGCACTGCTCAACAATGGCCACAGGTACCCAGCACATTTAAGGGGCTGGCTGATTTCATGATTCTAATTGGTAGTAGCATATGGAGGCAAAAGTGTTACATTAAGAGGCTCTTTCTGCACTGGGTGATTTTTATTTATGACATTAGAAGGTTCTTAAAATAATCTGTTTAATCCTCTCATTGTTCTAGTTCTGTCTGTAAATTGGGGAGAAGCTAATGGCAAGCACACATGTGTAGGTGTCATTGCTTTAATGTCACCTATCACTGTGTTTTAAGTCTTTGCAGCCTACCGACTATCATTCACACATCCTGGTTTAATATGCTTGGGGGAGGGGGGCGCGGCGTGTTCTTCTATTTTAGCCACATCCTGACAAACTGAAGGATGCTGGCCATGCCTTAACTTGGTTTTGTGCAAAGGACGCCTAGGTCTTTGAGCCTGTCTTGTCCAACCAGTCTTGATGGATTCTTTAATACTGCACACTGCGCTTATGGTAGACAAGCCACCCCAGAGCCACACCCATTCTCAGGGTTATGTTGGGCAGTGGTGGAGTTCTCCAGTGAGCCTTTATGGATTTTCTATTTTCCTGGCCTTGTTTGATGGACTTGGATATTTTACATGCCATATTGTGACACTGTTTGTCATCAATAGGCAATTGAGTGTCACCCCTTTCCTTATCTGGGATAGTATCTGGTGATATAGAGTAAAAAGCAGTTCTTGCATGTGGGCAATTTATGTTGCTGTGTGTGCTGTTCTGACTTCTCCATCAAAGCCATAATTAGCAGGTAGGCTTTCGTTTCTTCACTGGGTGTTTTCGGTGGTTAAGACTTTCTTAAAAAAATAAAGGTGAATTATTTTTTCTCTCTTGCTAAGTCACAATGGTGGTAAAAATCAGGTGCCTGTCAAACTCCACTGACTCATTCTGAGAATAATACAGCAGCAAAATGATGTTATTTGGGTGTTTCTGCTTTTTTTTTTTCAATAAAATAAGGACTAGTCTGTTAGAGCCAGTCATGTTTCCACCTGTTTTTATGTTATAAAATGCATAAATAGCTCTAAAATTGAAAGTTATAATAATTCAGATAACTTTCATGGTTATTTATTAGTATTTTTTTCCAGTATGTTTTAAGGGCTGACTCATTCAAAGTTGTAATTCAGTATATCTTCCTATGAATGCATTGCTACTGATGTCATTGGGGTTAACTATCCCGCAGGCATTTTATGAACAAATTCATTAATGCTTTTTTCCACATACAAAGTGAATAAAACTTAACTTGTGCATTGACACTATATTAGTGGTTCTCTGATGACCTCTTGTAAAAAGATTTTTTTACAAAGATAGCATCATGGGATTTTAGAGTTAGAGGGAACTTAGAAATCATATAGCACAGCACAGTCCATGATACAGTGTGCTAGCAATTGATTATCCAGCTCCTGCTTGAGTACCTGTCAGTGTCGAGAATCACACTCCCTTTTTAAACCGTCTGTTTCATTCTCAGACAATTCTAATTCTTAGCAAGTTCCTTCTTGCTGAGAAAGCAGTAAAAGCAGTAAAACTATTTATTTTCTACATGTCTTGCTAGGCCATGTCTGCAATATTATATTAGCACAGTTGATTCTTTTAAGGCCTTATTCTTGGACTTTACTCAATTTATTCAATCTCTAAAACCTTCCTGAATTCTGATTCTTTCATGTCACTTGTGCATTTATCAATTGTTCCATGTGTGTTCTTATCCTGTCATTGGAACCCAGACAGTCAAGCTCCAGAGCCCTCAAAGTTACCCATTTAACTATCCAGGGGGTCCTCTCGTACCACAACAGAGCTTCATGGGACTCAGTCTTTGATGTCTCTCACTATGCCCAGGATTACTTTGTTTTTCCTCTGCACATCCACTCTATTCTCCACTTTCATACCTTCAGTATGCACGTAGTTTCAGGGTGTTATAACCCCCTTCAGCCCAGCTCTCCATGACAATCCCCACTCAGTGCCAGGTCTGCCTGCCTATGTCGCTGGATCACAAGTTCACATTCCCAGAAGGAAATCTGATTGGCCCTGCTTATCAGGTGCCCCTGTTGACCTTGCCACCCAGAGCCAGGGAACTACGTCAGGAAAAGAGGAGGCGCAAGAGACAAGGGTTTCCCTGGGTAGGTTCCTTCAGAAGGTCTTACAGGCAGGGAGAGAACCAAAGGAGAGCTCCAGTTTGAGCCCCCTTTGTGGATGTTTGTCATTTAGTTGTGAATCCATATCATTGCATAATCTTGGAATTCTCTGACTTGGTTTTATAAGAAAGGGTGTAGTTGTAAAAGCCTTGTTGAAATCCAAAATACCCAATAAGATTATTGTTCCAACTTAGGTAACGTAAAGAACCTTTTTTAAAGGGGAAAATTTCCTTTTGATCTCTGAATATGCATCCTGTGTATGAAAAACCCCACTTTCAAAACAATGAAGTCCTACTCAGTGTCAACTGAATTCTTAATATAAAAGCGAAATATTGCTTTTAACTTCTAAATTATTTTCAAATTTTCCCATAAATCCTTTAGAAGCTGTAGATCCTATTATATAAATCTGTGAACTTTGAAAGCATATCTCTAGACCACCATTTTCATACACAGTAGTTTATAAGGTACAGGATCCATTGTCTTTCCTTTTTAGAACACTGAGACCTTAGTTTCTTATCTTCAGCTTTGGCACCTGTCTCATTCACCGTGGTTCTTCTATGAGTAGTGACAGTTCACTTGACTGTTCTTCGGGTTCTGTTCATATTATTACTACTTTATCATTTTTGCATTGATTAGAATTCAGTACATAGTAGCAATTCTTCATCTTGTTTCCTGAATGAATTCGATTCCAAGACAAGTTAATGATGCTTTTAATTAATCGAGACTTCTACGAGCTGCCTGGTAGATGTCTGGTAGTCAAAACCCCTCATTGCTAGTGCAGTGTGTTTCTGTGCCAATTTTTAAATGTATATGGGGAGCATACTATTTATTTCTTCTGTCTGACCAAATGATCTATGGGATGATCATTCCCAAGGCAATATCATTAAATTCTTTTCATTTTTGATTGTTCTTCCTTTTCTTGATAAGCATGATTTGGCATAAATAAATGTTTTCAGTTACTATTTTCAGCAACTCAGCATATCCAAGGTGATTATTTTTCTGGGTTAATATCCAAGGCTGGCTGGCAGCCAAGGAAATTTAGTGCCTACTATGTGTGAGGCACAACACTAGGCATGCCATACATTTCCATGTAATACTGCTTAAGGATAGCCTTTCCTCGGGTCGGGATGTCAGGAATACATTGTTCAGTGTCTGCCACTTAGAATTCGTAGTACTGCTTTTGGAGTTTGCTGCAGTTCAACATGAGTTCAGGAAGTGTTAAGCCATTATATTTTCCTGTTTTAGATAAGAAATACTGTTGATGTTTTCACACTTGTTTATTTTTATATCCGTTCTCACAAAGACACTTAAAGAAAAAGATCATTTACCATGCATATATGGTAATGACGGGTCCTGATAGGAAAATATGTTAGTGGGTGTCAAGATGGGGATAAGACTATAAAGTTCTAGGAATTTTCGTATGCCTGATATTAAAATAGAAATTTTAGTAAACATTTATTGCATACAAGGAATTTCCCTGATGTATTATGTTACTTACCCATATTAGAGTAACCTACATGTACACTTATGCCTGTCCTCAGTGCACAAGTTATGTATATCTGTAACATCTATTATTAATATTGTCAGTTGCTATGTACCTAAGTATATAGGTCAAAAGATTAATATTGGAGTGGTTAAAAGACCACTATATATTCAAAACTTTTGTAGGTGACCCTTCAACAAATAATGGTCAGGGAGGATGCTTTGACATCTAAGTAACATCTGACAAGGCCACAAGAGTAAGAGAGGGTTGTGGTTGGAAAAACTATGTTGAGGTAGAATGGGGCCAGCAGAGGAGAAATAAGGTCAAGCTTAATTGTTGAGTGAATGGATACGTCCAATCAGTGTTAAAGCTATAGATCTGGGCTGGACTTTATCGATTTCCAAATATTGTCCTGACTCCAGCACTCACTGGCTTGCTAACCATAAGCAAGTCTCCATATGAGAAGCAAAATGTCCTCATCTTCATCATTTTGAGAACAGTTCTTTATTTTAAAAAGTTCACTTTTTTGTAAGATGAAAAACAATCAATTTTTGAAGCAATAATCATGGTTTACATCATCAGGGTAAGTGGGTATTCATTTATTATAACTTAGATGTTAAAACTTAGATGCGTCACGATTGCATGAACAAGAGGGTGAAAGAGGAAGCTAGAGATGTGGAAAGGTTTTTGGCTGTTGTGTAAGTTCCTTAGGGCCGCAACCCATAGTTATCCCGGAACGTGCTGGATGCAAGGCTGGGAAGCTGTTCATGTCAGAGGAGATCGGATCTAGCAAGTAGGGCCTGCTAGGGAAGGTTCCAGGCAGCTTGGTGATTTGGGGAGCAGGGAAGTTGCCTTGTGGTTCTGTCATCATTCCATGCAGAACAGAAAAGCTAGCTAGTGATTGGGGCACAGAGAACAGAGTTCACCTTGAAGAAGACTAGCCAGGTCCAGGTACATTGTCTGTGCCTGGCTACATTAGATGGGCATTGGGACAGGACTTGGCTTCCAGCAGAGGACTGAACTACCTCCACTAAAATTCCATAATATAGAAGCCAAACATAGTCTTTAAGTAAATGGAGTAGTTCCCAGAATCAAATGAAAAGCTTTCCAGGAAGGTCAAGGATGATCCAGGCAGTTTAAATAATGGACAGTTTACTTTAGGATGCCACAGAATCCATCTTATCTGTGCTCAGCCCTTTCATATGTCCAGACTGCAGATTGACTCTGATTAGCTTAGCATGGACCATGCACCCATCTTTAAGTCAGAAAGGGGAATGATATCTTCATGGATCAGTCCCTCAAGACTGCCTACAGTTGGGGAAGCGGAGTTCTCCAAAGAAAACCAAAGGACTGTTTTGAGGTGAAGCAGACTCTTATCTGGAATGAGCAGCAGATGTCCCCTGCATAGAGCCTGAATCAATATTCTGTACAGGACAGTATATGGATGCAAATGAAAATATCATTTCCCCTCTGGCTATTGCAGTCATGGTCTAGAAATTTGAGACATGTTGCTGAATAGTTTCTGTTTAATTTCCATGCTTTTAGAATTATTTGATTTCCTCAATAGCGTATTTGAAACTGTAGTAGTATATAAGTCTTAACCTTTAAAGCAACTTGTTCATTGTTTGCAGAGTGGTGGTTCCTTCCTTTTGTACCCTCTCAATCTGAACAGCTGCTGGCAGGTTCACAATCAAATATTTGAAATGACTGAGCTGCTCCAACAGTGCAAAACATGAGATTTCAAATCTCTTATGTAGTTCTGGTAACTGCTTCTAGATTTCTAATTAAATGAAATATATACATGTCACTAAAAACAAAATAAATAAAATACAAATGTCGAAATTATTCAGCTGGAGATTGTTTTGTTCCAGAAACTTGAGTAAAAAAATATATATATATTAGATGATGAATTTTAATTATTATTTTTTCCCAGAGAACAAAATAAAAATATATTTAACCTTTGGGTAAAAGTTCATAATTTCCTACTAACTAGCACCTACCTTTAATCACACCTAAGTTCTGCATTTGTGCCCTTTAAGTCTTTGGCTAGTTTTCCAGTTAATATTCTTTTATTAAATTCTATAACTGTTGCAAGCATGGCTGTGTGTGTAATTGACCTCATTCTAGGTCAAGAAATGCGAGCAATTGATGTGGTCTTTTTAGTGTCTAATATTGGATGCCATTGAGTAAAAAGGATGTATAATTGGATTCTCCTGAATATATTTAGGAGTTAATATAGATATTCTGATTCCAATTACAGCCTTACTTGTAATTGCTATAAAGTTGAGTCTGCAAAAACGTAATGGTTCTATAACCATATTACCAGGCAACAGAATGATTTTGTATCTTGTTCTCTTAGCCCTCCTACCTAGCCACCCCTGCTTTTCTGTTGCATAACCCCTGTACAGATGACAATTTTGAGGACAACACGTACTTATTTAATATTAATTTATATAATGTAGATTAAAACCTGTTATTTTCCTCTAGATTCTTTCACTGATCACAACTTTAATTAAATAATATACAAATTTCTAAAAAATGTTAATTACTACATTAGTGTTTCTAAGACTTGTTTTTCTCATCTCAAGAATTTTGAAGGGGAGATTAACTTTATAACCTCTGGGGAGAATTGAGTGACAGGAACTGATTGAGTGACAAGTATTGTGCTACATCGCTAACATGTCATTTAATCCTCATATTAATCCTATTTTATGCATAAAGAAGCTGAGGCGCAGAACAAAATAATTTGCCCAGTGTTACGTAGAAGTGCCATAATCCAAATTTAAACACAGATCCGACTACAAAGCCTATTCCTTTTTCTCCACAGTCTGCCCTTTCTGATTTCAAAAATAAAAATAGCTAGAATGTTTGCCCTTGCAGGAGGAGTTAGGCACTGACTGTCCCAAGTGCTTTACACATGCGTTACCTCATTTAATCTACTTAAAGACCTGTGAAAGAAAGTAGGCAGCCAGAGTTAAATAATTTATCTAAAGTTATCATAGCTCATAACTGATGGGCCTAACTTGTCTCTCTTAGTCCATGGTCTGTGTTTCCAGTATCGACTCTAATGCCTTCCTCGATTATACCCTTTGTTCTCAATGATATTGATTACAGTATTATAATGAGGAAAAAAATACATGACATCTAAGGATAGGGTTGTTTGGATGTAAAGAGAATTCTATAAGAGGTTAACCATTTGTTGTATTTAAAATCCTCGGTTTCTTTCAAGTCTTGGGCTTTTACTTAGAGGAGCATCAGGCAGTGGGTATATGTGCCATCATATAATGGTTGAATGATGAGAGACATGGATTGGCTATGAGGGTCAGACCAGCTCTACCTTCAAAAAAATATCACATATACATCCACTTCTTTTCAGTTCTGTCACCACAGTCTCACCCAGGCCCCATCATCTTTTACCTGGATTGTCACAGTCTCCTCAAAATGATCTTCCAGCCTAAAACTTCTCAGTGGATTCCTGTCACATTAAAGAACAAAAATTCAGGTTTTTTATTGTTTCTCCCAATCTGGCTCTACCTATTCTGTTTGATGCTCCCCCTATTCCTATTACTAGTCCTCATTTTCCTGGAAATGCCAAGCTCATTCTTACCAGACATTTATTCCTGCTCTTCCCCAGTGAGTTTAAACTGTTCCTTATCTTTCTTTATTGAGGTCCTCATGGAGGTCTCAACTCAGTGTCTCCTTGGAGAGGCTTTCCCTTGTCATTGGTATAAAGTAGCAATAGCAGTAGTGATAACAGCAACACAGTGATTACAGTTAACATTTATTGAGCTCTTACTATGTGCTAGGCATCATATGTGTGTTCTCTACATTTGTCAATTCACCAGGTCTTCACTTCTCCTTTTGAAGTAGGTACTATTATCTCCATATATAGATAATGAAATGGTAGCGCAGAGTTCTCTGTAAATCACTTGTTTTATTTTCTTCATCACACTTACCATGATCTGTAATTATTTTGCTCACTGGAAAATAATCTCTGAGAAGAAGGAGCCTTATCTTATTTTCTGCTGTTTTTGCAGCGTTTTTGAAAAAATAGCTGGCACAGAGTAGGCGCTTATGTTCACTTATGTTGAATGAGTGAATGAACTAATGATCAGTGGGTTTTACTGATTGGGTCATGATATTTGTCATGAGAAATGGAAATTTTCAGAGATAATAATTCTGTTGTAATTGTATGAAAGGACTAAAAGCCTTTCAATGAAATAACTGTTGAGCTTTTTTCTTCCCTGTTACATTATACTGTGTGCATATAGGCATGTGATCATGAATCTAGGCGGAGGGAGAAGGAAGACTATATGTCATCATACTCAGTGACCAGTCACTCGTCAATAGCTGGGTGCCAGGTACAGTAGTTGTTGGCAACAGATTATATAGTCACTACTTACCTTTTCAAATGTGGAAATTTAGCTGTGATCACAAAGCTCCATTTGGCTTTGTGACAGAGTTCTGGCTGCAGATTATGTCAGGCAGCTGTTGCAATGAAACATCTGATTCAGGAGGGAAATTTTGTTGTTGTATTTAAATTTTCTTGTTTTTCTGAACAAAGGAGGTGTTGTCTTTTCTCATGGTGCCCAGTGGCTACTAATTTCATAGAACTTTGAAGCTGGAAGAGAAAGTCAAATTATTAATCTACCTTCCTCATTTTATAAGAAAAGAAAATAACTCCCAGAGAATAAGTGGTTTGCTCAGGGTCACATAAATAATCAGTGGAAGAACCAGAGCTTGCCACATAACCGGTAAGAGGGTTTAATATCAAACACTGTTAGGTGAAGACAAACACGTGTTCACTTCAGGGCCCTGATTAGGATGCTGACTTGTCATCATCCTTTGCTTTCTCAATAAAGAAAATTATTTCTGGAAGCTGAAATGGTCACCAGGAGAATGTTGCTTGTATATTCTTATTTGGTAATACAAACTTCTATCTTTTTGTAGCACGTTCAGTAACTGAGACCTTTTGCATGACTTAAGGACAAAGAAGGCTCTGAATGGGCCCCACCATCTAGGAAGACTCCATAAGAACTATTGCTAGATTCATGGCCTCACTTGTCCCCACTGTGCGTCCTGTTAGGAGATGACACACAAGCTGGCTTTGTTCTCAGTAGCCCTTAGGAGTCAAGATAGGTGGATTAAAGTTACTTGTGAACTTTAATGACATGTGAATGGTCTCTCTAAATTATTAAACAAATCCAAAGAGGCATAGCTTTTCTCCTTAAAAAAGTAGGGGGAAAGCTTGTGTTTTCTAAAACATGATGTAGTGAAAAATAATTATTAACCATGTGACCATGAGTGAAGCTGCTAATGTGTCTAAAACTAAAATGACTATCATAGTACTTAACATGGAGCTTTGTGACCTCCAAAGTGATGAGTCTAAAATGTGACTCTTGCTTGGCCTATCTACCTGGAAAGCCTTCAGTGGCTCACTGCTAACCAGAGGATGCAGTCCATACTTCTTTACAAGCATAAGAGGCCATCCAAGATCCAGCCTGTGTGCTTTTTACCTGTCTTTATTTACCTTGCCCCTTTTCTGAGTTTCAGCTTTATTGCCCTGTTAGCATTCGCTTGCACACACTGCACTCACTATTCCCTATCCCACTGGTCCCCCATGTTCATGTTCCCCACCTTTGTAGATAGCCTAAATGATTTTCTGGTTTTATATAGCAACAAAACCCTACAGGCAAGCTTTTCTTGTACAGTTTGTTACCAGCACTTGGTTCTCTGTAGTGTCCTTATCAGTGGGTGGAGAATCAGTTGCTTGCCCTCAAAAAAAAAAAAAAAAACAAACAACAGCCAATAACCACTCCTTTGTCCTTTGGTATTTATTTATTTATTTGGCATACATTTACTGAGTACCTGCTGCTTCTCTTACTGGTGTTAGGAAGATGAGTAATGCACCATCTATATCCTCAGGGAGTTCCCATTCTGGCAAGGGGAGACTGACTCATAAGCAGGCAGTAACAAAGCCTTCTGGTAAGTGTTTAGCTGGAGATGCGGGAGGCACAGAGGAAGTTGACTGACTTTAGCATGATAGAATACTTCAGAAGAGACCCCATATTAGTAGGCCTTATGGGAGGAAATGGCTTTGGCTGGGCAGAAAAGAAGAAAAATGGGTATTTCAGATAGAGTGCCAGTCTAGGAAGTGGTTAAGGGGCTAATGGAATCCAGTAAATTAAGCATTTTTTTTTCTGTTCTTCTAGAACTTCTATGTATTTTTAAAAGTATTGTGTGTCAACTTTGCAATATGGTGTTACCCAGTTGAAATGGCCTGAATCTATTGAATTGTTACAATGATTGTGAGGTAATTTGAAGGGATCTTAAGAAATTTAAAATGTTAGGTAACAAATTCTAATTAGTGGAAAGAGTAAGATGATCATAGTGAGTTAGGTGTTTGTGGTGGTTGCCTATTTAAACCTTAATGTTTTTTTTTTCCTGTCTTCAGAAATGAAAAAAGCAAAGCAAAAACAAAAGCATTAAATGTATATACTTACATTTTAAAATTATATTCTAAATTACCTCTATCTTGTTAGTCTTGTCTAAAACAAATGTAAACCAGTTAAAAACTTTTTGTTACTTTGGACACATTCCTACGTAATTGTATGGGAGAAAGATGAGCAAAATTGAAAATTGATGTTACTGTTTTTGAAATGGGTTCATTTTACATTATTACCTTCACATAATGCTGCCTTTTAAATTTAGTAGAAATGTTAGAAATGGGGACTTTTCTTTTTATTATAAAAGAAACAACACAAATAAGGAGATGCATGTAGCTTATAACAGATTTTAGATTCTGGAATAGTTGTGAAATGTGTTTTTGGTCTGGATGAAAAACTGTAATGTTTTTTATCAAGTAAGAAGACAATCTTTCTTTAAGGTTATGAGAAAACTGATGATGTTTCTGAGAAGACTTCACTGGCTGACCAGGAAGAAGTACGGACTATATTCATCAACCAGCCCCAGCTGACAAAATTCTGCAATAACCATGTCAGGTAGGAACTGCTTAAGAATGCTGTGGGACTAGCAATCACAGCAGAGCCCTGTAGGCCATTTCTCAGCAAAAATGATGATGCTTGCAAAGAGCTTTCAATTAAATCGGTTAATATTTGAGAGCTTACAGGATCCTGTGTGAATTGGCTATTTTTCCGTCTTCTAGCCAATGAGGAGATGTTAATAAGATCCTGGAAGCGGGAAGTTGCAGAAAAAATAAGCAGCCATACTCTACTAATTCTATATGTAGTGTATGAATAGCGAAAGCTGCTTATACTTTTGTTTTAAACCTGTACTAGAACAATAAATTATTGTTTTTGGTTAACAAGTTTTTACATTTTAAAAGAGATCTTTGCCGTTCTTTTCCGAGAACCCCTTTTAATAGTTAAGTACTCTTTAAATATTGACTTATGATTGTTGCAGGTTTTAGTATGGTGTTGAATGGAGGTATGTAAGAAGTACCTTACTGCTATATTTTCATTACAACGATAATATAAAAAGCATCTCTCTTATAAACCCTATTCACTAAATGGCCTCTGGAAGCAAGTGAGCCACCCCCATACTAGCCCAGTATATCTCCAGTGGCAAGATTTCTAGATTTGAGACATGCCCATTTAAAATTAATATATGTAACTTCAAATTCTAGAGTAACTCTTCACAGTTTGGAGAGTGTGGCATGAAGGGGAAGGCTGGATGTTTCCAAGACTTAAATGGTGACTGTGGACCTACCTGGTGTGTTTAGTATGGAGTCCTATCCAAGTTCATAGAGGGGCTGTAAGAAAATTCAGACAGAAACCTGGAAAACTCTCCACTTCTCTGAAGTAATCCAGGGAAGGCATCTCTATTTAAAGCTTCTGATCCTGTTTAAAATGCTGATTTTTTTTTCTGCGAGATTTTATTTTCTGCGAGATTTTATTTCCTATTAATATGTTATACACTATCTTAACTAAAATTGCTCTTCTTTGTGGGCTACTCTTAGTAATGTTAAACAGGTGACTGGCCAAAGAGAACAAAAGATATTATGCAGAAAATTAAACTCTTACTATTTATTTAGACAGTCCCTTTCACTTCTTTTTATTTAGGTTAATGAACATTTGTAATATTCTTCCAATTTGAAACAGAATGTGGGTATTCATCATCTAATTTTTTATATGATGATAATAGAATTTTATGAATGTGGGAGCTAATTGTGGAGTAATTAAGTTTTATGCCTCTTTCTGTTTTTGTTTTCTAGCACTGCAAAATACAACATCATCACATTCCTCCCAAGATTTCTCTACTCTCAGTTCAGAAGAGCTGCCAATTCATTTTTTCTCTTTATTGCACTGCTTCAGGTAAGGCCATGTTACAAAACCTTAGTTAAGCATCAAATATTAAGATATTTTGTTAAGCCCATGACCAGGCTTCTGAAGCTTATCTGAACACAGAGATATAAGCTGGTTTGGGTGGATATTTTCAACTCCTGTATGAGAGGTAGTTTCACTACTTCTTTAAGCCTTTTGATTCATTTTTATAGGTTTAATTTAAACATTCTGTAAATTTGATGTGGGAAGGACTCTTTATTTGAGTGCTAAAGGGAGATATGAGACTTTTTCTTACAATATTAACTTATTTTAGTAACAGAAAAACCGTTGCTTCTGAACCTTAGAGAATAAGAATTATGACTAAATCTTGTTTCTCTTTGTAATCAGAAAAGTTATTTTATTAAAAAGTAGTATACATTCATTGTAAAAGGAATTAGAAAATATAACAAAACATAAAGAAAAAATTTAAAACTCATTTTTCCACCACCCAGAGGCAGTACTCTTAAAATTTGGGTGTATATCCTTCTGTTCTTTTTTTTTTTCCTCCTTCAAGCATTGTTTATTGATTTAGTTTACAAAAGGGGGATCATAGAATACATGTTTTATAATCTGTTTTAGTTATATAATAACACGTGGATATTTTCCCATGTGATTCGTTGTGTTTCTAAAATATCATTAGGAATGATGGAATTGCTAATGATATTTAGAACATATGGATATACTGTAATTTATTTACCCATGAATGGATATACTGTAATTTATTTACCTACCATGAAGCTAATTAATATGCTCTTCCAGCTACTTATTGGATATGAGCAAATTGCCTCACCTTGTATTAGTCTGCCAAGATAGTAAAATCAAGGAGGCATATTTTAAAAGGCCCTAAGACTTTGTTGTTTTTAAATGTAAACTCTATGAATGGTGAACACACAATGCAATATATATATGACATATTGTTAAATTGTACAGTTGAAACTTATTGGGTTTTGTTGATCATTGTAACCCCAATAATTCTTAATAATAATAAAAAATACAGACAATAAAAAAATAGTGAAGGCGATGTAAAGTAAAGAAAGCATAAGAAATAAAGTCAATAAGATGGTAATAACTATATATGGTGTCGGGTGGGTACTAGATTTATCACGGTGACCACTTCATAAGTTATATAAATGTCTAATCACTATGTTGTACACTTGAAACTAATATAATACTATATGCCAACTATAATTGAAAAAGAAAAAATATTAAAAAGAAAACTTGCTAGTTCTCTGAATTTCTCTTCCTTTTTTTCCTTCAAATAGCAAATTCCTGATGTGTCACCAACAGGTCGCTATACAACACTGGTTCCTCTCTTATTTATTTTAGCCGTGGCAGCTATCAAAGAGATAATAGAAGATATTGTAAGTATTTAATTTTTTTCATGAATAAATGTGACTGTAATTTTTAAAATATGTAATTACATATTAGTTTCTTCACTAAGTTATTCTTGGCACAGGCTTTTTAAAATGCCCATTCAACTTAAAAGTGTATAGAATATGCTCCCACCTCTGGAGTTAATTCCTACTGATTTCTCTGTGATTAATATTGTATAATTCATGTTCCAGTGTTCTTATGTTTATAGTTTATTAATGTAGTTTATTAATTAATTGAATTAATTAATTGAATGTAATAATTGGCTTAGAGAGAAAACTATATTTGAATATTATTTTCAATGACGCTCAATTTTCAGTTTGAACATGATTTCAAGTTAAACAGAATAATCTCCAAATTATCTGAATAAATGTAAAAGAATTTTTTTTTGTATTTTTAATTTTTAAATTTATATATCATAGTTTTCACCTAATTAAATACCTTTATTTCTTTTTCATCTTATTTTAGTGTATCTAAGTTTACTTTTCTTTTATATTTATTAAAAGAAAGTAACGGCATGATTGCTATTTTTATTTTGTCATAGTAATAAAGAAGTCAATTTCCTCTTTATAAAATACATTACCCCCAATAAATTTAGGCTTTGTTTTTACTCTGTTTTAACTGTTATCTTAACTACCTTGGTTAAAGAAGCCAATTTTTTTTCCTATGACCCTTAAATACTTTGCCTGTCTGAAAGGACCTTCTGTCAAGCCTTAGGCAAGTCAGATGGTAAGGCAAGGAAAGGCTGAGACATTCTTCAGAAAGTTCCAATTTAAAGTTGCACAGACATTAATATTACTTCTGCGGGGAATCAAATTGGGATCTTATTAAGAACATATGAGCCATAGCATCACTAGATGCATTAGACGTGGATCAGCTGACCATTTAGATCAACATCCATTTGAGATTGTTTAGTCTCAGAAACATCCACGTGTCTTTTAAGAGTACAGAGGTGATGTGTGTGTGCTTGTGTGTAAAACATAGTCCTTTTGATTGGAAATTCCATACTTGATGGGGAACACTAGTCCTTTTGATTGGAAATTCCATACTTGATGGGGAAAATTTCAGGGACTCTTATCACCTGTATTGTTCCACACAGACTTACTATTCTGTACATAATGGTCGGATTTGGCAGTCCCTAAGGGTCGATCTTCACTACAATTTTGTCTTTCTTTTCCTTTTATACTGCCTTATCTTTTGTTGTTTAACCTAATTTTCTTTTCTTAATTGACTTTTTAAAAATTTAATTATAAAAATATAGTTGGTATATAATTTTATATTGGTTACATTTGTTTCAGGTATACAATATAGTGATTCAGCATTTTTATACCTTGCAATGTGATCACCTCACTAATTCTAGTAACCACTTGTAACCATCCAAACTTATCACAATAGTATTAACTATATTTTCTTTCCCTTTTCACTAGTCCCTCCACCCTGTCCACACTGAGAACCATCCCTTTGGGCTCTGTTTCTATGAGTCTGGTTTTATTTTGTTTTATGTTAGATACTACATATAAGTGAAACCATACGATATCTGCCTTTCTCTTCCTGACTTATTTTACTTATCATAACACTCTCTAGATCTATCTGTGTTGTTGGAAATGGCAAGATTCTATTTTTTATTACTGTATAATATTTCATTTGTGTGTGTGTGTGTGTCACATTTTCTTTATCCATTCATCTGTCAGTGGGCATTGAGGTTGCTTCCATATCTTGGCTATTCTAAGTAATGCTGCAGTAAATATAGGGGTGCATATATCTTTTCAAATTAGTGTTTTCATTTTCTTTGTGTAAATGCCCAGAAGTGAAATTACTGGGTCGTATGGTATATCTGTTTTCAGTTTTTTGAAGAATCTCCATACTGTTTTCCATAGGGGATGCAACAGTTTGCAGTCCCACCAGCAGTGTACAAGCGTTCCCTTTTCCCCACATCCTCACCAACAGATGTTTGTTGACGTTTTGATAATAGCCATTCCAACTACTGTGAGGTGGTATCTCATTGTGGTTTTGTCTTGCAGTTCCCTGATAATTAGTGATGTTGAGAACCTTCTCATATGTCTGTTGGCCATTTGTATGTTTTCTTTAGAGAATTATGTTTTCATGTCTTCTGCTTATTTTTTAATCAAATTATTTTTTTCTTATTGCGTTATATGAATTTCTTATATATTTTGGATACTAACCCGTTATCAGATATATCACTTGCAAATATATTCTCTCATTCAGTGGGTTCCCTTTTCATTTTGTTGAAGATTTCCTTTACTCTGCAGAAGGTTTTTAGTTTGATGTAGTCCCATGTGTTTATTTTTGCTTTTGTTTCCCTTGCTCAAGGAAATGTATCCAAAAGATATTACTTAGACTGATGTCATATAGTTAACTTCCTATGTTTTCTTCTGGGGGTTTTATGGTTTCTGGCCACATGTTTATGTCTTTAACTCATTTTGAATTTATTTTTGTACATTGTTTATTTTTTTGCACTCACTCTACACTGGGTAGCCCTGCATGTGGGCACCTCATAGCCCCTCCAACTCCACACTTTCCTGGGGCTGGGGCAGCCCGGCTCGTACATGCGGCAGTGCCCCCCTATTCCTGCACTCTCTCTGGACCAGGCAGTCCTGCACGCTGGCACCACAGCATTTTGTCAGCTCCCCACTCTTTCTAGGAGGGCAAGCCCCACATGAGCACACAGTAGCACCCCACTATCTCTGCACTTTTCTGGACAAAGCAGCCCTGCAAGCGGGTACTACAGCCTTTTTTTGGCTCCACACTCTCTTTAGGTGGTAGAGTCCCTTGTCTGTGCAGCCCAGTGCAGAAGCAGCACCCTTCTGCACCTGCTGGATCAATTCCCTTGTATGCACGTTATACACTCTCCCATTTCTACTGGGTCTAGCTCCCGGAGGGGTAGCTGGGGACATGCTTCAGCACCCTGCAGGTGGGCCAGAAAACCTAGATGGAGCTCCCGCCTACTGTCCATGTTCAAGAGAATTGTAAACAGTGGCACTCACCTGTTCCTCCATCCTGGATTGTTCCCTCAGATCCCAGAGAGCTCTCATGGTTCCCCGACCTTCTTTTGCGGTCACTCTCTCTTGCTTGCTCTGCAGAGGCTGTTCAGTTGACTCACAGTTGTCTCTTAGGAAGATTTGCTCTAAATATCGGTGTACATTTGATGTATACTTGTTAGGGGTGGGGTTCAGAGTCCACTTACGCCACCATCTTGGACCCTAACCTCTAACCTAATTTTTATTGAGCATTTGTTATTTACTAGGCATTGTGCTATTGTTTTTGCAAACGTTTTTCTCATTTAATTCCTTCAATAACTGAAAGTTGGATATTAACCCCATTTTAAAGGTAGGGAAGCTGAGTCTTAGAGTGGTCATCTGACTTGTTCGAGAAATTGGAATATCTATTCTGTCTGGTGCTCTTCCTTTGTATTATTGTGGCAAGTCACCAACGATAATAATAAAAAGTTATTGAGCTTCTAGATTCCATGTGCTTGCTCTGTGTCCTTTATACTTATTAAATCTTATAACAACCCTTTAACAGATAAATGATATTAT
The DNA here is from genome assembly GCF_902729225.1 of Pteropus medius. NCBI lineage: Eukaryota > Metazoa > Chordata > Mammalia > Chiroptera > Pteropodidae > Pteropus > Pteropus medius. The sequence goes on along the minus strand of NW_024351730.1, from coordinate 2,575,634 downwards.
CCCCATTTTACAGATGAGGGAGAGAAGGAACAGAGGAGTAAGATAACTTGCTCATAGTCACACAGCTATTTAAGTGGGGCTGTCAGAATTCAGATAAGGCAGTTTGGCTCCAGAGCCTAATCATTGTGCTAAACTACCTCTCCTATCTTTTTTTTCTTTTTTCCCTAGCAAAACTACAAGCTCTCTAGCTATGGTTTCTAGTACCCCTCTCTATGAAAATACATGGTAAATAAAATGGTATCCAAGAAGTTTGTTTTTTTTTAAAACAAAAGTCTTATTGGCATAATGTAATAATTGGGTACTATTAGAAAGCAGCTAATCAGGCAGTTTCTGAACAATGTAATAATAGTATTGTAGGGTAATGATAGTATCATTTGAAGTAGTTTTCTAATAAAATGAGTGTTAAGAAATGGACTAAAAATGATCTGTAAGAATGGTTTAATGAGGAGTTTATATCAACATGTAAGATGATAGAGAGTTTGCAATATTATTCTCTTTCTAGAAAGGAAAAAAATAATAGTTTAGATAGTTAAAGAGTATCTTTATCAGTAGTTATAATGAATACATATGTTTGTTCGTTCATTCAACAAAAATATATGAAACAGTACTTAGGTGGCAGGCGTTCATTAGCATATGTATTAGAATATGTTAAACTTTTGCTGCAGGAATAATTGTGTCCCAAATGTCAGTGGCTTAAGCATAAGTTTGTTATGTTTCAAACACACCGCAAATTGTTGTTGGGGAAGGAGGGCAGGAGGCACCGTTGTTCCTAAAGTCACATAGGGACGCAGAAGAATCAGGGCTCTGCTGTGTGGAGTGTTGGTGGTCACTGGAGTAAAGGAGGAGGGAGAATGGAGATCTCATTTCTTCTATGTTTGGGCCCAGAAATGGTGCACATCATGTCTGCTTACAGCCCAGTTTTAGAACTAGTGACAGGTAAAAGTATCCATTGAAGTAGAGCAGAACTGGGTATTGATGAAGACTAGTAATGCCTACCATTCTTGTATCAGTGAATGAAACAGAGCTTATATTATAGCGAACCTTCCTTTATATTCTGTTAAACGTTTTTAAAAATTTTAGAATAAACCATAGTACTAATTGCCTCCAGGTGATACACCTAAGACTTACCTACCCCAGTGCCTTTTAACTCTTGATGATTTGGACAGCTTAACATAATATGATTTCCTGTTTTTATGTGTAAGTAATGAGATATATATTTACTTGAAATTACTCTAAAATTGATGGAGAACTCTTAGTTTAAAAAAATATATCATGTCAAATGCCAATTCTTATAGTAAGGGTCAAGGTTGTTTATTAAATTAATATTCACCACTAACAAAAACATGCCTTCTTCACTATGAACTTGTTAATTTAAACACTGATAAACATTATTGATTATAAAGCAAATACTTCTTTAAAGTCTACAATGTTCAGAGATCAAATACTGAGTATAGCCTAATGAGTAAAAGTAGCCATGATGGAGCTTGCAGTCTAGTAAAGGAGACAGACATTAATCAAATAACCACACCAGCTATTATGAGTATTAAATGATGCACATGAAGTCCTTAGGACAGTGTTGAGTATTAGTAAGTGCTGAACAGATGTTAACTGCATTGTCATCCAAATATCTTTTTGACTAAAATATAAAAAATTAATTGGAAGGAAAACAGAGTATTTAAATAGGCTTATTAGAAGAATATTCTAGTAGCTGGTATGAAAAAATGTAGATATCTTAGACTAAGTGGTATGGTAGAGATGAAGAGAAATGGAAAAAATGAATTTAATGTATACTTAGGAGTAAAATTGACAAGATTTATCACCATCTGACATGCTACATACTCTACTTATTTTATTCATATTCTATCTCCAACCACTAGAATGTAAACATGAGAGCAAGAGTTTGTGTCTCTTGTTCATTGCTGTATCCTCAGCTGTAGTAACAGGGTCGGGCACTCATTAAGTGTTTAGTAAACATTTATGAATAAAGAAATGGATTGGATAGGAGTGAGAGGGAGAGGTACAAGGATGACTTTCAAGTTCATGGTTTGTATGAGTGGATGGTATATGGTTCTGTGTCTGAGACAGGGATCAAGTCTCAGGGGTTAAAGTCATAGATTGTCTTTTGGACATAGATTGAGATAACTCTGAGACTGCCAGAGGGAGATGTCAAGGAAGCAACTGGATGTAATTTACTGGAGCACAGATGAGAGTCTTGGATAATTATATTTATGTATTGGTTATCATTGAAATTATAGGTATAAATGAGCTAAGAGTGTATAGAGTGAGAAGCAAAGAGGGCAAAAGAGTAAGCCTTAAGGAGTTCTATTACTGAATTACAAGCAAGGAGACAAAGAAGGGGCCAAGGTGGAATACCTGGGCAATGATATGATAATAAATGCCTAGGGCAGGGAGAGTTCTCAGGAAAGGATTGGTTAATATTGCATAGTAAAATATTCTAAAGTTCATGGATCTATTTATACAGTACAGTTTATTGGTAAAATGTCAATCAGATATCAGAAATATTACATAATTCATTAGCTCTCAGTGGTATTAAATGAATTCTGATTACAGGACAGTGGAGGTATTTGAACTCAGAGACTGACTATATTAATTTTTCTGAACTATTTTAGAAGGAAAAATGATCTCTTTAGGATACAAAGATGCTTTCTTTTTATAGTCATAAGATTAGAATCTGCTTGTCTGGGTGGGTCCTTATGTGTATTCAACACAATTGTGTCTTTATAAGTAATCTAATTTATTCTGTTGTGGGACGATTGAGGTAAGAGATGCTCCTGTGTAAGAATTCTCTGGAGATGGAAAATAATGTTCAGGATCTTCTTAGGTTTCACTAAGATTAAATTTCCTGTTGAAGTGGAATGTTTCATTAATTAGCTTTTATTTGTCTTCTGTTGGAAATCTATTATATATTATAAATGTGTATTTGTACCTCTTCGAATATCTAATTTTACCTTGAATTGTTATTTTGGACTAAAATTTATTTTGAATTATTTTTAATTTTCTCAAGATCTTTATTAACAAACAAAAATGAGTATTTTAGAATTTTATGAATTATAAAATATGCCCTACTCATGGTACAAATTTAAAAAACTTTAAAACTTCAATTAAGAATATTTGCTCACAAAACATGTGCTTACTTTTGGAAGGAATAATTTTCCTATTAAAAGTCTACATTATTACATTTTTATTAGTGAAGATTTTGTTCTGAGAAAGAATTGTAGTATGTTCTGCATATGGATGTGGCAAGAATTATTTTCAGCAAGCCTTCCACAGAGGCATTTTGAATGTTCTATTTGCATTTTGTGCAGTTCAGTGGCTGATTGTTTGGATGAAGTGAGTTCATACTGCCAGCTATTGTGCCACTCCTCCTGAGTGCTGCTATGTCTTGGAGCAGTGCTAATCCACAACTCCAGGCTTTTCTGTTGGAAAGTGTTTTCATATGTGCACTGTGGTTCTAAAACCATGTTTCTTCTTAGTGGAAAACTTGGGAGCTCATTGATTTTACATTGGTTCTAACTCATCTTATTGTCCAGTATGTGCAGCTAATCTGACATTGGGTTTTAGATGATAGAATCTTTGAGCAGAATTAGTTACACTTTTCTCCAGCACCAGTGGAGGCTGATGTGTTATACTCGACGCTGTAAGTTTAGATGGAAGCCATGGAAAACCTTTCATTGAACCACAGAGAAGACAGTTTCCCCTGGTTAATCAAATTCTCACATTTTCTTAGACCTTTCATTTCTTTTTCTTACTGCTATAAAACCTTGGCTTATGTAACTCTAAACTCACTCATCTAGACTTTGACTAACTCACCTGTTTACCACTTAATTTTTTTTTTTCAGTGCTTTTTGAGAGGAAAGAGAATAGGATCATGTGATTCAGTAGCTTGTGATTTGGGGGGAAGGCAGCTTTTAGGGAGCAGTAGATAAAAGAGGTTTTATGCACATGTAGATGTATTTGTTTCTAGTCATTGACAGACATCAGTACATCATTAAGTTATAGAGGAGATACTCAGCTTAATTAGATAATGAATTTCATAAGTTGAAAATATTTCAGTACCATTATTAAAATGGTAGCTATAGGTAATTCTCTTGGGCAATTTTCTATTTTAAGAGAGTTATTTAAGCAAATGGTAAGTCAGCCTTTCAGCTCAAACTCTTCTAGTACATTAAAATTTTAATCTTATATGTTAATGTCAGGTCCTTCCAGAAACCACACACCTGTACTCTCAGAAAAGGACAACTGTGTAAAGATGCTGTGGATTGCTTTTCACTTTTAAAATTCCTGAGTACCCGCTGATTCTTCTCATCACCACACCCTGGGCATACTTATAACATTGATATAGATGTGAAACGATAAAAGCCTTGAGAAACATAAGTTAAAGAAATTGCTTTTGTTGTAGGTACTATTTTATTTTATTGCTCTTATTCACTTTTTCACAGTTTTTGTTTTTGCTTTTAAAATTTAGAAACGACATAAAGCCGATAATGCAGTGAACAAGAAACAGACACAAGGTAGGAATTTTATATTTTATTTCTCATATCTGTCAAATACAGTCATACTAATATATACAGATCACTTCAATTAAGTGTAACTCAATTGAAAATACTGTATATCCTCCTAAGTTTTTGTTTCAGGGTAGATTCTTGCTTTGTAGCATTTATTAGCATGACACTTAAATTTGCATTAACATGATTTACAGTGGTAATACTTTTAAAAAGTAACATTTTTAATATATTTAAGTACCTCATAGCAATATATTCTTAAGTACTGTCCATAAAATCTGCAGTTTTGACAGTGTTAAATGCTGCAAAATGTATTTTGTTTGGGAGCTGCAGAAGTTACTCTAGAGATTTATAGAAAATAATCAGCTGTGATGTTGATGGATAAAAGACATATTGGAAGCACTTTGAGTTAGTTATACTATACGTGCAGATGATATATGCTCCAGAAATAAATAAAATTATTAAAGCCAGGCCAGCTTCTGGGAAGTGCATGGCATTTTGAGATGGCTTTTTGTTGTGGGTCTCATTTTAATGCAGCCAAAAACAAAATGACTTTCAACACAAGCAAATAAACCATTATGCTCTCAGATTTTTAAGAAATACACAGGGACATGCAAAACAGACATTGTGTCCCATCCCTGAACTCGTCCCATCTGAGAGTCTCATCGCTCTCTGAAGTTTCCTGACGTGATAAAGATCAGACATGTCTGCCATTAGCTGATAATTAGTATTTTTATATTGCTGTGATTTTTATGGGACTCTATCAAAATGCCCTGCTTCCACCAAAGGGATTATCTGCTAATTTTTGATACCTTTGAGGAAACAACATTTCTTAGAGTGTCAAAATATTTACTGAGATTATATTATTTCCTGTGGGACATAAGAAAAAATATAAAATGGGAACTATATAAAAGCAGAAAGACGATTTTGTGTGGAAAATGAAAGGGCTTAGATTATATGATCTCAAGGTCTCTCTAGATTTTTGTGGCAAATAATGGTTCCTTTGTCAAATGCTGTATGAATTCAATAGGAGAGAAAATTGTGGGGTAATGAGCTAGATCTTGAACTTTTGGGAAAATATTGGATGAGCAGAGGTACATGGGGAAGACATTACATACGGGTTGAGTGAGAAAGCAGGACAGGTTATTCCGAGCAGAGACGAAGAAGGCTGTTGGATTTCTTTGTTGAAACATCATCAGAGTACCAAATGAAGAAGATTGAGATCAAGGGAAGCAAACACCTGATGAAAAAGGTAGGCCAGAGTCAAATTTTACAGAGCCTTGAAGGCGAAGCCAAGGATATTCCAACTTTCCTTGTGTGTACTGAATAGCTGTTGAAGATTTACAAGCCGAAAAGAGGCAGGACGAACGTACAGGTTAAAGATGGGGAGCAGAAGGAATTGGAGTAGGGGGCTGTTAAGAGTCTGAGAACAAAGCTATTCCAAGAAGGTGGAAAAGGACAACCATAAGAACTGAAAGGGAAAAACCCAGAGGTTGCAGGTACTGATATTTTTGGCAATATGCAGTGTTTGCATTTGTTGCCATGTTGCTCAGAATGTTCAGTAAAAGCTTTTGAATCAAAAATATGTAATTATCTTTCCAATTCATAATGGGTTTTCAGCAGAGGGCTTCTGTCTTCAGGGACGGGCAGTTGTTTATTTCCAAGAAGTCATTGTACCGTTAAAGAGTAGCTGTCATGAGTGTGATGACTTTCAGGTACCACACTGTGAACTGATAGGGTCTGTGATGTCCCAGGTACTTACCTACTTCCAAAAGTACTCCTTTTTGTCTACTAGTCAGAGAAAATATTCCTTCTTGGTTATTATTCTCGGTTCATCAATTCATCCTGGATTGACAAGATTAGTTCTATGGCTAAACATGAAGAATAAGCAAGTGAGAAGTAGGCTTCTACAGTAAGTGTATATAAAACTCGTGTCAAAAATAAAATATTAGGGTTCGACAGCTATAAAAACCATTTTAGTTAGCAAGATACTTGGTAATTCCATGTCTAAGAAATGATAGCTTGCAGTTGGATACTTGAAATTGTTTTCTAAGAGATCTTTTTTTTCTTTGCCCAGTTAGGGTATTGGCCATCTTTTTGATTTTGCAGTTGGTAGGAGATAACAAATGTTTGAGTAGGATACTGTTTGCTATCAGGTAACTCAGATTGCTTAATGTGAAGGCCATCTGTTGTCATTAGATCAGAATGAAATTCAACTTGCTTTCCCGAATTGAGGCAGGAGTAGGTGTAGGAGTGGGAAGGAGGTATTTTTGACAGACATTTGAAATAGTAAGCTTAAATTTTCAATTTCTAAATGTTTACCAAGACCACATAATGTATAAAAAGATATTTTTTCCTTAGATTCCAATATTAACATTTCTATATTCTTAGAGCACTGAATATTTTCTCTCCTTATTTTGCATTGAGGCATTAGAGGGTGACCTTTTTCTGTTACTCCGTAGCAAATTCAGAAATATAAACTCATAATTTTATTTCCAGCATTTTAAATCATTTAAATGTAGACTGGTACCTGTCTGATACCTCCTTTTCACTAGTTAATGAACTCAGTCAGTGATCATGGATTTTGGATTTTGGATCAATGGATTTTGGACCTAAGTCAGGACTTTGGAACTTTCCATTTTTGAGCCTATCATCAACACTTGAAAAACAACCTATTTCTTCTCTTGGACATATATAAGTTGGTTAGGTAGATGGTTCAATGAGTTGGCAAATTCACAATTTTATATTGTTCTCTGAATTGTTGAGGGAGAGTAGAGAAAATTGATGCTGAGAAGTTAAGGAGTATAAGTGAGTCTTGATGAGTTTTGTTGTCCATCCCTCCCAGTGAATTGTTACCACCTTTCTTTGCTTCTGTATTTTTGTTGTGTGATGGTGTATATGTCCTAGACAGGAACACGGCAAAGGTCAGGCCCACCCCGTTACTCATCTTTGTGTTCCCAATAGCTCCCAGCCCAGGTGTCTGTCCTTAGCAGGTGTTCTGTGCGTGCATGGCAAATGAACGGGCAGATGAACCGCTCTCTGTATAGATACCTGAGTACAGATAATGAAGGGAAAAAAGACTAGACATGAAAGGAGCCTTCTTGAAAATTCATTATCTGGGGTATGAGTGAGATAAAAAGCAATATTTTCATAACACTGTGTCTCAGACTTTCACAGGCCTTGATAAAACACTAATTGGCAGAAGTTCTTGCCACCTCTTTACCTTCTCTGATGAAGTCATTACATCATCATTTTACCTTGCTTTGCCTCCTGTGAACACAGTAGTGTGTCTGCTTATCAATTCTATTACCCAGAGCCCCAGGTTTCCTTGCATCGAAACTTACCTTCATTTTCTCTGATTTCTTCCCTCAATATTTAAACCATGTTTGACATACCCTCATCCATGAGTCTGTGCACACTGGAAGCAGTCACCCATTGTTTTCCCTAAACTGGGTTGTTCTGCCAAATTTGGCTATGTAGGAATTTGTAAATTATAAAATTGTAATTATTATTATAATATGTAAATTGGAGCCAATCCCCATATAAATTTATTGTGGTTGAGCTAGTTCTTTTTAAATTGTAAAAATGTGCTTTTATTTTTACAAAATGCTATTATGGCTAGCATGCCAGTATTTCAAGTAAAGTGACAGTTTCACATACAAATCACAATATGGAGGCCTGGGCAAGGATAGACTTCAGGTAGAGACTATGAGAGATATTTGGGAAAATTAAAAATGCCTCCTAATGGAATAAATAGATTTGCTTTTTTTGAGATTTGCTTTTTTAAAATTCCCAGGTTCAGATATATTCTCTGTTCAGATATATATACATTCTGCAGGTGAGCATGTGTGAGAGATATATGGCTGTGACATGTGACAGCACACCGATCATCTGCTTTGATGCTGTAGTCATATGAGGGCTGTCCTTATTACAATCGGATTGTTTAGTACCTTGTTTTATTATGATACTAGCTAGCCATTAGATTAGAATAAATCTTTTTTTAATAAAGCGACTTTGCTCTGTATTAATTTAATTTAAAAAATGACAACATGGAATTCTTTTAAACTAGGCACGAAGCAAAAAATAATAAGTTCTCATCTCCACCGACGTCTGTCTTCCCCAGAGCTACATCAGCCTTTTAGGAAATGAATTAAGTTGGTAGTGGCTGATAGCCACTAACAAGGCTACTTTTCTGCTGGGCACATAGCTGCTTATCTCCCACTGGAAACCATTTTGCCTTTAAAGTCCTTGGTGAAAAAGATGTTAAGTCGGTGTGGGGTGAATGAGTTTCAGGTTATTAGGCCTGAAATGACCTACTAACAAGGCTGAATCTATCTGCTTCCATGCGTCCCAGTGCTGTACAAAGGAGCCATTGTATTGTGCTAAGGGCCTTAAAATAACACCTCTTTCTTGGTTTATGAAAAAAGCAGATGTGCTGCCTTTTTGTCTCCCTGGAGAGATCTCTGCATCTGATCTACTCAGTGGTCCTGTACATATGCTGTGACACATGTACATCGAATTAATTGAAAATAGTTCTTAGAAAGTATTTGTTTCCATGATCTTAAAAGTTGGGTTTTAAAACTGAGTACATATATGACCTAAATAATTTCAGATACCTATAAGATCGTTAATATTTTCAAATTATTACAAAGATATGTAGGAGTAAATAAATTAAACTGATTAGATATTTTCAACAACAGCTGTGGATGGAGAGGAGGTATTTATTTGGGAGGAAATATAATCCCAGATTGTCCTTTCATTTGTCCTGTAAATAAAAGTTGCACACAGAAGAGCAAAAGCCACTGAGGAAATATAGGGACGTAGTTAAAGAAAGGAAAAACAGGCGATTCAAAGTTAGAACATTTGTTATTACACTTCAGAATATCAAAATAACAGCCTTTACTGAGTATCTACCTTTTGTAAGACTCAGTGCAGAAATGCAGAAAGCAGCCAGTCTTCATTCTTGCCCTATAGAAAATTATAATCTAGGGAATGAAAGGGAATAAAAAGAGAAAGGCGAGTATTCAGAAATGTCATTTGCAGATTCTTGCAGGATGAGTGGGATTTTAGTAAGCAGAGCTGTCAGAGTGGTAGCAGTGGGTGATCTGGAAGGAAGTGGCAAGGCATGAGGTATGTTCTGAGAGTAGCAAATAGTCTGTTTTGCCTGGAGCATAGGATATATGTCAGGGAGCAATGGGCAGAGACAGGAAGGCAAGTTAGGTTCATATTTTGTAGACTTTTGAAAACCAGGATGAAGAGAATTCTCTTGGAGAGAATTATTGAAAGGTATGGCTAGGTTCCTAGTTGTTCTTTTAAAAGAAGAATATGAAAGCTGGTATGGGGAGAGGGTGGGATGAGGCACAGAGAGAAGTTAATTTTTGATTAATTAGGGAGGGGATCTAGGGCAGTGACTATGAGAAGGCAAAGAGAAATACACAATGTCTAGATCCAACTGGGTGTGGCAAAGGAGGGGAAACACTGTCAAACGCCAAATTCTGCTGAATTAAGAGATCAGGACTGCAATGCTCACTCAATACAGCACTTAAGAAGTAGCATTTCATCATTGGGTTCAGTGCTTACCTGGAAAGCAGTTGTGGAGTTGTGGAAGCTGAAGCCTGATTGATCGTAAGGAATGGTGGGATGACTGGTGAGGCAGTGGAGGGAGGTTTTTCTTTCAAGAAATTTCTCATGAAATAAAGGCAAAAGTGAATGATTCATGACTGTGAGCAGGATTGAGCAAAAAATTTCAAGAAAAGGGAATTGCTTACCCTTGAGCCCTGATTGCATCAGCTGACCCATATCTTTTTCGTAGGTCACCAGCTTTCTCTCAGAGAAACTTCTGAGACTCGCCCCTAGAGTTTGTGGGCCTGGCAAGGTATGGGCCATTGTTAAAAGGTTACAAATGTGAGGTGATAGAAGTAGTATCAAGTAACTGAATAAGCACATAGAGAATAAAGAGGAGAGGGTAATTCAGGCAATTTCCTTTGTTTTTGTGTCAGTAGACTCCAAGCAGATCGTTGTTTACTTTATTTACTTTGACCTTGAAAGGCAGGAAAACATTTGTGCAGTGTCAGTTTTTGCCCCAGTGAGGTCTTTGCCTTAAAATTGTCTTTGGAAATAAGGGTCTACATAGTGAATGAATTGATGCTTTAGTATGGGTATGTTGGTTTTCCTTCTTTGCCCAGCTTGAAACCAGTCTCAGCTGCACTCTTACCCTTCTTAATGCGCTAAAGATCCTCTTCAGTGCTTACCCCCAGATGAGAATCAGAGCATACTGCTTGTTCCCGTGTTTTCTCTGTCCTCTGTAACATCAGTAGTTCCCACTGTCCTTTAGGATAACTTGACTCTTGTTACCCACTTCAGGAAGTGGCCTGATTGCCCAAGAACGGCACCCCATGACTTTTAGTAATAGCCCCAGCGAAAGGCCATTCGATAGCGGTGGTGATACTTTCTCTCAGAGAAGCCTTTGTTAAACTCTTAGTGAGCACCTCCACCTGTGCAATGTTTGATTAAGTCCTGAGCAACTGCCAGTTTCTACAGAACCTTTGATTAGGGAATAACTATTAAATTCGAACAGAATGTTTTCATTTCAAAAGAGAAACCCATTACAACAAAGCTGTTAAGTAAAAACAATTTTTATTTGAGGTATTTAAAATCTGAGTTGTCCTAAGCCTACTGTCAAACTAACTAAACAGTGTGGAACCTTTAGCTGGGAAAAGGCAGAAGAGTTTTGCATTGAAAGAATGAGCTATTAAAATACCATAAGATAGGCCATTCTGATAATTCTGTCCATAGCTTGCTCTGTCTCTCCTTCACCAAGCATAACTAATCCTCTCCTCTAGGGCTTACTTTCTTGAACTCTTATACTCTGGAGGTGTAAAGTCAGTGTATTTTTGGCCCAAGGAACCTAAAAGCTCAGCAAAAGACCCAGCATCATTTCTTGCTTCCTCTAGAGCGGGTTGAGCTAGGTCAGCAGAGATCAGTGATTGAAAATAACTAGGATTCTATTTCAGTCACCAGCATAATAACATGTGATACTGTTTATTTTAATTGTTCTATGATTGGGTGTTTAGGAACCAGTTCCACAGTAAAGACAACAATGAATTATATGATTGACTTTTATCCTCAGCTAGTATTCAAACCTTGATTTGTACAGAAACCTGTTAAATGTCGTGAGCCAATTTTTAACTTCACCAGAATTCTGTATTGTTCTTTATATCCTAAGATGGCTTTAGCCTCAAGTTTGAAGACACTTTGCTTTTCCAGTCTTTATTTCTGGGTTCAGGTTTGGTATTTTAAGAACAGAAGAAATGGAGGGTGAGCTGCGTATTCTCAGTTCTAATAAGCCTCCAGGTGATGCTGATGCTGCAGGTGCCTGTAACCACCTGTTGAGTAGCAAAGTTCTGTAGTATATTCAAAGAACTGTTACTCTACTCAGGTAGAATTCTAACTCGGACATAAAGGAATTTGCACTTTGATTAATCCAGACCACTATAACATTCAGAATTAATACCAAATACCCATCAGATTGATAAAATTCAAATGATTGATTACACTTTGTGATCGTTGGGTTTATAGTCAGTGGAACTCCATACATTGCTAGTGAGACTGAGTTGCTGTAGATTCTTAGGGAAATAATCTGGTCATATCTGATAAAAGTACAAACACAGATACCCTGGAGCCAGCAACATTCCTTTTGAGATCCTCTCCCATAGAATATAAACATGTAAATATATCTCAGTGTTGTTTGAGGTAGTAGAAAAAATGGAAGTCAGAATGTCCGCCAAGAGGAGGATAGTTGAATACATTATGATATAGCTGTTGTTTAAAACAGTTGTAAATAAACAAATGGGACCGCATCAAACTAAAATGTTTTTGCACAGCAAAGGAAACCATCAACAAAACAAAAAGACAACCTACTGAGTGGAAGAAGATATTTGCCTATGATACATCTGATAAGAGGTTAATATCCAAAATTTGTAAAGAATTCATCCAACTCAGTACCAAAACAAACAATCCAAGTTAAAAATGGGCAGAAGATATGAATAGGAATTTTTCCAAAGAGGACATACAGATGGCCAATAGACATATGAAAAGATGCTCAACATCTCTAACCATCAGAGAAATGAAAGTTAAACCACAATGAGATATCACCTCACACCTTTCAGAATTGCTATCATCAATAAATCAACAAACAACAAGTGTTGGCGAGGATGTGGAGAAAAGCGAACTCTCTTGCACTGTTGGTAGGATTGCAAATTGGTGCAGCTGCTATGGAAAGAGTTTGGAGGTTCCTTAAAAAATTAAAAATAGAAATACCTTATGACCTAGTAATTGCACTTCTGGGTATTTATCCGAAGAAAAGCAAAACACTAATTTGAGAAGGTAGATGCACTTTTATATTCACTGCAGCACTATAGCCAAGATATGAAAACAACCTAAGTGCCCATCAATAGATGATTGGATAAAGAAATTATGCCATGCATATACAATATGCCATATATACAATAGCAGATTATTCAGCCATTAAAAAAAATGAAATCTTATCATTTGTGATGACATGGATGGACCTAGAGGACATTATGCTAAGTGAAATAAGTTAGAGGAAGACAAATGCAATATGATTTCACTTATGTGTGGAATCCAAAGAATAAAATAAATGAACAAACAAAATAAAAACAGACTCATAGATACAGAGAACAAACTGGCGATTGCCAGATAGGAGGGGGTGTTGGGGGACTGGGTGAAAAAGATAAAGTGACTTAGAGGTACAAATTGGTAGTTAGAAAATAGTTACAGGGATGCAAAGTACAGCATTAGGAATATAGTCAATAATATCGTAATAACTATATAGTGCTAGGTGGGTACTAGACTAATCAAGGGGGATTACTTTGTAAATTATAAATGTCTAACCACTGTGCAGTACACCTGAAACTAATATAAAATAATACTGAATGTCAACTCTAATTGAAAAATAAAATTAAAAAAAATAAAACAGTTGTTTCACAGCTGAACTTAAGAGCTCTGTGCTTATCTCTGGGACCTCTGGACATGTGACACTGAACCTTGACCAGGATAAGGACCAGGTGGACGAGGTAGTGATTTATGGTGTGCTGTATTGGGCTAGAAACTTCAGAGCGGTGTCCAACACCAACTTCTGTACTTAATTTATGGATTTATATAGATTGATGGCTTACCTGGTTTAACATGTTATACAGTTTCGCTTGGCTAATTGACTAAACGGTATAAAACACCACCTGGAAACTTTTTCCCAGGCTTCTCGAAATTAAGATTTATTGTATATATCACAGAGGTTCAAAATCCATGTTCTAGCTTAATTGAGAGCGGACCCCGGGGAACCCTGCCTAAAAGTTTCCCAGGCTCCTGACGCTTGCCTGGGTTTTTTATTTTCCTACTGTACCATATCTTCTACTTTGATTAAAGCTTTGGTGAATACATCCTGTGGAGTCTAGTGAGTCCATTCAGTTATCTGACCCATTGAAATGGATGCACCATACAATGAGTTATTTTTTAAAAATGAGATAAGTATCTGTGCTTTGTCCTAAAAGTATCTATGTTAAGTAGAAAACCAAGTTGCAGAGAAATAAAATTTTTAAAGGAAAGGAAAAAAGTGCATATAAGAAACATGTATATCTAGAGAAAGGTTTGCAAGGATGTATCAGTTAGTATTCCTTACCTTGAGAAAGTGACACGAGATGGGGAGAGAATGTCAGCTTTTCCTTTATATACCTCTTTTGGCTTGTTATAAACACACATTGGTTTTATAGCTTGATGGAAAATATTGTTGACTGGTTACGTATTTAAAAGTTTCTTAGACATGTAAATTTTTGCAGCAGGCCACATTTTCCAGTGCATCTTTTCAATGATAAATTGAGAAGAAACGTTTGGGTGGAGAGTGATATAGAAGCTGGTATGTTTGGGTGAAGGCAGAGGTCCCCTAGGAGAGTAGGAGAGTAGGAGGACAGGTTGATAGAGAGAGGGAAGTGCAGAAAGGTCTGTTAGGAGAAGGTAAAGAAGCTCGAATGTGCAGGGACATGATGGAAGCAAGGTTGAGGGGAAATGAGCAGCTTTGGAAGATAGAGAAGTGAAGCAGGTTTAGAGGATTGTTTTCAGTTGTTCCATGAAAGTGGCACTGGCTTTCACCCTTCTTAGTGGAGCGAAGACTCCCCGGCATGGTCTGCTGATTTGGGGAAGCTGTTGTGATACATCTGTCCTGGGAAGTAGAACCCAGTAGAGTGGTTCAGGGATATTTTTAGCTGTGAACTAACATCTGCTAAGTGGAAACATTTCAAAGAGGGCTAGTTTAGATTAGAGAGCTGGAAGGAGTGGCCCTGAGCTGACATCAGAGGACACTCATGTTAGTGCATCTAATGGTCACATAACCATTTCCATCTGTTCGAACTGGTATTGTTTCAGTAACTTTTAAACTGACAAGTTTATTTTAACAAATGTTTAAATCGTTCATTGGCATCTTTTTATGTAGCTGTTTTTTATTGTTATAATTCACATACCATAAGATATATTATTTTTCAGATATACAGTTCAGTTGTTTTTAGTGTATTCACAAGCTTATGCACTTATCACCACTATTTAATTCCAGAATATTTTATCAACCCCCAAAAGAAACTCCATACATGTAAGCAGTCAGTCCCCATTCCCTCTTCCATGAGTCCCTGACATCTACTAATAGACATTCTGTCCCTATGAATTTGTCTGTTCTGGACATTTTACATAAATGGAATCAGATAGTATGTGGCCTTTTGTGTCTGGCTTCTTTCACTCAGCATAACTTCAAGATTCATTCATGTCGTAGCATGTATCAGCACTTCATTCCTTTTAATGGCTCAGTAATATTCTAGTGTGTAGATATAGCACATTTTGTTCATCCATTCTTTTGTCGTTAGACATTTGGGTTATTTTCACTTTTTGGTTTCTGAATAATGCTACAATGAACATTTCTTTGCAAGTTTTTATACAAACTATATTTTTAGTTTCTCTTGGGTATATACTTAAGAGTAGGATTTCTGGGTTATATGGTAACTCAGAACTTAACTTTTGAAGAATTGCCAAAATGTTTTCCTATATAATGTTTTTTTTATCATGTGTATGTTGTTTTTAATATGAGAGCAGAGTTGTATCTTTAGTAAATCTACGTGAATATTAATATGGCTTCATATGGTCTCAAACACATAAGAACAACAGTGGATCCAGCTTTCCATCCAACAAGTATTTGCTGAGCACCTGTGTAACACTGGGGATACAGCAGTGAGAGTCTTATAGTCTGGAGGGAGGAGACAGCCCTTACATTAATTCTTTCTCAACTAAATGTATAGTAAAACCATGATAAGTGCTCTGAAGGAAAAGTGCAAGAAGTTCATTTAATATATTTGGAGTAATGGCAAAGGAGTAGGTATCCAAAAAATGTCCCTGATAAAGATCTGGAAAATACATATAAGTTGTCTAGGTGAGGATGGAAAGAAAGAGTGTTCCAGTCATGGGAACACGCAAAGGATTTGAGGCAGGTAAAGGTGTGGGCCTGGGGAGAGGGCAGAGGGAGTGGTAAGAGGTGGTGATGGAGTGTAGAGAGGAGCCACTTCATCGAAGGCCTTGTAAATGTTTGAACTTATTTTATGAGCTGAGGGGAACCCGTTGAAGAAGAGTTTTGAGGAAAGAGTAGCCTAATCTTCTGTATGTGTGTTTCTGTGTAAGGATACATAGATATATATAGAGAGATACATAATACATAATTATTACACATATGTCAAATCATTGTATATGGTCCTTATACAGAAACTAAATTTGAAAGAGATTAAGAGTGAATGCAGGAAACTAGTGGTGTGGCTAATGCAGACCTCCAGAGATAATGGTTTCTTAAAGTAGAAGTGCTGGTGTTGGTAATGGCGGAAGAGATAAAAAAATTGGCAGAAGGTGAAATGCTTAGGGCATAAAATCAACAGGACATTTTTAATAGTAAAAAATACAATTTTGAAAGGTTTTTTTCATAATAGCAAAAAAAGTTTAAAAATCAAGAGATGAACAGGGAACAGGCATATGAACATAATAAAACTGCCCCAAATTATAACATTGTTGGCAAACAGAAATTAAGTTGCTACAAAAAGAACAATGAAATAACAGAAAGAAACCCTGCCGGGACTAACAGATGACTCTAACAAAGTTACAGGATGATATGGTCGTTGTATAAAAGTTAATGAATTCCTTTATACCACCAGTGACCAACTGGTAAATGGAATAAAAAATACCATTTACAATATAAGAAAAAAATCATCAAATATCAAGACATAAATTTAACAAAAGATCCATGCACTATAAGCTACGAAAACTCAGAGATATTAAGACATAGATAAATTGAGACATGTAGCTTATCCATGAATTTAAAGACTTGAGCCCCAAATTAAAATCCCAGGTTTTCTTAAGAAATGACAATTTGATCTTTAAATTTATAGGGAAATGCAAAGAACTAGCTAAATAGCTAAAACAGTATTGCAAAAGAACAAAGTGGGAGAACTTACATTACCTAGTTCAAGACTTACCATAAAGTTACAGTAATCAAGATGGTGTATATTGATGTGAATACATGCAAATTAAGCAATGGAATAAATAGAGTCCAAGAATTAATCCACCGTAAGACCATGTCAGTATAATAGGGGAAAGAAACATCTTTTAAGCAGAATCTTAGATATGTTGATTGAAAACTCAGTATAAAAATACATGTGGTATGATTTAATGTATATGAAATACAAGACTAATCTGTGGTGACTGATTTATATTTGCCTCTGAGGATGGAAAGATGGATTGTAAAGGGGCATGAGGAATCTTTCCGGGTTTCTATGTCTTGTTCCGAGTGGTAGATTCACTTGTGTTTACAGTTTTCAAAATTTATTGAACAGAACATGTAAGATCTGTACATTTCATTGTAAGTTATATCTCGATTAACAAAAGAAAACCTTGAGGGCATGAACCAGGTAGGCAGGTACCCTAAGTAAGGGAAGCAGACTGAGCGTAAAGCAGCAGGAAATCATGAACGTGGGGATAGAGCTGTGAGTTCCCATTAAAAGAAGTGGCATCGCTCTGTCCCAAGCACATGTTGCATGTGGGTTTAAGTGACTGGCCCTCTGAACTTTCCAGATAAGCCTGAAATCTTCATTTTCATGTCACATCTCTTGATTGTAGAAATCGTGGACAATGATTTTTTTTTTTTAAATCAAGTATTACAATTGGAGGAGTATTTACAAAAATGAGATTGAATCAGAAGAAACCAAATGGCAATAAATAGTTCTAGATACTATTGAGCAGAATTTTTTTTCTAATTTAAATTAATGTAAATTTTAGTGCCATCTTTCAATATTACTTAATTTTGGTTATAGTTGATTTGAACAGCACTTTCTCAACTCTCTTTGTTGTTTTATTATATTATAGCCTCTGGGTTAAGTGATCAGAAGGCAGGGTACTCTCATTTATTCTTTATTCTTTGTAACAACTAATTTTGAGAAAGATATTGCTAGGTAAAGACAGAGACAGCATCTAAACCCAGGGCCTTTTTACTGTAATCTTATGCTTTGAACCCCTGGTGATTTGAGAGTAACACTAAGGAGCAGGTTTACTCCAGGGATCAATTCGGGTAAACTGCAGCCATTGGAGTTTTGTGTATTAGGATACAGTGATCAATTTTAAATACCCATGGTTTAGATCCTTGACCCCTGAGCAGAGTAAAAGTTGGAACTTTATCTTATTCAGTAGTTATAGTTATTGTACTAGGAATACTTTTAGCTCTTCAACTTGGAATTATTTTTTAATTAATGAAGTTGATTCATCAGAATGCACTGTAAGATATTCATTGTTGCATTTATTCATTTGTTTAATAAGCGTTTGAGTGTGTTATGTGCCAGGAGTGCCATAAAGTACTAGAGATAAAGAAATGAATATGACACAGCCCCTGTGTTCAAGGAATTTTGGAGCACAAAAAGATTATATTTAGATTAAAATAATTTATATTATGATAGTAGTTTCAAGACCTTTGGTATATAATTAATGTTAGATTTGCTATTTAGCATTTTGGTGATTATTAACATTGTGATTTTTAGAAGGTTCAGGCTTCATCTCTTCTAAGATCAAAAGTAAATGAATCTAATGTTTTGATACCTATAAATTATTCATTATGAAAATATTTGGTGAGTTGCTACTGTGTGCCTGGTACTGTACTGCTTCCAGAGAACATAGTGGTCCACAAAGCAAATATTAACTTTGCTCTCATGGAAATTACTGTCAGGATAATCTGTTGACTGACCTTAACTTATTCCTTTTCTTAAGTACTAAGTTCTGTGCTATCTATCTCACATTATTCTTTCCCGTTTTTTTGTTTTATATTTTAGTGATTATTGCATTCAGTAATATGTCACTGACAGATAATAGGGAGGAAAAAATGGTCTACTGAGTAATGTTACTGTTGTGAAGCAGTAATGAAAGATTAAGAAGACCAACCCTTCTCTTGTAATTTAATGGTACTCTCTTCTTTCATTTCATCTCAATAAACCAAATATAGAAACTTTTGCTCTTTTGCATTATTAAAGGTGCAGACACTTTATCTGTTGGTTTATATGTTAAATGTTTACTAACCAATTAGAAATCTATTCCTTCTATGCTTGTTTTTTTTTTTTTTTTTAACATGCTACTGTTATGGCTTTCTTCTACCCTTTAAGGTTCTTTCGGCTAATCACATAGACATGAGACATATTAGCAAGGGAAAATAACAAAATTTAATACATGCATATGTATGGGAACCCCACATGCACGAAGAGTCAAAGAACCCCAAATGCATGAGAGGTTTAAAGACAAAAAGAGAACATGGGTATCTAAGACATTCTGAACTAGGGATGTGGTAAGGTACCCTGCAGGCTTCAAAGGATCCATTGTAGGATGTAAGAAGAGCAGATGTTTAGTAAATAGAAGTTTTCCCTGCCCTACAGGTAGGTCAAAAGAGGTTTTCTCTGATAATTTTTTATTATGGGCAAGGCCCTTAATTCACATTCTTCTAGCTAGTTAGGGAAGGTGCAGAAGTTTCTCTCAAGTTGCTTTTAGTTCAAAACAATCCACATACCACAGAGGCGCACCATTATGAACCCCCACAAATGTTTCTAAGCTCGTCACGCCCTTTTTCATGTCATTTTGGTGGCTTTCTCCTCCAGAGGAGCCCTGTAATTCCTCTAGGCTCTGAAGAAAGCCTTTGACATCATCAGCGAGGTTACCCTCTGTTAGTAATGTGTTATCATGGGGTCTAAAAAGTACATTGATTGTTTCTAATTCCTTATTTAATTTTACATATCCTTGAAACCTGTAAAAATTGCTACTGGTTAATTTATTTGAAGCTATTTCTTTAAAATGATCACTTCATCAAAAATAGGCTTTTAATGGGTAGTAAAAAGTGTTCTTAAAAATACGACCTTTTTTCTTTCCAGTGTTGAGAAATGGTGCTTGGGAAATTGTGCACTGGGAAAAGGTATGCATTGATTTTTATTTTGTTTCAGGAGAAGAAATGCATAGAGGTATACTCTAGTAGATGTAATTTCTGTATATAACATAAAAAAATGTCAAGGATTCTGATATGAAAGCTGTTTAATATTTAGTATTGGAAACATACATGGCATCCATTTAGTATTTCTGCAATATGCTGTAATAACTATTGTCTTGAAAAGTAATATTTAGAACTTTTTGTTTCTTTCATGGTATATTTTGAGTACTATTTTCACAGATTTCATTTAACCACGAACTGTTTTGTGTTGTAATTTTTTGCTTTAATCATCTACTGTCCAAGTAAAAATAAAAATTAGAATTCTGATATTTCACATTTATGTATTTTACTTCACATTCATATATTGTGGCTAATCAAATTTACACAGTACTAATTCTTTAAAGAAAATAAAAAAGTCTTACTAACTAAATATCATCTTCTTGTGAGCTGGAAATCAGTTCTATAACATCAAGAGGTTAATTTGCTCATAAGACCTCTAACATGGTAGTGAGTTGAGTCACAATTTAACATGTGTTATCCAAGTTATTCCTATGCTTTTCAGACCTCAGTTTCAAAAGGTAAGCAATTATTATTAGTTCTCCCTTAGTTCTGGGAGAACATTTAACCTATAGTCATCCACAAGTGAAGAACCTTTGTAACTTGGTAAAAGACTTTTGGATGCGAAGTCAAATATGTATATGACCTTGGTAAAGAAAACGTTAAAACTTTGATATTAAAAATTCACATAAATGTACAAATATATCATGTTCCTAGAAAAACTGAAAATATCAGTTGTTCAAAAAGTATTGATGTAACATAATCCCAGAGGACACCGTTCCCAGGGGACTTTGTTTCCTGAGATTCCCAGGACAACAGAGATGTAACCCATAGTCAGTTTATTGGCACTCCAGAGTTTCCCAGCAGATTAGAGGCCATGCCCTTGATTCTACCTTATGATGTGATAGTAGTCTTGCATCCCCACCAAGAATAGGATTCCCTCTGAATTAATTGCCTTTTTGTTATTTTAAATCAGGGGCGAGAATAGGGATTGACATTTCCTCATCACTCTGTCTTTTTGGTCTCTGACATAGAAGTAACAAAGAGGAAAATACCTTGATTATGCTTTTCTTATGCAGTAGTCACTTCTCTTTAAGAAGAACAAGATTTTTTTAAAAAGCTCAATGTTTCAAAAGAAGTTTCTTTTACACTTTTGTCTGGCATGTGTGGATAAAAACATTTTAGAGAGAAGACAGGTAGAATATAATCAAGTATGACAAATTTAATTTCATTATAAATTTCCTTCACTAAGGTTGTCATATAGTTAACATAAATGCATATCCTAACAAATTGATAGATCAATTTCTTATCTTCTCACCTAGAGTAATTGCTCAGAAACTAAACAATTGTAAAGTCAAGAGATAACCATCTACTACTTCACTCTTAACATTAACCTCTTAAAATGTCTTATTTTCCTAATGGTCATTATTTCAAGACTGCTGTAACTCTTACTTTTTCAAATTTACAGCTTAAAAATTAAATTACCAGCTCACAATTACCCATAATAACATTTTCAGTCTTCTTGAAGATAGGCATTACATCTTATCTAGGCATCTCACTTTGAGATACAGAGGAATAGAACTTAAAGTGTTGCCAAAACTCATCTGGCCAAAATAAGATGACATTACTTAATAATTCGAATTAATTAGAATTAATAAAATTTGGTTCAATGATGAATTCAGGATAAATATTCAAAAATCAACAGCATTCTTTTGTTGAAAATATTAAGTTAGAAAGATATAGTGAAAAATTATCTAATTTCCAGTGGCATGAGAGATGCTTACAGATAAATTTCAAATATGTATATGACTTTGGTAAAGAAAATGTTAAAACTTTGATATTAAAAATTCACATAAATGTACAAATACATCATGTTCCTAGAAAAACTAAAAATATCAGTTGTTCAAAAAGTATTGATGTAACATAATCCCAGAGAAATTACCATTTTTTCCTCAAGAATGACTAAATTTCATCTTATTTTCAAAAATAGTTGATAAAATAGAAAAATATTTTGGAGAAATGAAGAACAGTATAGGAATGACTATAAGTAAAATGGAAAGTAAAAGCTTTTAAATAGTATCTGTTACAAAATGTGACAAAATTTAAAATAGAGTATAACAGTACAGTAGAGTAGAATCAAAGAGAATAGAAAGCCCTGAAATATAGCCCGTTTTAAGAAAGGAGGCAAGAACCATTGATAAACAGATTATGTAATAAATTATGTTGGAATCACAGATTAGCAGTTTCAAGAAATAATGCAGTTTATATCGAAGTCACAGCCTATGCTAAAATAAGTTCCAACTGGCTAAAAGAGTTAAATGTTAAAACATTGTTTTTGAAAAACATACAAATGGAATAAAGACTTTAATAAATATTTGGAGAAGAACAAGATCTCAAGATCTATGGAATTTAATTATATAAAATTTCAAACTAATATACAACATAAACTATCACGAATAAGGCAGAGTATGAAAAATATTTGCACAAAATATGACAAAAGATTAAAATCATTATTATATAAGTAGGAAACAAAAGTTGGCAATATCAAAAAGAACTGTAATATGAAATCAGACGCAGTATAGTAGGTATCCAGCATAATAATAGTTGCAAATTTAAACAGTATTGAGGTCTCATTTGTTATCTACTCAATAAATAAAAACAAACTCACTTATACTTCAGAATTTTTAATTTTTTGAAGTATTTCACATATTACTGTAGATTAGGAGTTTGGCTCTTCCTATTAATAACCTTAAAAAGGACTGTGAGAATTTACACCAAAAAAATAATCATAAAGTAGGGGAAAACATGTATATGTATAAAAATGTTAATTGTAGCATCATTTATAATAGTGAAAAATTAGAATAAGTGGATACCTAACAGTAGGGACAGAGTTTTATAAATAAATTATAACATTCTACACTGGTGTATTTTGTGACAAGCAAAAGCTGTAATTTCAAATACTATGGCAACACAGAAAAATTTTATACCATTCATTCAAGTATTTATTAACTGTATGTGCCAAGCAGTGAGCTCACAGCAGCAAGCAAGAGATCTGAGGGATTCTGTGTCATAAAATGAAAAGAACAGGACTATGTACACTAAGAGGCTGGCTGTATAAAAATGGTTTATTGAACACTAAGTGGACAGACATGAAAAGCAGGCTTGCTTGTTGCATTAGCTAGAGTATGGGGCAAGTCTTTTCTTTAGCTTGTGTAATATTTTGTGCAATTAAAAATAAAAATCAATAAACCAAAACTAAGAGTCAGATCCACATGCCAAGATAATATAAACCTTAGTGCAAATAGGTTTCAGTTCAGGGTTCTTTCTCTGCCTTTCTCAATGTGTGGCTCCTCTGGTTGCTTTTTGGTTGCTTTTTAATGGTTCTCAAAGGACCTACAAATTTTCAAAGCACACATCCATTCATTCACATTTGGGCAGACTTCAGCTCTCAAACATTAATAGTCATCCTTCCAGTTGCTGCCCTGAAGCCTTTTCTCTGTCACACAAGATTAAGTTGCCAGTTTCTGAGTTTTTTTAAAAAAAGGATTGCAATTACAAAGCCCTATGCAAGGCATTGCATCTCTACTCTTGAAATGTAAACAGCTATCTTCGTTGCCCTTACCACAAAACTAGTCCTTCAAAATGAGATGCTGTTGAGATTGTTCACAGGATTTTTGAGATCATTGCAGGTAGAAATTTAGGTGAGGAATCTTAGAATTTATACACTATTCTGGCTTCCTAGAGAAGAATGAAGAGGTGGACTGTATACATGTGTAAAAGTCACTTTATAAAACTGTTTTAATGCATGTGTTTCCACCATGAAATGTATTTCTTTGGATTAAGAATTGATATCTCCAAAACTTCCCTAGTAAAAATATAAGTATGCTAGGGCCTACAATTGGACAAGGACAGGTTTTAGATCAGTCTATTATAGTTTGGTAAGCTTACCCTTTTATATAATTCCCAATTGTAATACTAATGTCCATGACTATTCCTCCAATTAGAACATATGATCAAAGAATTTTTTCCATCTTGACTTTCTCTTTTGTCTGTTCCTCTTACACACACACCAGACTGGAAGAGGGAATGCCACATTAGGAGTTCAGAACCCAAAAAGAAAGAGAGATATATGGGTGTGTTTGAGAAAGTGATCTAAAACATAAGCATCACAAAGAGGAAGTAAGTTTCCTGCTTTCCTCACAGTACCATGAGGATAACTAAGTGCTTTAGTACCCAGACACCTGAGGTAACTATTTTATACCATATAATGTACTAACATTTTCTTTTAGTCTTCGGTGTAATAACCAGAAGCCTTTCTTTGTCTTACAATCAGTAAATATTTTGGCAAGCAGTGCAATCAAAAACTGTAATGTAGACAGATATGATCCTGATTTTGTGAAGCATATAGTCTATTTGGAAAGTCACCATTAACACACAAATAGTGATTAAAGAACAATTAAATGGTAACTCGGGTAGCATTCTTTCTGAAGCCATGGCTACAGAGAACTTAACATTTCTTTGTCTTGCTCACAGTGGGTGCTCTCAGTGTACTGTCACTACACAGAACTTTAAGGGCCAGTTTACACCTACTCTTGCTTTTTCCCAGTTTGCCCTTTTTTTTTTTTTGTGGACGGGGGTGTTTGATTCCACAGTTCCTGGCAATTTATCAATTTTAGATAATCCAGATTTCAGCTGAAATAACTCTTTTGAATCAAAACATCTAGAGCTTCCTTACATGGATAACCAGTATACATACTATAGATGAGAAGGCCCCATCCAACATTCCCTAACCTGTTCCTCTCAGTATATAAAGTAGACCACTGTGGGCTAGCTATACAATAATTTTTTATTGTGATTTTGTCTGAGGACACCATTTTCACCTTTCCCCCAATAAAGAGTTATTTTAGGGTTCAAGGAAAAGTAGAGAGAGGAAAGAACAAAAAGGCTTTAATGACAACAAAGAAAAGCTGTAACAAAAAAAGGCTTTTCTTTTCTTGATTAAGAATTAATGTATTTTAGGTTCATTTTACTAAAAGAGAGGGGAGCTTTCATGATATAATGGCTATCAGTATTGTGTTATTTGACCAAAGCTCTAGGACAAACCTGTCACTTAAATTACTCATAACAATTTCTGGCCATATTGTGTCTTTAATTTCTCTTCAGGCCATACTTACAAAATTGTTAACAGTTATTAAAATGAGAAAGAAATTAAACTTTTTTTTTTAATTTAAAAAACAGTAATAGTTTTACTGAATTTATTTTTACAAAATCAGACTTTGTGGACAGTCATATGTAGGTGTGAGTCTAAGCCCTTCATCTTGCTGTGATCTTGGGCAAATAACTTAGAACCTAAGACCCATTTCTTTTCACTCTAAATTATGAATTATAACTAACACTTATAAGGTCATCATGAGGAGTAATGATTATATATCTAATAGTTAGTTTTTCTAATTATAAAGTCTAATTAAGACTTCCTTAAATAGGATAAAGTTTTCATTTAGTAAATTCCTCTTTTTTATTTTTATGTCAGAGGGAGAGAATATGAGATGTTGTGATGTCAATTAAGTGGATAGAATTATGAAGATAAGTTATACAGCTGATAAAACAAAGATACAAGTTCATTTTTTTATAGGATTGCCCCATCCTCAGCCTTACTCCTAGATAATTTTATGCCATTTTGTGAAGATAAATGGTTCTAGTTTGCCAATAACCATTTTTACTGTATTCTGTGTTTAAATACAATGGGTTGTATATTTGTAACTATCTTTCAATACAGATAATTAACCAATTCCCAGTTTTCTTTCAGGTAAATGTTGGAGATATAGTTATAATAAAAGGCAAAGAGTATATACCTGCTGACACTGTACTTCTCTCATCAAGGTAGAGATACCTACTGATGCTCAAACAGTGTAGAGGATGGTTTCTCTACCCTGCATTGACCTTGTGATTTCTCCAAGGAAATAAGGAATAAACGAAAATTTTTAAACCTCTCTAATGATTTTGAATTAAGCATTAAAAAAATTGATTGGACTTAAAGGACTCTTTCATGTTTGCCATATAGAATAAGTGATAGGTGTACTATATAATTCAAAAGTTATAATTACAGTTACGTCTGCTCTCCTTCTAGATATGTCCACATCCTTTTCTGTGGACTATGCTCTTGCAAAATTTCCTGTCATTTATTTTATATAATACATGGATTGGGTTCTTTATTGATTTGTATCTTGCAATATTTGTTCATCTTAAATTCCTTTATGATGCATTCATATTTCCCTCCAAAGTGTCTTGATCTTTATGGTGGATTGGTACAAGAAAATGGATTTATGATTTCTTTTTTGTCATTGAAATGCCATACTCTTCCAACAATAAAAAAGAAGTATTTTGCTCTTTCTGTTTTTGTTACCGAATTTAGATAATTTTTGTTTTACTCATACCTTATCTTAATGAATTAGTATTCAGAACATATGGCACTGTTACCATTTAAAGAATGTGACTTTCAAATGGTTTTAGGTTTAAAAACTATAAAATAAGTCCTAATATAAATTAAGAAAAATGTTTTTAATATTTTAGAGGTTGTTTATCATCATTTCCTTGGACAGTTTTATTTGTAAAATCCACATGTAAATATGGACAGTGTCCTTTTTTTCAAAATCTGTTTAATCAGGTCATTATTGAAAATGATTGGATTTATGACAAGTTAGTGAATGAAACTTAATTGAGCAAGTAAGAGTTTTCCAGATATTTAGAGAAGTAAGTCTACAAGTAGTTGATGTAACTATAGGTAGTTATATTTCCATATTTTATAATTGGGACCTCTTTGTGCCATTCACTTATAGGTTTTGTTTTCAGAAAAATTAAAATTAATAGATTTTTAAACTTACCTTTCTGTTTATAGCTTCATTTCCTTACCCTTTATCAGGGCAGGTTTCTGAAACCGAGGTAAAGGTAATGGTTCACAGATGGCAGTGTGAGAATGAGTTTAACTGTGAACTTACTGTGTTTGTCTCAGGAACTGTGTAGCATCAGGTATTAGAAAGAGATCTGCTTAGGAGGCAGAAAACCATGGTTCTTATCTTGCCTTGGTAATTTTGAACAAAATACTTAATCTCGCAGGCCTTGATTTCATATCTTTTAAAGCGAGTAAGATGAGTTACTTGATTGGACTCTAATATTCCTCGATTCCCCTTTTCGTTCGATGATATGTCACTTAAGTTTTAGGCAAGCCTAATCAACAAAACGTTGGTACTAAATAAACATTTAAGAGAAGAAACGGGTATTTGACCATCTGAATGTCATATTTATATAACTAAGTTCAAAATGATAGTAAAGCATTTCAGCAATTTAAGAAAATATTACTGATTAAATATATCAGAGAGAGAACCATGTATGATGAATCATTAATTACAATATTTAAATATTTATACTCAAAAAAGGAAGATAGATGACTGTACTGCCCTGACTTTATACTTAATTCTAAGTTGAAAACTTTCAAAATATTTTTATCTGCCTCTGTTCAATCTCAGAAACTCTCAGAAAGCTCTATGCGATTATTTCTTAAACTTTAGAGCATGTTTACAGGATTTATTTTCTAAACATTAAAAACATTCACTGGTGGCTATCAATATTGTAGATCTAAATAGTTTTTATATCTTTATATAACCTTTATAGTAATTAACTTCCTCCAAAGATTATTATTTTAAAAAAGATTACCTGATTTATTGTTTTTTCTTATTTAGTAGGATTCACAGTAATATATCAAAGCTCATGCTCTTAGACAGTTATTTTTTCCAAGTGGCAAAATACCACCTTTCAATTTTTTCTCTTTTTTTTCAAAAGGGATTTTGCATCAGTTGACTCTTTTAAACCTACATTAGCCTTAAGAAGTATATAAAAGTTTTATCATTTAACAGAAAGAAGAATTTTGACTGTAAGTCTTATTTTTAGCTACTTAACTTTAGCTAATGACTAGATCAAGGTTGAAATACCTAACTCCTAATCTAATATCTTCATTAGGCCAACACTGTCCACTATCAAAATAAATACATGGCGATATTCATCTGCAGAAGAGCACCATTTAGCAGCAATAATCAACAGTTTATAATATTTTAATTTCCAAAATTTTTCAGTTATTACTAATAGTATATCTTCTTTGAGGTAGTTTGAAATTAAAGCATAAGTATGGTTGAAAGTACTGCTTCATTGATTTTCATTTTGAAATGAAGAAACTGAAATTTTAGCTTATAACAAACATATATTTATGAATTTAGAAAGTATAAAATAGAATAAAATAATACAAGCTATTAATTCAAGTACAAACAGGCTTGTGGCATATCTGCTTCATGCCTTTGAAAAATTTCTCCCAGATTCATAGGATTACTCTCCAACAACACTTCATTACTTAGATTTTATTGATTATTAAATAACTCAAAAGGCTATAATTATGCCTTTAACTTGCTATGATCCATGTCTTTACAGCTTTGCATTAAAATTAATAAGATATTTATGCAATTAACTTTGAAAACATTTGTAATCAGAAAATTTTAAATGAAGTGTTTTTTAAATTGTATATGTGGTGGAAGAACTAGTATGATATAATTTGTTTTTCAAAGGCCTAAAAAGTAGTTTCCATGATTATTTCTTTTCTCTTTGGCTAGCAGTGGACATGCAATAGATAGCATGAGAGTGAGGAATTAGAGAAAGGAAAACCTTCAAGATAAAGTAGCTCTATATAAAAATGTCTTTTTATTTAATATGATAATATGCTTATGAATAAACTTTAATAATCAAAAAGTTTCTGCATTAAAAATTGAAAATTGAGCTTAAAAGCAAATAAGTAATCTTTAGATATTCTCCGTTTTCTTGTGCCTTTAGACCTGATCAAAATAAGTTTTGAAAAAATTGGCATTAGACATTTTTATTAACATGTATTATTTTCTATAATAATTTCAAACTTTCTGTCTCCTTTGTCCATTTGTTTGTTTTTTTCCTCTGTTATTCATTTTTTTTCCCATTTTAATTATTTTAAACTGGGACCTGTAGGTGGCAGTAGGGGAAATAGTGAAAGTGACCAATGGGGAACATCTCCCAGCAGATCTCATCAGCCTGTCCTCAAGGTTAGAACCGCTGAGTCGTACAGGATGTGTGTATGTGGATCCTCACCCTACGCCAGAGAACAGTTATACCCAAAGATGGTTGAGTTCTGTGTGTCTTACTTTAAAACAAACATTTTTATACTTTTTGGTGATGGATATTTTATGGACATTTTAAAGGCCTTTTATGAATACCCTATTGGATGATGTTCATCCCTCAAGTGGGCAGATTCAGCTCCTGTTGTTATCAATAGGAGTCCAAGAGGCATGCCAGTAAAAGTTGATTTTATTTTCCTATACATCATTAATATGTATTCATATTTAACAACATGCCTAAATACTGAGGCTTAATTTAATACCTCTCCAGGATATTGTTTTGAACAACATTAAGTTTTATATGAAACAAAGTTATTGAGAAATTTTTAAGATTAAAACATTTGTCTTATTCTTATATTTAAAACTTTCTATAAGTTCTATAGAATCCCTTCAACAATCATGACTGTAATTTGGGCTTGTATAGGGTTTACAGAGGACCCCCTGCACAAAGCTCGATGTCGTACATTTTGTACCGCATGCTTTGGGATCAGTTTTTATCCCACTTGTAACTAGAGACAAGTGCACGTTACTGTGATAAATCTTAGCTGTCTACTAGTGTCTGTATTGTGATACGCATCTTGTTTCATTTTTCCACTAACTAATCAAAAAGCTTGCTTTGCCTCTCTGGATGTAGTATGTGTTTTGGATGTCATCATTATTTGCTGAAATATTTATTATCTAGCATGATTCCTTATCTGAGACATCTTGCTGCCTTTCCATAGCACTGTTAAGAACTGCTTCAGTAACAGCTATCCTAAGAGATTAAGTATGTTATTAACTTGGGTGCATATTTTATTCGCTCCATTTCAAATAGAAGTCAGCCCTTTGGTTTTCTAAGTTACTAGCCATTTAAAGTCCTAGAGAAGTTGCTTTATGAAAAAAAAAATGATAGAAATAGAATTAGAATGTTATTTTCATTTCAGTATGAGAATGGCCTTGGATATGTAAAATAAAAATTGAATGCATTTTACTGGCCAAAGTATGGAATTAACATTGTTCGCTTAGCATTTATTATCATGCTTCTATATTATCAGAAGATGTGTTTTATAATTTCATATACCATTTATGTTTCAAATGTATACATAAGTAAATTACAAATTGGGAGCAATGGTCAGAGCCAAATTACTATTGTGACAGTAATAAAAAATACAACTTTGAATAATTGAGAGAATGAAAATATAGATATTGAAAAACTTCTCCAGTTGGGAAAAAGTATCAGTTTTTATTAAATTAAAAAAAAAAAAAGCCATAGAGTCGATTGAAGAACTTGCAAAGTTACTTTAAAATAAATATGTAAAATATTTGATCAATGACCATGTGTTTTAGTAATTTTCACAAATCATCAGGCCACAAAACTAAGCTCCATGCCCATTTCTGAAACTCAGAATAGTCTGTTTCGCACATGTACAAATTGGGAGTTGATTAGAAAATTCCAATTATTTGTAACCTACAAATTTCTTTCTTGCCAATTTCGAATATACATGCTTATCAGAGATTATATTCAAGGTTACTTATATGATGTTAATTAGGCTTATATAATTAAATGCTAATAAGATTGAATTAACTTCAGAATGCTTGTCTTTATAGTTAGTTGAGGATCAGTTTATATAGTTGGATTGCAGACTCATCTGTCTGTAATTGCTGGGCAAGTAAAGTTAGCATGTGAAGGGGCATGGTCCAGTGTGTGGTACCTGTGAAAAAAATTGGAAAACATAGAACCCTTACACCAGCCACTGCACAACAAACTTTACTAAAACACTCTGGTGAGGACCCATAAGGTGGATCTTTTAGGTTCAGGCCAAGGAGCAATATAGCCAAGTTGGGTGTTTTTAGTTTTAGCTTTTGCTGCTCCAGGAATCTCTGAAGCAGCCTTAAGAAATAGAGTAAGAGCAGAAAAAATAGGGGGAGAAAAGTGTATATCTCTTTTCATTATAAAATCTGTTCATACGGTTTTTTAAAATTAGGCTAAAATTTAAATATGGTTCATGTGATCCTGTTCATCTTTTCTAAAAGGGGAGTAAATGCAAGTTTTTAGAAGCAACAATCTCGAATTTTCTAATCAACGACTTAACCAATTTACAATGGGCTATGAGCATGAAATCTCACTTGATATTTTTGAGCTAAAGATAAATCTGGACACAAAAGTGCTTTGCATTTCAGATACACTCTGTGTTATGACTATGTGGATGAACAATTTAGGTACGATGTGACAAATTTAATCATTTACATTATCTTGAAGATCTATACTGATTGTTGCCAGGAAATTGCTTTTGGGTCCTTCTGGCTGAAAAGCTGATCCAGTTGTCTGCATGGGTTCTGCCTCACAGCATTTTGCAATTAAAATGAAAATCATCAAGAAACCAGACAATTAAAGCTTTATTTAGAGCAAAAGGCTTCAGTGAGTCTGAGTATTTAAATAAGTTATTATTATGTTTTCCTTCCCCCACTAAATCTTTTTGCTTTTCAATTTTAAACAATAGTGAGCCCCAGGCCATGTGCTACATTGAAACATCCAACTTAGACGGTGAAACAAACCTGAAAATTAGACAGGTAAGGTCTAATAATTGTTGCTGTTTTATTACATGGAATCAGGAACTTTTTTTTTCTTACTGTCTTGAGATGAAGTAATTCTGTCCAATTGCAAACATTTTCTCATTGAGATGCTTTGAAGAGGTTTTATAAACTGACATTGTTGAGTAGTATGTAACACTCAGATTTACTTGCCCACTAAATATAGTCCATCATATATTTACTATTTGTAATATTTTTAATATGTAATAGCCAACACTCTGGTGTTAATAATAATAGTAGTAATTCTAAGTGCTTTAACATGTGTTAACTTATTCATTTTCCTATTCACTTGGCCAAATTATTTGGATTTGCCATACCGAAAAGATGTTTCCATTGTTCTGAAAGTCTCACTAATATCAGGGAATAGCTTCGATTTCTGTACTTATTTCTCGTACCATCCCTAACAGAAAACAACTGTAAGGTTTTTATTTTTAAAGTTTTAAAAAGACCTTTAAAAGAATCGAGTGCTTAACAGGGATGTGTTCTGAGAAATACACCTTTAGACATTTTGTCATTGTGCGACCATCATGGAGTGCACTTACACCACCTAGAAGGTATAGCCCACCACACACCTGGGTTCTGTGGCATAGCCTGTCGCTCCTAATCTACAAGCTTGTACAGCACATAGCTGTATAAAACAACACAAGATTAAATCAAGCCCAGAGAAAATGATGCAATAAAGAGACATTGATGAAGCTGCTACAGGCATAAAATAGCATTATGTTTTACAGCAAACTTTTTTTTTTGTAAGTAAAAAGTACACACTAAACAATGATAAAAAATATAGTATGGTAAATATACACAGTTGTTTATTAACTTTATTGTATTATGTACTGTACATAATTGTATGTGCTGTACTTTCGTGCAATGGGCAGCACAGTAGGTTTGCTTACGCCAGCATCACCACAGACATGTGAGTAATGCGTTGTGCTATGACGTTAAGACAGCTGTGATGTTACTAGGAGATAGGAATTTTTCAGCTTCATGGTGATCTTATGGAACCACCATGCTATACACCATAGTCGTTGACCAAAACATTGTTTTATGGCACATGACTGTATTCTTTTGGCTTCTAGGTGAATTGTGAATGGGGAGACTGAGGTGTAGTAGAAGTAGGTCATCACAGAGCATCTGAATTCAGAGTGCCACAGGAAGCAGGAGCTTTGTTTAGTTCCAGGCAGTTTAGTTGGCCAGAGGGAAAAACTATTTTGGAGTTTTCCTTCTCAGTAGACTAAAAGAACAGAAGCATAACTACTCTCTTTGAACATATTCTATTCATATTTTAGCCCCTTACTGAGATTCAGCACATAGATTCAAATAGTATAATGTTAAATATTTAGTTTTGGAAGCAAACAGTTCTTTAAGAACTTATTTCAAAATATATTTTCAGACTAATTTATATTCCGCTATACACATTTTAGAACTTCCACAGAAGCTGCTCTATTCTTATGTGAAAAACCTGTTTTCTAGTGGAGAGAAAGATATCCCTTAATTGTGATTTGACAGAATATTGTATAAGGGGAAGAATTGCTTCTGAAATATTGGAATCTCTTAGATCATAGGCCTAAATGAATTCAGAAATCTCCCCTCCCTCCCACATGCTATGTATTTAATATACTCTTTGCTTATTTAAACATTTCTAAACAGGGCTTACCATTAACATCAGATATAAAAGACATTGACAGTTTGATGAGAATTTCTGGCAGAATCGAGTGTGAAAGTCCAAACAGACATCTCTACGATTTTGTTGGAAACATAAGGCTTGATGGACATGGGTATGTAAAATCGGTCTTCATAAAAACACAGAATTCACTATGTCATAGTGTATTGCTGACCTGAGTACATATTATTTTCTTGTGCTTTAAGTCTGAGTACTCAAAACCTTTTTCTAAAGCACTTCCTTGTTACTTCTTCCCAGAGTCCTTTTGTTAATATGCTAGATCTTAACCCTGTAGGTATCACTGAAGACTTCCTCAGGGTTCCTGCAGACCTGGCAGTTGGATGTTTTCAGGGATATGCTAGGCTTCTGACATGTTGTTTATTGGCTTACTTTTTAGCCACGATACTTATGTGACAGGCTTAACTGTGAGTCCATGGCCTAGGTCCATTCCTATGATCTCTTGATACCTTAAGGAGATCAGACTCTACCCCCAAGGGGTCCATTATACTGGGTAATTTCTTGTTGTCTTCTCTGTGTAGTTACATATGCTCTTTTCTAGGCTGTGTTATCATCTATATTCATCTTTGCTGTTACCCGCTTTCTGCTCTTCTCCCCTCTCCACCTATCCTTCCCATCCCCGTTCTCTTTCCTGCTTCTTCCCTCAACCATTCAACCAGTAAGACTTATTAAGCACCTAGTAGGCTAGGCCAGTTAGAGATGTTAAGGAGACAGCAGTGAACAAAGCAGATAAATTTGCCTGCCCTTGTGAACTTACCTTCTTGCAGTCAGAGAAAGACAAACAGACAAACATTCTATACTATGTTAGAAAGTGTTAAATGCTTTAGGAAAAAATAATACTATGTTAGAAAGTGTTAAATGCTTTAGGAAAAAATAGCCTAGCATAAAATAGATTGGGAGCCTGTGGGAGGGATTCATTTTTAGTTAGGGTGATGACAGTAAACCTCATTCAGAAGGTAACATTTGAGCAAAGGTAATTTAGAGGTGAGGAAGTTGGCTATTTGATTATCTGGAGAGAGAGTATTTCAGATAGAAGGAATAGTGAGTGTAAATTATTAGTTATATCATTACATCACCTTTAAGTGGGAAAGTGCCTGGAATAATTATGAAATGTCACGGAGGACAGCGTGGTTGGAGTGGAGTGACCAAGGAAGGGCTAAGAGATAACAGTGGGCCATGCAAAGTTCTGTAGGCCATTTTAAGGGTGTTCTGAGTGACATGGGAATCCACTGGAGATTTCTGAGGGAGAAATATCAGCATACAGTTTTGGAATTAAGAAGTTTGTGATGTCCGAACAGATGTCAAGGATGCAGTTGACTATGTCATGCATAGGTTCTGCAACTTCAAGCAAGATAATGTATGATGAAAGCAATTTTATCATAGGCTAATTGATATAAACAAGAGTTAGATTTCTGTAGCATCTCATTAACATAACAAAACTACCTTTAATGAAGTGATGATATTATTCGAGGACCTGCTGTATAAACAGGTTTTTTAAGTTTTTGTTGCAAAGTGGAGCAAAGACATGAGGCAGAACCTGGCAGGAAGGGTGGGTCTTTCCTTCATCTCTTCTTCCTCTCATCCTCCCCTCCCCTCTTTTCCTACCTTCTCTGTTTTACATTATAACTTATCTTCCAGGTGTTTGTAAGTGGCCAGCTAAATGCACTAATTCAGTGTACCAGCCTGAAAAATGATCAATGCTTTCATTATTTGGAATGTATTATTACTGTATTTGAATTCTAAAGGACATTTGAAATATTATACCCTGAACTGTCATCCTTATTCGGATCCACCAAGAATTTTCCTGTAATTTTTAAAGTAATTATATATTGTCCTAAAATTTACACAGAATGATCTTTACGTGAACATACGGTTCTAGACTAATGATAGATTTGGCCATTTATGCAAGTAAGGTTTCTGTAGTCTGACATTCCTAACTAGCTAGCTTCTATTTCTTATCAATTCTGCCATCAAATTGATGCCAAGCAAATCCACACAGTGAGGGAGAAACTTTGTATGATGGTGTCAAGATTTAGGGTGCAGGTAGAATTCGTATAATATGCTTTAATTTATATAAGATGTGCAGTCGATTTTCACTACCTTTGTATTTGTAGCACATTTGACTTTTTACAGTGATTTCCCAGAGCTCTTGGAGCCTCTTTATTTGGGAAGAGTGTATTTTGATTCCATTGAAGATGAGGGTTATTGTCTAATGCCAGAGGCTTTAGAATTCCATCTCTGACGAAAACTAATAATAACTAATACTTTTTGAATCCTTGTAATTGACAAGTAGTATTTTTTTGCTTTTGAAGAGTTTACATTTAATTTCAATCGATCTATACTACAAGCGATGAGGTGACAGTGGCTACTTTATACGTAATTGGATACATGAGGAAGAGTGGGCACACATGTGCCCCAGAGCACAGTCCAACAGCTTCCCAAGAACTTCTTGGAAACCTGTTTTAGGCCGGAAGTCCCTTTCAGCTACTAAGTGCACCCCTAATCTTGAAACATACACAAGGAGGGTTCCCTTTTAGATGGGTCTGAAAGGTATGCTGTTGTACATAAAGAATGAGAGTTACAATTGCTGTGTTCTTTTTCAAATTGGAATACACTATTTCCTAAGGATTTACTCATTTAAATGGAAGTCTTCAGGTGCTGTCATTATTAACCCATGCAGATTAATTTCACTGGAACAGGTGATATTTGTGTAGTTCCTGAAGGAAGGTCCAAGGCCAAAGCTGCTACTGACCTTGGATGCTGGACCATAGAAGCCCACCAGATATGAAAGCTACAGTCTCACCTGCCTCCACTGACAAAGAAGTTGTTTTGTCTGGAGACTTTTCTTGGGAGAATTTTTTCCTTTTTCTAGAAGTTATTTTTAATGTATTTTTCTTTATAGTTGACTTTTTTTTTGCTTTTTTCTTATTAAAACAAAGGCTTAATGATGGGTATCCTTGAGCCATTAAATTTGTGGTAGTACATTTCCATCAAGAATCCCACTATATCTGCAATACCTTATACCCTTCTGATATCTCTGTGTGAGATTATATCAATCAGCGACCTACCATAGCGGGTAGCCTTGCAAAAAAACCCACAAAAGACCCAACTTGACCTTTATTCATGAAAAATGTGGTTTAAATGATACTAAATGGATAGCCTCAATTCGCTTTCATTTCAGAGAAGTATTTAAGATGTTTGTTAGCTGCTTACTGCTTACTGGAAATTCATTCACAGTTCTTGAAGAATTGATCTTCAAATACAATAAAATGAACGTTCTAGAGATTTTAAATACAGGGGTTTATCTTTGGAGGGCAGGAATGGCAGTGCAAGTGTGCGAAGAGATCTGTGTATTTATCTTGCATATATTTTGAACCTTTATTATGAACAAAGTTATTTTTAATTTCAAGAAAAGTGGGGGAGGGAAAACAGATCTCATAATCTCACCACTTTCAAATACCTCAGAACCCTAAATGGACTTACTAAATCAGGAAAGGTCTTAAATAGGGTTGAAAATTAGCCTTTGGATTCCAAAACATTGTCTACTATTTTGGGTAGTGAAATCATAGGAAGTAGCTGGTTTGATGTTAAGGAGAAGCAACTGAAATGCTTCCCTCCAGCTGTTGTTCTGTACAAAAATTATTTCTATTGGTAGGAAAATTCTTTTCTAAAAATAATAACAAATATGAGAATGATTATTTTATAACAACCATTTTATAACTATATGTGGCTGTAGAACTCTTAAGCATTTTAGAAAATGTCATTTCTAATGTCAGCATTATCTGTCATAGCACTGTACCCCTGGGAGCTGATCAGATTCTTCTTCGAGGCGCTCAATTGAGAAATACACAGTGGGTTCATGGAATAGTTGTCTACACTGGACATGACACCAAGTTGATGCAGGTGCGATTTTTATCTATGAAAACCTCTTGGACCTAAATCTTTTGAAAATGTGCTATTTGTAGCTGTCTGTGCAGTAGTCCCAAACATAGCAGACCATCTGTCACAGATTACTGAGCCCTACTCTATACATCCAGAATCTCATTCTTCGGTGAGTGGGCTGTGCAGTGACGCAGCACACAAGACTGGCGAGTTTCACCAGAGATCACCCAGTCTATGAATTCTCAGTGATTTTTGTGTATTGGTCCATTAGCAGCATTTACTAACTGTTGCAGTGACTGATACAAGTTGTATAACAATGAGTGCTGTGCATTAAAGTATTTGTCTTATAATTTTATTTTAATACAATAATAAAATTTTAGGACTTATTTTCATTTTTTAAATAAAATCAAAAGAAAAACTTGTGAATCAAATATTGACCAATTTTTTACAGCATTATTATGTTAGGCCATTTTAAATCAACTTTAATCCTAGCCACTTATAATGTTTACATATGCCTATGGATGCTCCTTCTCTGCTATAATGTAATCAGTGTTCAGTGGTTAGATGTGTATGGGAAACTCAGTTTTAAGATACTGCATAAAAATCTGCTCTAAGGGCTAATAACTTTGCACATTGTAAAGACATGAAATGTTATAAACAGACAAGCAGAACTGCTATTAATAGTTCCACCCCTAATCATTCTATAAATTCTATAAGCCATCATTTTCTATTGGTTATGACAGATTTCATTTTCGGTCCTTTGGATACCTTAGCACAGATCTAGCATAGTCATTTTTCATCATTAAATACAACTGAGGAAACTCGCCACTGTTATTCTTTATAGCCAGGATTGCTTAGAGTGCTGCTGTGTTCGGTAAAACAATTATTAGAAATCTGGAAACCAGAGATCTTTTAAATGTTTCCTTCAAACTTTGGAATTTCCTTTGCCTATCTTCCTGAGCTGAGATACTAAGCTAGAAGCATTTAGTCTACCCTGTTTACTTAGGTAGTCAAGTAATACATTATTTGTCTTACCTGCCACAATGGAAAAGTCGTTTACAAAAGAGATGTTATTTCTTTTTATTATTAGTATTGTTTTACACCCTAGAAAAAGATTTAGATGACATAGGGGCCTTTAGAGAAAAAGACAGTTAACCTTTGACAGCTTATTACATCTGTGATTCTTATCTGTATAAGTTTCAGGTGTAAAATCGTGTCTAGATTTTGAGTTGTGACTTTGTCGTCCTCATCAAAATACTATATACACATTATTAAATCATTTGTACACATTTCTTATTACTCATCTTGTTTCTTTTTACAGAATTCAACAAGTCCACCACTTAAACTCTCAAATGTGGAACGGATTACAAACGTACAAATTTTGATTTTATTTTGTATCTTGATTGCCATGTCCCTTGTCTGTTCTGTGGGCTCAGCCATCTGGAATCGAAGGCATTCTGGAAAGGACTGGTATCTTAATCTACACTGTAAGCATTAAAGTGCTTTTTGACATTTTTTTTTTCTTTCATTAAAATATGTATTTGTTTCACAACCTTGGAATTTCCTATTATTTCTGAAAAGAAAACCGTGTTGCCAAGATAACTGGGCTTTTAATCTTTTTCAATGCAGTTTCCAGTAAAAGTAAGTAAAATGTTAGTATCTCTAGAATTTCAGAGTCCTTACAAATATAATGAGCCCTCTATCATAATATAACATGTTATTTCATTACTATTGTTTTAATGTTAACTTATTGTTTTAAAAATATTTTAACACAGGTAATTAGCTGTCTCGTAAAGAAAGCAGATTGCGTATAAAGCACCAAAAGAAGTTTACATGTTTTTGAGATGTTTAAATTAAATGTACTTTAATTTGGACTCATGAACACAGTGAGTTCTGTGTTAATGAGCATTTTATCTTAGGGCAACTGGTATCGAATAGTTTCCCTTTGGAGCGTTTTTGTTTTTTGTCCGTTACTATTGTGGGTTTAGTGCACCACTCCTAAATATTTCTGGGAAGTAAGTTTGCATTGCCTTTGATGAGTACTTAACCAATAAATACTTAATTTTCAAAAGCATGAAAACAAGTTCTAGTAAAATCTTATAGCAAAATTGATTTTTTCATTTGTTTTTTATTATTTAGCTTTGCAGCTATTTCAAGGTGTGTGTGTTTGTTTGTTTGTTTGTTTTTACAGACATTGATTTACTATTTCGGTATATCTGGGATAGCAGTTTTATTTTCATTATTGAAGAGGAAGAGTATAATTTACTTAGGGCCGAATTTACCTGGGTCTAGCCCTATGTTATTTTTGCTATTTGAGTTAGTTTCGCTGCTCTTGTTTTGCTTGTTTGCTTTTAAGGCATGCTTTAAA
The DNA here is from genome assembly GCF_902729225.1 of Pteropus medius. NCBI lineage: Eukaryota > Metazoa > Chordata > Mammalia > Chiroptera > Pteropodidae > Pteropus > Pteropus medius. The sequence goes on along the minus strand of NW_024351730.1, from coordinate 2,535,823 downwards.
TTGGAAATGCTTTCACCTTTTAGTACCATTATGCAGTTCTTATTAGGATTAACATCATATTGAAAACAAGTAATGCTATTCCATTCTGAAGAATGTATTTGAGAATAAGGACATGTAATCAACACAGTGTTCCTCCCCAACTACCTGTATATGCTAATATGGAAAATTTTTGTATCCTTAAAGTTCTGGTCGATGCAAAATAAAATGTGTAAAACTCTAATTGGCTTTCTTCTCACCTCCCCTAACAGATGGTGGCGCTAATAATTTTGGGCTGAATTTCTTGACTTTTATTATTCTTTTCAACAACCTCATTCCAATCAGCTTACTGGTGACATTAGAAGTGGTGAAATTTACCCAGGCATACTTCATAAATTGGGTAAATCTGAATTATTATTATTTTGTATCACTTTAAACTTACGTTTTGTCTCTTCTCGGATAGTTTTTTTGATCTCTTGAAAAAAATTATACCTTACCTTTTGTTGACTACAGATGACATTTCAAAATATTTTTGAGCCTAATATAATTATAACAAATTCATTTGACATGCGAAAATCAGTAACAGTGTCTTATCTCAGCATGACACGAGTTTACAGACCAGACCTCCTGGGAACAATAGGTCTCTAGTTCAGGAAACCTATTTTGAGTTACTTAGTGGTCTTGGAGAAGAGAACCATGAGATTTGGAAATAAAATATCTAGATTGTAGTTTTAGTTCTATAATTTATTAGCTGTGTGAACTCTAGCAGGCCATTTGACTTCTTTGAGACATACTTTTTTGGACGCTCACGTAGGAATGATAAAACATTGTTTACCTGCATTTCGCAATGATTATATAGATGAGAGAAATTTCACAACATAGCAGACAGCTTCATAAATAATCGAGCACTGTAAAATAATAGTGTATTCATTACTTGTAACAACCGGGATGTCTATCATGTGTTATACAGCTATGTAGATTTTTTACCACACTATAAACAATTTCAGCTGTGCTTGAGTTTTTCCTGTTAATTTTTTTTTAAATACCTTTTTTAATTTTGGGAAAACATGCTGGGCATCTGTTTCCTAAATGTTTTTATTTATAAAATATGTTGCTTTTCTCAGTTTTATTTTCACCCAAGTTAAAATTAATAAATTTATGTAAATTAAATAAATCTTTAGTCTTAATCTGCCTAAAAGTTTAATATTTCCTTTATTTTGAAAAATTTTGATATTGTCTTTTGATGTTTCTTTTTAAATCAGTTAAAAGTTTTTCAATGTGAACATTAGAATTTTTAAACATATAACTGATGATACTTTTGTAACTGCTTATTACCTTTCCATGGTAAATGATCTACCTCAGCTGTTAATCTCTTAATTCATTGGTAAAAGATCAATATAACTTAGGTCTAAAATGAGCCACAAGTTTAGCTCATTTCATGAAGGAGATATGTTACTGAAAATTGTGTAATAAAATTTGTATAATACAATTAAAACTTACTGATGGTTTCCCACTTACAATAAGAAGAAATAATAAGATAACTCATTGTAAAAATCAACCAGTGAATCACTTTATTATTTTTATTTGTATTTTTAAAATAATATTTGCTTTAAATAATTATATGATTTTAGTGTTGGATGAACCCAGCAAGCTTATAAACATCAACCACCTTTTTTTATATACAGATATTTCATAACATTCCTAACAGAATAGATCTTCCCTTACCAAGCAGCTTCTCCCTTGTGCGGAAGTGAGATTAGTAACTGCTCCTTTTGAAGCTAGTTGTGCCCAATAGTTCTTTTATGAAAATGTCTAATCCTTCCAAATGATAGCCTTGTAAAATATTTGAACTATCATGCCTATTTTTCTATCATATCCTCCTCTCCCAACTAAATATCTTCCATCTCCTTCTGTTCTTCATTTGACATGATTTCCAACTTAATCTCCAGTCCAGTCACTCCTCTCTGAACATTGCCTAGTTATTTAATATCCCTCTTAAAACACGGCGCCTGCAACTCAACAGCCTATTCCTCAACTGGTATTGATCACCCTGAAATACAGATGGAGAAGTGATCAGATTTGGCCTCTTCATTTGAAATGTCAATAAAATGTTCTACTATAGAAAATGTTAATTTTTAAAGTATCGATAGTCAAACTTCATGACTCTGGTACAAAACAAGTACAAACTGGTACAAAAACTATACATTTTTGTTTGGATTTTGAGAATGCACCCATTTTGCTTTCAGGTACATACAGTCTAAGAAACTTGGCCAAAAGAGTACAACCAGGTAGAATCCCTTAGGTAATTTTTCTAGAGATTTGAACTTTTTTTTTTTTATGCTTTTTTTTCCCTGTCTTTATTGAAATATAATAGACAATTAGCTGCTTTTATTTACATTTTACAATTCAATAGGGTTTTTAAAATTATAGTTGGCATACAATAATATGCCAATTTCAGTTGTATAGCATAGTGATCAGAAATCACATAACTCGCAATAATCACCTCATTAAATCTAGTACCCTGTTTCCCCCTTACATATTTATTACAACATTATTAACCATGCTATACTCTACATCTCCATGTCTATTCTGTAACTATCCATTTTGTACCTCTTAACCACTTTGTCTTTGTTTTGTCCCCCGCGACTACTCTCTCATCTAGTATGCCTCAAAATATTCTCTATATCTATGAGTTTATTTCCGCTTTTGTTGTTGTCGATTTTGTTCTTTAGATCCCAGATGTACATGAAATCATGCGATATTTGTTTTTCTCTATCTGATCATTCATTGCAATACCCTCTAGGTCCATCAGGGCAATATCTTTTTCCGTCCCTTTCCTTTTAGTCTGTGTGTGTCTTTTAATCTGAAGTGAGTCTCTTGTAGGCAGCATATGTAGGGGTCTGGTTTTCTCATCCATTCAGCCACTCTCTCTTTTGGTTGGAGCACTTAATTCTTTTCCATTTGAGGTACTTGCTGATAGGAATGTAGTTATTACCATTCTTTATTCCTGTTTTTGATACATGTTTTTTTCTTCTTAAAGAAATTCCTCCAACATTTCTTGTAATACTGGCTTGGTGATGATAAATTCTTTTAGCTTATTTTTGTGTGGGAAGCTCTTTATCTGTCCTTCAGCTCTAAATGATAGCTTTGCACCAGAGTGTAGGGGAAAGGGGGAGGGGGGAGAGAAGTAGATGGGGTAAAAGGGGTCAAATATATGGTGACAGAAAGAAATCTAACTATGGGAGACGAACACACAATGTTAATATATATATGCCTTACTCTTAAAATGCACAGCTGAAACATCGGGTTTCGTTAACCAATGTCACCATAAAAAAAATAAATAAAAATAAAAATAAATGATAGCTTTGCTGGCTAAAGTATTCTTGGTTGTAGATCCTGGGCTTTCATCACATCGAATATTTTGTGTCAAGCCCTTCTGTCCTGCATAATTTCTTTTAAGAAATAAGCTGCCAGTCTTATGGGTGCTCCCTTGTAGGTAACTAACTGATCTTCTCTTGCTGCTTTTAAGATTCTCTCTTTGTATTTAACCTTTGGCATTTTAATTATAATATGTCTTGGTGTGGGCCCTTTGGGTTCCTGGTTTTTGGGACTCTCTGAGCTTCCTGTGGTTTTATGTTTATTTCCTTTGCTAGGTTAGGGAAGTTTTCCATCATTATTTCTTCAACTAGCTCTTCAACATCTTGTTTTTTTTCCAGTACCCTATGACATGGATATTTTTACATTTAATAGTGTCCCAGAGGCTCCCTAAATTATTATTATATTCTTGGTTTCTTTTTTCTTGTCATTCTGATTGAGTGTCCTTGGCTTTCCTATCCTCTATATAGGTCATTTGATCCTCTTCTTTGTTCACTCTGTTTCTTCCATTTAATATACTTCTCATCTCAGATAATGTGTTCTTCATTTTTGACTGATTCCCTTTTATAATTTCCATTTCCATTTTTATGTTTTTGTAATCTCTTTGTTGAAGTTCCCACTGAATTTATCTACACTTTTCATAAGTTCATTGAGCATCTTTATAACCAACATTTTGAACTCTGCATCTGTTAGATTGCTTGACTCCATTATTTCTGGATCTCTGTTCTGTTCTCTTATATGGTATTTGCTTCTTTGTCTTCCCATTTTGGCTGCTTTTCTGTGTCTGTTTCTATGCACTAAGTAAAGCTCTTAAGTCTCCTAGTCTTATTAGTGTGGCTTTGTGTGGTAGGTGTCCAGTGGCACAGTCCTGAAAGGGGTTCAGCTGCAGGCAATAGTTAGCCCCAGCCTGTGCTCCCCTGGGGCTACCTGTTAAGATTCAGCAAGCAATCCACAGATGCTGTGCTTACAGTTGCCTCAAAAAGCTACACCAGCAACTGAGGCCAACTCCCACCAGAGTGATTCTAGGTGCTGCTCAGCAAGAGGCACCTGACTAAGCAAGGACACACCTGGATTTGGCTTGGGTGGGGCCACAAGTTGAGGGAGGTGGAGTTTCAGGGAATCCTCTGGGCGGAGTGACCTCTATTATCCAGTTTGATGATGTCTCTGCTATGGTGGCATTGAGTCTGAGCACTGGGAGGGGAGCAGGCTCGACAGAGGAGCAATGGATACTGCCAACACTTCTGTACAGAAAGAGTCTCACCTGAGCCCTCACTCCAACAACTCAGTGTCCCCCTATAAGTCCCTAGTGCCCTCTGCACAGCCAAACCAGTGCTGGTGCTCAGAGCGAGCAGGTCTGTCACAGTCAAAGTTCACTTGGGGCCACAGACCCTGTAAGAGGTGTCTGCAGCTGCCAGCTGCTATGGACTCTGTCCCACTGAGCCGCTCCAGACTGGACAGCCTCACGTCCTCGCCCCATTGCACCTTCTGCCATTGCAGGGTGATTTCTTAGTTCTCTCCTTAATTGTATGACTTGTTCATCTAGATCCCAGGCAATTTTTCTTGCTGTTTGCTTCTTGTTTCTGTCACAACTTTGATTTGGTCACCAGAGGGATGAACAGAGCCTCTATCATCTACGCCATTCTTTTCTGCCTTGAAGTTTTAACTATTTGAGCAATATTTAGTTGCTGTTGTTTTAGCTCACATTAAGCACTTACATTGTGTCAGAAGCACTTTACATAGATAATCTTAGTTAATCCTTATAATAGGTCCCATATCTAGGAAATGCTGGAATTTGGTAAACCAAAATCACCTCATTCCAAAGCCATGCTCTAACTATTATACAGTTCTGCCCTTACTGTGAAATATAATATCCTATATTGAATGTTTTTCAGGAAATCAACTGAGATGGTTTAGGGATGGTAAATGACAGTGGTTACATTCGTAGCTCAGCATTTAAAAGAAAATTTCACTCAATTTCTTATTATCAGTTGTAGTCAATGATTTATTTATTTTTCAAAGGATCTCGACATGCACTATGAACCCACAGACACTGCTGCTATGGCTCGAACATCTAATCTGAATGAAGAACTTGGCCAGGTAAATGAAATTTCTTGTTGAGGCATTAAAGTGGAAGCCGGATTTGTTATAATTTCTGCCATATGAGGCAACTTTGTATGAATTGACAACTCCTAATTTTTATTTGCATTATTAGCATAAGTACATTAGTATATAACTATCAATTTTTATTTTTAGTGATTGAAGTTTTAACATTATTAAAAGCTTATTTTGCTCTCAGATAATTATTGCACTGAGGGATGTCTTTCAGTATATAATCTGACCAGTAGTGAAGTATTCGCTCTTTTTGAGTTAAAAACTCACGGTATTAAAATTGTTGATAGCTTTTGACCAGAAAGGGAATGTTCAATTGATCAATGGAGTTATGTAGTCAAAATACAGCAGTAGTCAAACAGGAATTTTAGATTTATAATTCATACAATATTCACATACATGTGTATATTTATAATCTATTTATACATACTAGCTGAGGAAGGATTCTTTTTTGTACCATTGCCATTTTCTCTTATTCTTCAAATAACATTTAGACCAGAATTATCCTTTTTCTTACCAGTTCAGATGTTGTATGAAGTTAATCACAGAAGCTACTGCCAATTTTATAATTGTTTGTTATGTGGAGAAATGCCAATAGATGTTTTAGTGCTCCATAAATGTTAAGTAGCAGTAATGGCACTTTCTAGTGGAAATTCAGACCATATTAAGGCAGATTTCTATATGACTAGTTTTTCTAATATCTTGATAGTCTTCAGTGTTCACATATGAAATGATTCATTGCTAAAACAGTAAAAAATGTAGATGAACGTATTCCTTAATGTGCAGAAAGTATTCATTTAATAGCATTCATTGTACCCCTACAATGTAACAAAACTGATAAAAAGATTTTTTCCCCTTTTGTAAGAGACTAGAATAAAATGACTTCTGAAAATTTAATGAGAAATTTTAAACTTTTTTTTAGGTAAAATACATATTTTCTGACAAAACTGGTACTCTGACATGCAATGTAATGCAGTTTAAGAAGTGCACCATTGCTGGAGTTGCTTATGGGTGAGTTTCTTTCCCTTTAATTAAAATATGAAATACACATTTAATTAGTGTTAACAGTTTGATACATTTTGAGAGTTCTTTTAGGGGAGATTATTTTTTTAATCTAGAAAGCAGCAGTTTTAATTTCAGCATACATTTATCTGTCATGTTTTATATTTAGGTATTGTTTTTCATTTGGAATTACCTGTGAGCTGGGGACTCTAACTAATATTTCAGTGTTTATAGCTGCCAGAGGTCTCTATTTGGCTCTGGTAATAAGGTACAAATACACTTCCCTCTACATTGCCATTAAGTTAGAGTATAGTTTGCATGTGATAAGAACATGCAGTCTGTCCTTCGGCACTTTTCAATTTAAAACGTTGTTTCTCTGATAATTATCCCTTTGATTCGTTTTCATCTTTTATCATCTTTCCTCTTTGCAGTCACAGAACAATTTAAATTCTGATGATGGGATGGAAGTAGGGACATGAAACTGTGAAATCCAGGAGATATTGAGTATCATCAAAAAATTTAATCAGGCTATTACTGTCCTAAAGAATATGCTGTTGAGCACTCATTTATTTCTTACATCCAGGTATGCCTGCCTGAACTGTTCAGAAGACTTTTTTGTGAAATACTTTGTAGGGTAATGTGAGAAAATTTCTGCCTTCCCTAAAAAGACATGATCAAAAAGTGAAACACCCTCCTGGTTGACTGACATTGGCCTATTACCAAATTTTCCAACTCTCTTTATCTGCAGATGAGACTGGTAAATATCAGTCTCTTAACCATACAAGCAAAGGTGCTTGCCTTTGGGTTTTCTGGCCTGTATCCACTCTTCCTCACTCATACTCCATATCCAGGCACTAAACTAGTATAAAAATAATATATTAAACTTTGAGAATACCTTAGTTAAAATTACAAGTAACTATTTGTTAAAAAAAAAATTCTAAAAGTGTATAGTTATTCCTGTACTCAGTGTTTAAAAAGAGAAATAGATGGAGACAGATATCCTCGTTCTTTTCTTTGAATTAACAGACAGTGTAACTAAAAATGGCTTCGAACTATGTGTAAACGAAGCTAAAAAGACATTTGATCAAAACAGGCTGTTAAATGTGAGAGGCACTCTTACTATTTCCAGGACAGAGTGCCGAGTGCATCTTCCTTTGTTATCTGAGGATCTCCTAATTCCCTTAGACAAAAGAGCCTGTCCTTGCTCCAACCCCGAAGTTGGTACAGGCCTCACCTACTGGAGTAGGAGAGATACAGCCACACTTTTTGACATCGTGTATATTCAACCCACAGTTATCCCAGATTAGAGAAGGAAAGGCCTGTCGTGATTCTAAAGTTTGTCGTATTATAGTTTTGACAGGTTTATGGTGATGTTTGTTTTTACAAAAATTCTGCATTCATAAATGTAATTTTTAGAGTGATCTATTTTAATAATTGACATCTTTTTTTTTATTTTGTTCAATTTCCAATTGAATACGCAAGTTCTTCAAATTAATAATTATTGATTGTGAACTTCTCAGAACAGGAAATTGTAATGCTAACTAGGTGCTCTTTCTTTCTGCATTTTATCAGATTTTTTCTTAGTCTTGGAGCAAGTCCTTAAATACTTTTAGGCAGGACCTCTAAAGAGCTGTATTCTTCCTGCATCTTTTGGTGATATTAACAACTGTATTATGATAAAGTGGGTTCAAGACATGAATATTAAGGTAGTATTAGGGGTTAAGAATTGTCCTCATTTAAATTCAATTTCTAGTGAAACAGATTTCCTCTTGGGAAAATAACCTCTCTTAATACTGAAGTGTAGTCATAAGACATGAGTTCTTGTGGTAGCTTTGGCATTAATTCACCATGTGATCTTAGACAATTCCTTTCAAATATTCCAAACCCTTTAAAATGAGGATGGTGAGACTAGATGATCTTTAAGGCTTTTTCTCAGATATGAAATTCTAACATATTTAGAAAATTAAAAAAACAAACAGGTGTTCCTTTGTTTGCAGCATTTAAATATATAAATAAATATGTTTCTTCTCTGGATGCTGTGTCATGTTTTCAAGAATACCAGAAGTCTTGTTTAATTAAAGCTAGTTGTTAAACTCCTTCCAATAATCATGTATACATTGTGTATATGCTTTTAGGATCCCTTGACTGAGTTTTTATAGACATTCTCTCCTCCAGACATCCAGATGAATGGATGAAATGTCAGCTACAGAATGTCAGCATTGTAACGTTAATATATGAAGTCTTGGGGGGAAGCTATGAGACTTCATACTGCTCAGGTGATGACAATAGGCAATACATTTCTGTTACTTAAGTCTGCTAGACTCCACAGGAAAAAGTAATTACTGTCAACCACTTCTCTGTGGGAATTTCCTCTGGGCACTCTTGAGTTAATAGGAATCCAGACAGGGAGATAACAGGCTTTAACTATCCCATTTGCCCATAGCAGTGTTTAACACGTGTTTAATTTGAGGAACTATTCCTAGTTGCACTTATAGCTCCAGTAGAAGAAAGCTTGGTGTTTATCCCCCTAGGAAGTGGCAAAACAAAGGTGAATAACACAAGCTTTCATATACTAGCAAATGCCTTTGGGGCTATAATTTCACAGCTGGTACTTTTTCAGCATTTTAAAGAAATAAGATAAAGCCGGCTTTTCCTCTAGATAGAGTTAAAGGTGAGTTCTCTTGGCTTTTATCAGTTTGAAGGACAAGACTTGAAGTCTCTTGATATTATCATCTTTGCCTAGTTCTATGTATTTCATAGGTTTGTAAGAAGATAATATTTAACACTTAAAACAATGCTTCAGAATTTAGTCTTGGTAAATTTTCTCTCATTTCATGTAACATCTGCCCCAAATTGGATTTATGATAGGCCATGAAATAAAAAGATTTGCACATACTTACTGATGATGATTACTTTATGAAGATAAACTTTGTACCAGAGATGCCATCATACTTAAATTTATTAGATTGTTTTAGTAGATCATTTTTAGTAAAATGTAAATGCATTGGGCTGTCATTTGTAAATTTAACTTATTATAAACTAGATATGCTACCGATAAACAATTAAAGTATGATTTTAACAAATTGCTTCTTCTAGGGAATAAGTCAGTTTTATCACAGTTACTTGAATGCCAGGAATAAGTAAGGAGGCTTTTATATTCAGTGGCTAGGATTCTTAATATAGTGAATATTCTAGTCTACCATCCTAAGTACCATCTTTGTCAATTTAGACCTTACTATTCGAATGACCTGATGAGCTAGGTGAGGCTAACACAGTACAATATTTAAAGTTAAAAAAATTATATTAAGCAAACTAAACAGTGCTTTTTGTGTAGGCAAGTCATTTAATCAGGATTAAAAATATTTCAGGTTTCCTTTAAGTGAAAAATGAATGTTCTTAAAAGCAATCTTTGTATATGACTACTTTACTTGACAATATTTTCTTTAACAATGTGTTTGCTGAAAGAATCGGCTACTTCTTTAACACCAAGAAGAGATTCACCATGAGAAAACTCACAATTACCATAAAACTTAGCCTCAAATCTAGATTATAACCAACAAATTTATCTTATTACTCACCAAGACTGGTGGTAAAACTGGTGGATAAACACCATTAGTTTATGCATGGTCCTCAACAAATGTTTATCTCCTTCTATGTATGTGGCACTTTGTTAGATGATGGACTGTAAAGATCATTAAAAGTTCACATGGTTCCCACCCCTCTAAAGTTGATATTCTAATTGGTGGTTAATAGATGTTAATTAAGTAGTTATTCAGGCAAATATAAAATCCTAACACAGTACAAAGGTCTGTGTGAGTCTGTGATTGGGGGTTGATCTAATTAGAGAGGTCAGGAACTGCTTCTCGAGAAAAATGATATTTGAGCTCAGATCTAAGAATGAGTTTGATTAAGTGAAGAACTTACCAAGCAGATATAACAGCACCGACATGCAAACAAAGGCAAATAACCAGACAGCACATACACACCAGAGCTGCTTGAGCAAGGATTACTGGGAAACCCATGCAGACAGGATTAGTAGCTAGTGTGTGGGTGGCCTGCTTCTCTCACACTGAATAGCGAATAGCACTCAGCATCTGCAAGGGCTGGACCAGACTGGGGGAGAGGGACCCCGAACCTTGAGCTCTGCAGTTTTTAAGCTGCATATTGAGAAGCACTGCCCTCTCTCTTGGTGTGTGAGATCGAGGTCTGTCTACACCAGTGCAACTTGGCAGAACTGGTTCCCCCACCCCCTCAGGTACAGTCTGGAGGCTGGAGTCCAGTCCTTGAGGTTGGTCAGAATTAATCACCTCAGGCTCTGCAGTAGGCCCTCTCCTTTTCTGGGAGTCCAGCCCACAGGGGGCTTGCTTAGCCCTTCCTCTCAGGTAACTACAAAAGTCCTTTGATAGGAGATAGAATAGTGAGTAAAGGAGGGTACCACCATAGTGATTGGAGTGAAGATAGTGGATCCTGCACTGGAGGCAGTTCAGTGCTTTGGAGCTAGAAAACATGCCTTGGAATGATGAGGCCCATATCATGGCCATTTTGGTAGAAGAGTAAAGACAACAGGGGTGATCACGTAGAGAGTTAAAGGATCGCAAGAAAGTTAATTGTACATTTGTTAAAAATAACATTCGTATTGTATTGTTAAAAATACATTTTTATTGAACTTGCATTTTTAAAAAATTTACCTATATCTAATATAGTCCATTTAAAGGAAAAATATTGAATGGACATATATAATGAAAGAAATGGAAAATAAGAAAATCTACTCTCCTTGCTAAGAGAGTAGATCTTAAACATTTTCACCACAAAAAAGAAATGATAATTTTGTGATATGATGGAAGTGTTAGCAAACACTAAGGTGGTAATCATTTTGCAGTATATACATATATCAAATCAGCACATTGTACACCTTAAACGTACACAATGTTATATGTCAATTATATCTCAGTAAAGTTGGGAAAAAAATGAACAATAAAAAATAAATTTAATGAATATATACATGTATACCTAGAAGAAAATCTGCTCTTTTGTATATTATGGGCCACTTCTGATGACTATATGACTGGTTAAAATGAAAGCTGTACATCAATCAAACTTTCTTAGTGCTCACATGAGCTAATGAATGAAATTCAGGTATTGATGAACATGTTTTCTATTAGAGATGACAAATAGTTTAATAACTGAATTATGGTTTAAGTGAAAACTTTTAAATATCAGTTAATCTTAAAATGTGGTTCCATTTAATTATAGAAATGTAATTAATTTTTACTTTAATATACCTGCTTAAAGGACCATGACCTCATGGTAGTCAAATTTACTTCTAAAATGTATTTGACAAATTGTATCTCTGTGATAGTTTGTTCCTAGGCATTATTAGCATGTTTGTTTTGTTAAAAAAACTTTGTTCTGACTATGTAATGTGTGATTAATTTTCCATTGGCTTTAGCTTGTTTTTAAACTATTAATTTTAAACATTTCCTCCTGAATACTGAAGTCTGCATGATGTCAGTAAACTTGATGGGAAAGAAGCAAGTTGGCCTTCCAGTAATTCTATAACTTTGTAAGCCTGCTTAGTTACCGTAAATCATCATTCTATTTATATACTAACTGCTATTCTTTCAGAATCAACTAAAATTTTGTTTTACTAACTTTCCAAGATCCATCTTTTAGTACTTCCCTTATTCATGCTTTTCAGTTTCCAGCCTTTCTGTGATTATTTTCCTCTCTTTGTCCCTCCTCTTGCTTTCTGAAGCCATGTCCCTGAACCTGAGGATTATGGCTGCTCCCCTGATGAATGGTAAGCTGCACAGACCTTTCTGTCTCACTGATTCCTTCAAAAGGTGTATGTTTTCTTGTTTTGTTAGACACATTCACTAATTTTGAAAAAAGGCATTGCTGATCAGGGAGGGTAACAATGCTATAACGGAGATAGATGTTGAAATTCATTTAATGTCCTTGATTTCCTATTGAATAACCTTTCATAATTTTATAAATATTTAGTTTAAAGGTTAGGCTGGTCAATTTTACATTGTGTATCTATAATAAAGTCTGTAATGATCAACTTGGGGTTCCTGAGCTGTGGACTACCTAAGATTTCAGTTATAGCTCCAGAAGCTTTATGTTATTTAGCTCAGCACTGCCACCTTCTGCCACTATGTACGTACTCTACAGAGCTACAAAAAGATGCTACTGAAGCACACCCAACCAGTGGAAATTTCCTTTACATTTCTTTTCATTAATTTGCTGAATCTCTTTGAGAGCTAGAAAATGAACATTTTTTTAATGAAATGTCTGGGACAAAGGTTGAAAGACTATGCTACCAAGGGCTAGAGTTAACTGGAATATATTAATTTTAGAATTATTAAAGATGGAATTTTATAGGTTTAATAATTTCAATACTTTTGGAGGGTTTTGTTTGTTTTACTGTAAAATCCCACCTCTATAGATTTACATTTTCATTTAGAATAGTATGTTTATTTTGATATTTTTATAATTCATCATGATTTGGTGGCAAGTGGAATTTGAGGAAACAGGTTCTTTTAATGCTGGTAATTATAGAAAACACTGTGGCTCGATAACTGGTTATGTTTTTATTGTCAGGTTACATATGTGTTTTATGATTAAGCCATATTTCCAATATGCATGGAAGTCCAATAACTTTATATTTTTCAATTTGGATTTTATTTCAGTAAAGTGGATATTCGGTAACAATTTGCAGTAAACTTAATGATACCTAGAGTTAATGACAGAGGCGGTTGTATGGTTCATGGGATAACTGATGGTTCATCACATTTAAGGTCATTGCTTGGAGTGTCATGCATTTCAACACCTACACTCAACTGAATGATCTTCAATATTTTTTTAAATGTGCCAAAGCATCTTACTGTTTATGAATAATTCAAGTTTAATGGGGTAGACATATTTCCTTACATTTAATCTCTTAAGAATATAGTTAAAATTCTTTTTTATAAATAGTTAAAATTTTTATTGTATCTCTTTACGTGTTTTTCTATGTCATTAAGATAATTTTGCTAATTTTAAACTGTTCATTAATGTAGAATTAATACACATTTTTCTAATATAACTCATTCGTTCTTAAGAGAAGGAAATTACATTTATCATATTTTTATTAAGATTAAATGGAAGTGTTAAAAACTGTTTATTCAGGTCATTTAAAATATCCTACTTTTAATAGAGGTGTTTCATGACTTTTATCATTGTTAGAAAGAGGATGTTATTTTAACTAGTTTAATGATTTCCTTTTGTAAAACACCCTTTTGGAAAACTTGATATTCTAAATGAGTTAAGTCCAAATGAAAAAATGCCAGCTTCTTCATAAATTGTACAATTCTACTTAATAAACTTAGATATTAATGATATTTTAAAAAATAAACATTAGGAAAAGCTTTTGCCCCTATTATAATATAGTGAGCTTTATTTAAGTATATGCTTGGATTCCCTATCTTATCAAATCGTTACCTGTAGGCCTGCGAAGATGAAGGAACAGATCATATTGAGCTTCTGTCGTGTCCTGGGTCCTAAGCAGTGGTCAAGGATGCAGACTTTGAATTCTGACCACCCAAATACATATCCTAATTCTCCTGGTGGCCTTGAACAAGTTACCTAATCTCTCTGCCTGCCTGTCCTCATGTGTTAAAATGTGGACATCATAGAGAGGTTGTAGATATTGAGTTCTGTTTTGAAAGAGCTTAAAATAGTATTTGGACAGAGTAAGCTCACAGAGAGTGTTAGCTCTAGTGTCTCTCACTTAATCCTCATGACATATTTGAGGAGTTGTAATTGACATGACTATTTTAAAGTTGGTGAAATTTAGACAAAAAAGCTAATAAGTAACTTGCGCCAAAGTATACAACCAGTAAATATGGGAGTCAGAGTTAAAACCTCGCTTGGCCTGGTTACAAAGTTAGTGCTGCTCACTGTACATCCTAGAGACTTTAAAGAACTTTGGAGAATATCTGATTTTAGAGCGCAAATTCACTGTTCACAGTCATTTTATTTTTTCTTTGTTTCTTTCTAGTGTTAAAGTAGCAAGAGCAGATGTGAGAAAAGTTAGCATGGGGGAAAGGGGAGACAATTTTGCACATTCATAAAGCTGGCATCCTCCAACCTCATCCAGTTGGTTTTGTGTTGCCGATGAAACCAGTATCAAAAATGTGATCCTGATTGAATCCTATGCTCCAGGCCCTGACCACATCATGCTGTGGACTTCAGGGGTAAACTAGAGCATGTGATGGCTGTATGTCCAAAATCTGAAAGTTCATTCCTATCTGTCAGCAGCTTCACTTTTCAATGTGACATTCATTGACTTCCAAATATAAAACCTGTGGCCTACATATATTTTACTGTCCTACTTGAACCGTATTCACCACAAAAATGTCAAGTTAAAAAAGCTTATAATATTTAACACAAATGTATATAGGTTATTTTACGTTTAGTTGAATTCGAAGGCAAACCTGTAACATAGTAAACCTTTCAAACATACTCTCTCGACATTAAAGATAATTGTATAATGGCTGTAGCTCTATGCAAATATATTATTATAAATAGTTTACAGAAATAAAATTATTTCCCAACCAGTAGCCACTTACACCAAAGTTGATATAGTCTTTTGTTGTTGCCAAGTACCATAAGTTAACATATAACCTTACAGATTAATTCTATTAAAAATCTATCATTGAAGGAAAAAAATCTTATTCTCAGCACTCATGTAGCCCTGAGATATGGTTATTTTCCAAAACTATACATTTCCATGACCATTTTTTGTAATGTTTATTATTGAAAATTTCAAGTATAAACAAAAGACAAATGTACAATCCACTCCAATAGTATGTACTCAATACCAATTTCTATTAATCTGTACCTTCCCCTCACTATTATTTTGAAGCAAATTCCAGATAACATTTTTGTTTTTCTTAACCATTTAATATAGTTCACATTATTTTTTCTGATAGGTTTTTTTTTTTAAGTTAATGCTAGTGAGGGTGATCCCCCAGAAGGATTACCTTAAAGTGTTCTGTGCTTACTCATTTCACTGTGATTTTTAATGTTATCATAATATTAGTGGATAGTACTATTTTCTGGTCTTATTTATTTTCTCATTTCATTCTGGTATATAATTACATATGGAATGAGTAGTATTTCTTTATTCTGCTATAACAGCTAGGCTCTCCTAAAAAATTCTTCCAGATGTGACTGTGTAGTAATGAGATATATCGCATCCAAATTAGTGTTAGTCTTCAAAGCAGTCAATTTGACAGGTAATTTATTTATTCCAATGAGGCAGCTGTTTCAGAGAATGTTTTGGAACTCCTCTTTTATAATTGCCTATGGAAATACTATGAGCCACATGAGAAAAACAAGTCTCATTACTTTGGTTAAAACCAGTATCCAACAAATATATCATTGGATTCAGTCACTTGTTTGTATTCTTGAACTTGACTGGACCTGACTCTAAATGACAAATGTATTTTTAAAAATTAAGTTACCCTCTAAGGAATTTTGATTTGGAACCAATAGCACCATTTAAAAGCAGGAGATGCAGACCCTTTCAAAAAACGATGCTCTACAATCACACTGCCTTTTGTCTTCTTTGTGTGTACATGTATATAGTGTGTATATGTGTGTAATGTGTACATTTAGTTTGTATACAGGGTGTGTATATATTTCAGGTAGCTGAGATGGATTTTGTTCTTGTTTTTAATTTTTAATTTAAATTTGATTTATTTTTTAAGTTTATAATGCATATTACAAATTCATAATGTGTAAAGAGAAGATTTCTTCCCTTTCCTGTCTTAAAGCCTCCTATTCTCCAATTTCAAGTGTATCCTTTCAGATCTATAGATGCATATATTTTTTCACTCATACTGTTACAGAAAATGAAGCATACCACACGGTTTTGTACCACCTTTTCTTTTGACAGTGCTGCTTTGAGATTTGTTCATATTCCATGAAGAACAACTGTTTTTTGTATAGTAGTCTGTTACATGGATGTACCACATTTTTAAAAGCAATATCCTTGATAGAACTTGAGTTATTTCTAATCATTTGCTATTAAAAATTAGCTGTAATGAATGAATTTGTACATACAGCATTTTGCACCAGGTAGATAGATAACTGATATAAATTCCTAGAACTGGAATTACTGGATTAAGGAAATGTGCATTTTAAATGTGGTTAGAAATTGCTCAATTGCCTTTTTTAGAAGCTGAACCAGTTTCATTCTCTGATTTAACCTTTTCCATAATCACAACAGCATACAATTGTCAAACTTTATTTCTGTCAAATTGATAAATTTAATTTCATTATGGGATAAGGTTGGATTTATATTTAAAGCCAATCGTTTTTCCTTCTCTATGAACCACGTGTTTATATCCTTTGCTCTTTGTTACACTTCATTGTTTTCTTATGGATTTCTGTGAGTTCTTATTATTTTATGGAAATTAACTTTCTATATATGAATCAAAAATCATTTTTCCCAATTGGTCATTTGGCTTTTAACTTTGCAGTAGTTTTTGCTCTGCAGAAATGTTTCAGCTTATGCAGTCAGATTTATCTATTTGTTTTCTCAATTATGTATGACACTTAGGCCTTTTCCACTCCTCTCCTATTATTGTAAAAATTTTCCCATATCTCTAGTACTTTTATTAAATTGTTCATCCATCTGGAGTTTATTTTAGTTTAAGGTGAAAAGTATGGACCCAACTTTTTTTTCTGATGATCCTCATGTTGACATGAATTTTGAATTTTACAAAATGTCATAGTCCGTACTGTTAAATATGAAAATAGCTAATACCAATTAAGCCATATACACTCTGAATTGTCTGTTAATTTTTATTGCTATGAGAATTCTTCATTTTTGTATGATCAGGAAATAATCATTTCTATAAATCATAGCTTTTAAATCAACCTGCAAAAAGCTGCAAATTCGAAGACGTTGTGGGCTACCTGCCCGTTGTTCTCCTTACCTTAATGTTACATTCCCTGCCTTACAGCTTCTTGAAAAACTAATTTTTTTTTTTGTCCCTTTGTGAGCAAAGTGCCTCTAGAAAATTTCTATAAAAAATTTTGACAAAATGATGTCACCTTGAATTTTTATTTGCGAGCAGTTTGCAGTT
Source organism: Pteropus medius (assembly GCF_902729225.1). NCBI lineage: Eukaryota > Metazoa > Chordata > Mammalia > Chiroptera > Pteropodidae > Pteropus > Pteropus medius. Next base: position 2,518,223 of record NW_024351730.1, on the reverse strand, counting down.
CGTGTAGTTTTGTCTACTGGCAGTTTAAAGTATTTTACTTTTAATGCAGTTGGTTCTTATTTTGAAATGACATGAGCTTTCTAGTTTTATCTGTTTACTTTTACTAACAGTGAACATTTTGTAAGATTTTGGAGAGGGGCAGTGAGAGCTCCATGCCTGAATTATCCAACTCAGGCTCTGTGATTAGCAGATGAGTTGTTTATGGTTTTTATTTTTTTGGAAGGGAAGCTACTTTCTGGAAGAAGAGTTCTTACGTAGCGTTTATCTGTTGTGGAAGTCTTCATTGGTGAATGGAGGGTGAGATGTGTCCATGTAAATATTGCAATTGAATATCTAGTGTTATTTGCTATAAATGCATTTGAAATTTATATCAATCATGGTAACCGATTTATAAATGAAAGAATTGCCAATGAGATTAATAAGACATATCTTCAGATTTACAATCTGGAATTCTTTGGAAAGGAAATAGACATCTTTATACAAGATGTTACTGTGAATATTTCTTGACATTTCAATTAATCTAACAAATAAGTAGGAAGAATCACTAATGAATACATTTTAATAATAAGGGGATTTTATGGAGCCCAAATAATAAACTATTTTTTAAGAAATAATAGTGTTTGGAGGAGAAACGTATGCTATTTTTTTTATCTGCCCGTTGATCAGTCATTTAAAAGTTCTTAGATTTTTCCTTCCATCTTTAAAACTAGAGGAGCGGTAATAATAAAAATGATGATAATAATAATAATAATAATAATAGTGTTTATTCTGCTTCCCAGGGATGTTTTGAGAATTCTAAACTACTACATGTTAATAAAGTTGTGTTATATTATGATTTTGAGAATTATTAGACTAAACTACTACATGCTTTTATTATAAACATTCTAACTTCCTCCAGTTTATGGGAAAATATATTTCATTGATGATATTGCGTATGTTCAATTATCTCAATTCTTTTTTTTTTTTCTTCAGTGATTTCTCCTTCCTTTTAAAATGCTGGCTTTAAAATATGAAACTCTTGAACATTGTTCTAATATTTGGAACATTGGCGTTGATAGTACTCTTTGAAACCTGTAAAAATTGTGATTAAAAACTTTCTGTATTACAATTATTTAATATCAGACACATTTTTTTCCTCAGTGAATTAATTCTGAGGTTTTTTTTTCTGTGCACAAAAGCTTAAATCTATATATTTTCACTGAATATTGCAAAGTATATTTTTGAGGTTTCACATTCCTCCTTGTTCTTCCTTTGCATCTCAATATTTTTATATTAAATTGCATGGTCAGATTAATAATAGCTAGATTACAAAGGCAATTCTGATTCCATTTGTTTCTTGTGTAGTACATAACATGTTCACTGATCTGAAAGTAGCCACAACACAAAAGAATCCCATACACTTTTATGATTCTCCACATATACAAAACAAATATATGTATATGTCAGATATTTGTTAGCAATAAAATGTATAACAGTTTATTTATATTTTGATATTTCATATGATCTCATGTAGTGTTAGTCACTACAAATAAAGATATCTTATAGGCTAAAGTAAAAGAATTAATATTACTTTTTATAATAACTTCTCAAAATTTTTAAAACTCAAGAAAATTATGGAAGTAGAAGAAATGCAATTCCAGGTATTTTAGCAGTTTTGTTACATTTTTTAAATTAACTTTTTTAAACTTCATATGGCTGCAATATAATTTCACTCCAGGAAAATGAACTATAAAATACTATTTTTCATTAAACTGCAGAAGTTTTTCACACATTTTAAGATGTTGAAATAGCATTTATGGTCAATTATGAAATCTGTAATGTCTTATTTATTTTTCATCTATAAGAGAAAAAAACTGACATGTCATGGGATTGTTAGGAGGATTAAATGAAATAATATGTATGTTGTAGACCTTCTCAGTGATACTTGACTCCCTAGCATCCTTTCCAAATGCAGGACTATAGGTTTTGGTCAAATTGACCAAGTCAGGGCTTGATTGGCTTAATCCAAATCATGTGACCTAGGGCATGTGACCTGGGTTGGGCCAATCAGAGTGAAGTTCAGGAGAAAGATTTGAGGAAGAGAAATTTTCTTTTGCTCTGATGGCATATAGTCAATGAGGCCTTTAAACCTAAGAGCCATTGGCTACCAAGGAACCCAGTCAAAAGAAGAGGCTGACCATGAAGGAGGGCAGAGGGAAAAGAGATGAGAGGAATGATATCTTATTTAGAAATGACTTCCATGTTATATTCATTAAGGGTTTGCAGGAATAATCATTTATTTTAAACGTTCTAAATAGATCAGCTGCTATGAATGAACCAGGTTTGCTCTATTTTTCCGCCTTTAGGCAGAGCTCACAGCTTGGAGATGAAAAAACATTTAGTGATTCATCATTGCTGGAAAATCTCCAAAATAATCATGTAAGTGACATAAAAATATTATATTTTTATTAATGAGTAAAAACTAATAAGTATTTCTCTGAATTATCTTCCACATTTATACTTTTTTAGTTTTATGATTATTTTTAATAATTATCAAAATCTATTGCTAAATTGTTTGTACTTAGCCAACATGAATTCCTGGTTATTAGAAATTTAGTTTTAATATTATCATTATCAATAGTCTATCTTTTCAACATGGTTTATGTTAAATAATATTAGAACTCTGTGAAACAACTCATTATTAATAATTTAAAAATATCCGTACAAATGAATTACCAGTTCAAAATGTTAGGCCACTGCCAAATCTACATAATTAGAACTCAACATCTGCCACCCAATGTGAACGTTCCACTTATGAAGTTACAGACACTTATTAAAATGCCATCAGATCAAATGATAGGGTTTCCTGGAATTTAAACCCCAGAATTTTTTCTTACAATCACTTCTGGCTCAGTATGTCAAAACTTGAACTCATTACCCCAAAATATGCTCCGTCTGTAGTATAGATGGGCTCACCACCTGTGCTCCCGGGTGGAGCTCTAACAATGTGTTCGTATGGGTATTTTGTATCCATTTTTTCTTAAGAAAGGTTTCAACAAAATATTATCTTCAAGATCTACAAAACCTAGACCACCTCTTTCCTCTATGTTCTCAATTTAAGTAAATTACACCATCACCTATTGTATTACTCTTTCTAGGAACTTAAGGGTTGTTTTGATACCTCCTTCTCCATCTCTAGATCAAGTACTGTCAATATTAACTTCTAGAATATATGCTGAATGTCATCTTCACTTCATTCTCACTTTCACTACCCAAGTCCAGACTATCAGCATTCTCTATGTAAATTACCATAATAGCCTCCTAACCAGTCTCCTTGTTTACATTTTTACTCCCCTACAATTCTTTTTGCACAAGACAACTCCAGTGATGTAAATGGAAATCAAGTCCCATCACTTCCTTGTTTAAAACCATTCTCTGGCTACCTCCCTCTTAACTTACAAAGTTACATGATCTGGCCCATGCCTAAGTCACCAACCTCACATGGAGCCACTCTACCTTTCTCTCTCCTCAAGCCACACTGGCTTTCTTTTCTGTTCTCAAACACGCTTCATTATTTCCTTCTTTAGGATCTTTTCAGTCATGTTTGGTTCCTGTTGGAAAACTCTCTGCTCAGTTCCTTATGAGGTTAAAATCTCTTTAGTTTAAATATCACATCTCAAGAACAACCACAATCTCACCAAAATCACATTACTTGATATTTTCACATTCTCTTCTTTTCACTTTATAAATAAATAATACTATGTATTTATCTGTGTTCTGTTTTCGCCACAAGTCAAACTTCACATGGCAGGGACCATGTCTGTTTTGTCTACTCTAGCCTGAACACAGTTTTTTCAAATAATGTTCTGATTTAGTTTTCCAATCACTTCAATCACTTCATTTTTTTTCTTTCTTTTTTTCTTTTTTCTTTTTTTTTTTTGCCCAACACCATAGAGGAATATTTTTTCTTTATTAATTTGAATGACATTTTTTTTTTTATCAGGAGCCAGACAGGCAGGCAGACGTTTAAAAGATCTGGCTCCTCTTCTCCTATAAACTCTAAGTTCCTTGCAGAAAAGATTCACTTTTATGTCTTCCTTAGGCTGTAAGAGTCAACTATACATAGGAATTGCTCAGTCAGTTCTTTTTTATTTAGTAAAACATGTATCAGGTTAAGGTTGCCTTTTTTGGAGAGAGGGAAAACAAAAATGGAATCTCCTGCTATCATCACTCCAACCCAAAGTAATGGAACCACAGCAAGATAACGTGCCTGAAATTTAAATCTGATCAGGAATTAGAGCCAGGTAAATGAACATTTTAGAATTTCTCTCGTGTCTTCTGAGGATAGTATCTACTATATCTACCCATTTTACTATATTATTTCTATTTGACAGCACAATGTTGCCATGTATAAATATTTAGAAAATGAATGAGAGTGCAAGAATAAATGATGTTAGTTAAAAATATTTTTTCTTCTTAATAGATATTGGCTGCTTAGTTGGCTGTAACTTCACACCCTCAATGTTTAACAGCCATACTCTTAATAGATGGACATAAAGTAATATTAGTGTCAAATGTTTAAATGAAAAGAACTAAATTATGTTTATTTCTTACAGCCAACTGCACCTATAATATGTGAATTTCTCACAATGATGGCAGTTTGTCATACAGCAGTACCAGAGCGAGAAGGTGATAAGATTATTTATCAAGCAGCATCTCCAGGTACAAATGAAGCAATTGTGATATGTTTTTTGGTGGAAAATTGTTCTAAAATTTGATATTGTCGAGAAAAAAATCAATTTAATTTGAAAAATAAAATAACCAAGTTATATTTCTTAGGCAAAAAAATTAGTAATTAGAAAAACCTTGGCTTTCAGAAGTAAATATATGTATACATATATATGTGTGTGTGTATATATATGTTAAAATGTAAAACTTTGGATATGTAATTTTTGTAATATGTCACATAATAATTTCTCTTTATAAAAAACTAATAGTAAACTATTAGTCATAAACTGTTTTTGCACATAAGCAAACAGAAAAAGAATGATCTGTTTGCCTAAATAGTATACATTTTAAAACAGCAATTTTGCTTTCCACTTTTGGAAATGGTAATCGAGGAGCTTGATGTGTATTTATTTGGATGAGAACAGTTTACACATTTGAAGGAATTCCATAAAATATATATTAGCACAGTTATCAGTATTTAATACTTAGGCTTAATTTTAGACCTGTTTTCAATGTAAAACTGGGTAGTCAATTTGATTATTGTAAGATTTTAGGAAAGAAGGAACACACTTTGCAGAACTTTGTTATAAATATTTTGAACCATATTCTAAACTAGCACTTATGAATTTGTAAAATGTATCAAATTTCTACTAAGTATAAGAAAAACAACATCATATATTGTTGCAATAGAAACTGTGTAAATGCTCTCTTATCTCACACCCTACCCTCAGCAACAAGGTTTGCTATACCATGGTGATTAGGTAAATAATATGTGATACAATAAAGCATTAATTCATTTATATCCATTTAAATTGAATTCTCAATTAGTAGTATTAGTTTTTTTACAACCAGTGTTTTAGAAGGAAAAGCATAAAACTTAAGAAAGGAGTTTGTGTCATTCATTTTAAAAAGAGTATTCTGGAGAATATGCTGGCCTAAAGGGTACATTTAAATTTTCCTTCCTGTTTGTGACTGAGACTTACTCTTCAGAAATATGACTCTGAGGTCTATACCCATCTTAGATTCTTGAGATTATTCTACTCATTCCTTGACATTGTGATGTAAATTGTATTATAGTAATGTATTTCTCTTGCATCGGGGATAATTTTTATTTCACCATGTATTTGCTTTCACCTGTTTTCCTAAAACAGATGAGGGAGCCTTGGTCCGAGCAGCTAAGCAACTGAATTTTGTTTTCACTGGAAGAACACCTGACTCAGTGATTATAGATTCAGTAAGTTATTTATTTTTGTGTTTTTTGCATCAAAGTACATATGCATAGCCTCAGAGATAATATGCATACTACTAAAAGACTCTTAATAAAATAGAGGTTTTCCCTACTCCAGTTCACCTCTCCAGAAGCAACCACTTTCTATTCTTTTATCTCTTTTATCAGACATTTACGCATATTTTCAAAAAATGTGTGATTAACGATACATGTTTTAATTTTTTAATTTCAGGCATATCTATTGACTTTCTATTCTATTAGTTAAGTGAAGATTTATCTCTTGTGACTCACCATCTTTTCCCAATGTTATTATAATTATATTACAATTTTTGGTTAAACAAGTATTCAGAAGATCCCGTTTTCAATGAACACATGAAAAAACATTGCTAATCATCAGGGAAATGAAAATGAAAATCACAATGAAATACCACTACATACCACCAAAAGGGCTAAAATTAAAAACATTGAGAATAGAGAGCAAATGGAGCACCCAGGTATTGCTAGTAGATGTATAACACGATGCAATCCTTTTGGAAAACCTTTTAGAGTTTCCTAAAACATATAAACATGCACCTGACCCAGCGATTGTACTTGTAGTTTCCCAGAGAAATGAAAGTATTATACACAAAAAGATGTCTAATGGCATGTTCATCACAAGTTTATTCACAATAGCCCAAAACTGGAAACAAACCAAATGTGCATCAATAGGACAATGGATAAACATTTTGATGTACTCATACAATGGGTTATCTGAATAATAAAATGGAAAGAATAATTGATTCATCAACAGCATGGATAAATCTCAAAAACATTATGTTAAGCAAAAAGAAAACCAGGCACAAAGGAGTGCATACTCTTTAATTTCATTTATATGAGGCTTGAGATTAAGCAAAAATGATTTGTGGTGATAAAATTTGGAATAGTGGTTGCTTTGGGGTCGGGGAGAAGATTGAAAAAGGACACAAAGGAATTTATGGAGTGATGAGAATGTTCTGTATCCTGATTGAGGTGATGGTTACACCAAATATGCCTTTATCAAACTATACAGTTTTCATCAAACTATACATTTAAGGTCCATGTACTTTATTGTTTATAAATTATATCATTAAAAATAATTCTGTACTGTTTATTTTATTATGCCTATACCAGTATTCATAGCTGAGCATTGTTGTAGTCAGTAATTATTCTCTTGTTTTAATTTTGTTTTCTGACATAAAATTATTTCCTGAAAATATTTTTTTCTTTATTTCTTAAAGATAAATACCAATCTATTTTCAATTGCTTAATTTTCTTTCTATCTATTACTAATTGTCCCATACTTTTTCAGTACACTAGTATCAAATGATCTATCAGTTGACAGTTATATTCTTGAGACATCCCTCTTGAATTCCTCCATTCTCCTTGGTCTGGGCCAGTTTTGTTCTAAGGCCTGCCATTATGCCATTTTGAAATTCCTTTTGATTTTCTCCTGTTTTGCACTACTCCTGTGTCTTAAATCTTCTTTCTTAGTTTTGATGGAACACATAATCTGTCCATTTTATCAGGTTAAAAAACTGTTGCAGAGCAGAGGACACAATAGCGATAGCCCTCAACAAACCAGCCCCTGACTCTAAGGGCTCTATGATGTACTGGTTCATAGGTCACAACTTGCTCACAGCTGTCACTCTGGAATCAATTTCCTATCTTCCTGGGGACTTTCTTTACATCTGTCCTATGCTAGATCTTATGTTTCTTAAATCTCATGTCTTCCTCATTCTTTGTTTACTCTTTTGTTTCTGTGGAGCACATTCTTTAGTGGCTTCTTGAGAAATGATGCATGAGGAGTTATTTACTTTTTAGTCCTTTCAAGTCTAAACACTTTTATCCTACCATTACACTTAATAGTTAATAATCTGGCTGAATATAGAATTCCAGGGTGAAATCATTTTCCTTAAGAATTTTGATTGTTCCACTGTCTTCTGGCTTCCAGTACACTTAATTGAGAAATCAGAAGCCACTATGATCCCATATCTTTTGTGACTTACCTCCACCCCCCATCCCCACTCTCTGGGGATCTTTTTTGTTCCAGTTCTTAAATTTTATAATCATGCGCCTTAGTGGGACTATTTTAACCCATTATACAGAACTTTGGGTGGACCATTTTCCATTTGGAAATTGATATGCTATCCTTCAGTTCTGGAAATTTTTCTTGAATGATCCCATTTTTCTTTCCTCTTTTTGCTCTGTTCTCTCTTTTAAATTCTTGAACTGGTCTACGGCCATGCCACCCTGAATGTCCCCGATCTCATCTGATCTCGGAAGCTAAGCAGAGACGGGCCTGGTTAGTACTTGGATGGGAGACCATGTGCAGGTGCTGTAGGTGTTAATAAAATAAATTAAATAAATTAATAAATTAATAAATAAAAATAAAAAATTCTTGAAATAATCTTTTAACTTATCTTTCCTGCTTTCAGATCTTTGCCTTTTTGTTCTACTTATTAGAAGTTTTCTTCAGCTTTGTCTTCTTAGTCTTCTATTGATTTTTTTTTTCATTTTCGCTATCATGTTTTTGATGACCAGAAGCTTTTTTCGTTCTTTAAATATTTCTTTTTTAATAGTATCCTGTTCTTGTTTCATGAATGTCATACTAATGTTAGTTTTCTGATAGGAATGATAGTTTTTTGAAGTTTAATTTAAAAACATCAACTTTTAAATGTTCTTTTTCAAAGTTTCTCATTTTCTACTTAGGAGAAAAGAACAGCATTTACTGCATCCCTTGCATGTGGGATGTATGATAGACTATACCAGGTCTTTGATAAGAACTGCACTATATAGAATAATAAGGCCAGTCTCCTATACCACCAAAGAGTAGCACACCGGATATATATATTAATCACAAAAACATAATAATTTTTACAAGCAACCTTATTGTTTTGAACATTTTCTTCATGGGTCCTCTTAAAAAGCATATACTGGCCAATTTAACAATATTTTCAAGGGTATAAAACCATGCAAAAAGTTTTATGTTATCAGGAAGCCATAGCAGTGCAATTCCAATGATAGAACAGAAAATTCCACATGTGAAGCATGTGACAAACCACTTTAATCTGGTGTTGAAACTAAGCGAAGAGGCATCCAGGACCTGCTCACCAGCCCCCTGAGCCCATCAGGAAACCCAGAAGCTGAAACTCCATGGGTCGGCATCAAGTTTTATCTTTGAATTGTCTTTCCTCTAGCTGCTTTTAGCTGTTTGTGTTGGATGTCTGTGTTCCATGTTAATGGCTTTCCTTAGACGTCTGTTAAACTTTGGGATTCTTGTGGTTAAGAGTGAGGAACTTAAAAGCTGATATGACCATTCTGCGCATAAGAGGGTATTTGCCAACACTGAGCTTCACTCTAGAGTGGCCTGGGGGGATTATGTAGTATATGTTCCTTTAGGTCTTCTCTTGGGCTTATTGGATTCCCCAGAAAGTAATCTTTGAATTTCTGCCTAGAAAAGTCTGGCTGCCACAATGTAGGGAACTGGGTAGGTGGGGGTTTGGAGGCTCAGCATTTAGTATGAATATAACAATGCCATATCTTCAACTGTGCTGGTCAACTTCTAGACAAAAGATCCTATATTTCGCCCTTTATAGAGTAAAACCTCTGGTCTTCTGCCACTGTGCCAGAAGGTTCAGTTCTCAGAGCTGCTTTCAAGTAGCTCTTACCCAGTCCTCCCCATTTTAGGTCCCTCTTTTACCTCACAGTTCTAGAGCTATCTAGTTTTTCACTTCTTAAGCATTTTAAGGATTATGTGGTACAAATCTGATTGGTTCTCAGCTCTTCCCATGGCTTCTGTAGTATTTGGCCTTGTATCTGCAAAGTAAGATACCACTCATTGATCTCTTTTCTAGCTTCCAAATTTCTAGTGCTGTTGTCTCTTTTCTTATTTTCCTGCCATAACAAGTTTTTTCCTTTTTAAGTGTTTACTATAGTTTTAAGTGGGGCTTTGGGAAGGACAGAAATTAAATATGTATGGCTAATCTTCTGTCTTAACCTGGAAGTTAATAAGTTTAATTATAGATGATATATTTCAGAAGAGACGATTTGTTTGTGTTGACAGTTTTTACATTAAAATTGTATAACTAGGATTTATTTCCAAGAAGCCAAAGATATTTGCAACTTGTGTAATTATGTATTCCTTTTCTTCATAGCTGGGGCAAGAAGAAAGATATGAATTGCTCAATGTCCTGGAGTTTACAAGGTAAAATATCTCTCCTGTGATTTGTGCAAATGAAATAAATCTCTATCATTATTTTTCCCATTTAAATAATTAGGAAGTATGCTTATTTTTATTTAACTAAATTATTTAAACAAAATATTAAATTAACATCTTAGGTACAGTTTTAAATTATCATAGCTATAGATAAATCTTAAATAGCTTCAGAAATGTTACAAGGTATGGTTTCTGAAGATAGTGTCAAAATATTTTTTAACATGACACACTCTACATCACGACATGGGGTATAGGACTAGGAGTCTTATGGCTGGTGATCTAGAAACTTAGTTCTACTTAGAGGGGCCAAGATTTATGGGGAGTGAAGATGAATCAAAATTAGAAACCCACCATTCTATTTATGTGCTCATTATATCTAATTGTCTTTGGATTTTAGAAAACATATCCATCTCTCTCTTAGGTATAAAACCGTTGTCATCTAGTAGGAAAAGCAGAAAGCAAAGAAGTTATCTTAACTTGATTTCTTAAGGTCAAATAATAGAGGCCTTATAATTATAATCAGTGATATCTCTATGAGTTTTTGGCTTTTTATTCCTTCATGACTATGTAGTTTTTCAACTAACCTACATTCTTGAGGCAAATTGGCCTCAGCTACAGATAAGAGGCTCTTGCATCACCATTCATAGGACACTTAAAAATATCTTCAAGTCTATGGCCAGGAAGTGACACTGCTGCTCAAGGAAATAAGTATCCACCTTTTTTCTTGAACTTTCTCCTACATAAGGCTAGCTGACTAGGAAAGGCATTTTCTTTTCTCTGCCAGCTTTGGTTGCTATCTTGGTTGAGTGTGACCACATGCCAGTGGTTAATATCAAAAGTAATGAGGGTCTCTCTAACTTTTTATTTAAACATTATTTTCTTGTATGCACTGAAAGACTTAAGGGAAAATGCATAAGAACTTGGATGATTAATTATAACAGCATATTTCTAAAGAGCATCCCTATCTCTTTTTTTCATGTCACAATGACTGTTTTTTCTGTCTCCTTGTATTACAAAATGTTTTAAATAGTATATCAATTAGCATTTAGATATATTTGTTTATTAACATTCACTTAGAAGCACTATGCTAAGTGATAAGTGCCATGAAAAAAAAATAAAGCCTTGAAACCTATATAATTTTATTAACTAATATCGCCACAATAAATTTCATTAAATTTTTTTTAAAAAGAAAAAGCAAGGTTAAAGACTTAAACTTTTTCAGGATGCTATGATGGGTGGGGGTAGGCTTAAGGATGAAAGTGAGAAAAGTAAATATGGTGTTATAAAAGGTCTCTGTGAAAGACATTAGTGGCTTAGACTAAGATGATGGTAGTAGAAATAAAGTGAAGTTGATAAAAATCCAGATACATTTTAAGGGATGTCAAGAGACTTTGGGATGGACTGGATGTGGAAAGAGGAAGAAGGGGTTAGAGCCTCTGGCATGAACAACTGGGTGGATAGAGGTACCCTTTACACAGATGGAAGATCAAGACTAGGAGCAGATGTGAAGGATGAGATGTTTGAATCATTAAGAGTTAGATGCTTGTGAGATATACAAATGGAGGTGTCTGATGTAGGTAGCTGAGCCTGGAGCATCAAAGAGAAGTGTGTGACTGAAATGTAATTTGGTAGTCATGGGCCTGTAAATGGTATTTAAAGCCATGAAGATGAGTTGGGTCTCCTGGATGTAAAATATGGAATGAGGGAAACAAGAAAGACTGAGAATTGAACTATGAGTAATTCCAACTTTTAAGCGTTGGTTAGAAAATGAGGAATCAGCAAGAGAGGTCACTTTGTGGTTAGAGAAGTAGAGAGTAAAAAGGATAATGACACAGAGCCAAGAGAAGAAGATAGTTTCGAGGAGAGAGTGGTCATCTGTGTCAGAAACTACTGCAAGGTCAAGTAAGAGGAAGGTTGAAAAGTATGGGTTGGGTTTAGCCATTCTGTAGAATGGTGAGGAGAGAAGCCTGATGGGAAGGAGAGTAAAGGGTAAAAACATGGAGACAGGGTATGTAGTGATTGTTTTGAAAGATGAGCAGTGAAGGCTTATAGGGAGAGAGTTGAAAGGGGATGTTGCTCAATGTGGGGAGGGCTGTTCGGAGTGAGTTTCATAGGAGAGAGACTAGTACACATTTAAATAACCGATGAGAAGGATCTACTCTGGAAGGAGAAGATGAAGAATGAGGGGGAAGCACATAACTTTGGGAGTGAGGTTATTAAGAAAGTGGGATGAGAAAAGATTCATAGCAAAAGTAATAGGAAAACAAATATTTTCTCTATTGTATCAGAAAAGAGACAGAAAAGATGGCGCACAGTGGATGAATACGTAGGCTTTAAGGGCAGAAAGGACAGGGATTTCTTGTCTGAGGCTTCCATGAAGGCGAACTGCAAAAATTCAAAGAGTCTGGCATGACCAGGGTACACTGGAGACTTGGAGAATGGAGTAGGTGTTCATAGTCCTGCAGACAGTGAGAGAGCAAGCTTGTTAGAAGAATTTAATGGGTTACTGGGCACTATGGAGCATCCAATTGGCATTGGTTTCATGTATTTACTAATCACTGTGGCTGGATGACTTTTCTCCAGCAAGGTCCACTTACTCCGATATACCACAGAAAAGGTTCCCATTTACCCAGGGTTTGGGAGTTTTACCACGAAAAGAGAAGAGCAAGGAAGTTGATGAGTTTGGGACTTGATCATCAAAGCTAGATTCAGAGAGGCATGACTCCAGAAGAACTGAGAAAGAGTATACAGAGGTCATTAAAATTTCAGAATATCCAACTAAATGTATTTCTAAAGCACAGAGTTGGAGATTGGAAGTACTAATATGGACTTGCATCACTTAACAACAGGGATGTGTTTTGAGAAATGCATTATTAGGTGATTTCATTGTTGTCTGAATGCTTAGGGGCCCTGATGAGCAAAACAACATGAGATTAAATCAAGTACAAGAAAATATGCAATCAAGAGATGCAATAAACACGGGATATATGAGGCTGCTGGCAGTATAACATGGCATATATTTTACAGCGAACTTTTTTAATAAGTAGAAAGAGTACACTCTAAAATAACTATAAAAAGTATAGTATGATAAATATACTAATAATATAGTTATCTATCATCATTATCAAATATGTACTCCACATAATTGTATGTGCTATGACTGGCAGCCATTTGTTTACATCAGCATCACCACAAACAGGTGAGTGATGTGTTGCACTGTTACAATATGATGGCTTCAGTAGGCGATAGGAATTTTTCAACTCGATTATAATCTTATGGGACCACCATCATATATGTAGTCTGTCATTGACCAAAGTACCACTCTGCGGAGCATCACTGTACAATGGAGTTTATAGATGGAAAGAGGATTAAATATGTCTAGATACCTCTGAAATAAACTCTTGGCTGTATGCTGTGGCACCATTTCTAAATGCAACTTAATATTGAACTTGTCTGAATTTTTTAGCAGCAGAACATTATAAGGTAAAGCAAAATAGATACAGACTCTTTTTTCCCCCTGATTTCTGGAAAGAATATTTATACACGCTAGATTCCAAACGAGACCCGTCCTACACAATGCTATACCAGTTCATTCTCCTCAGTGTTATTTGCTGTGTCTTTGCTAATGCTTTGAAAGATGTTGTATGTTTGACTAACAGTTTTTATTAAACTGTTTATATCATCAACACAGTATTAAAATGTTTGTGCTCCTTAGCTTAGCTTTGTAATATAAATTAGGTTTTTTACACAGTTCCAGTGGTTTGCTAGTAATAATTTAAAAACAATAGTTTTGAATGCTTACGTCAGTTTTAAAGTGCTAATGTTTGCCTTTATATGTGATTGGGTATGTACTTAAAATTGGTTATCATTTCTGTTTTTAATAAAAGCTATAACATACAATTCATCCTGAAAGATACTGGCTTAAATGTTTTTTAAATTTGAACACATTGAACCAGAACTCTCCCCTAACCTGGTGGGTACTAACTCCTGCAGGTTTCTAGGGAGCTGTTTTGTAAATTATCCTCTAGAGCAGTAGTTGGTACCCCGATGCTTTAAAAAACATAATGTAACTTTCAAAGGTACCCAACTGTATACTCAGAGGGTAGTTTATATATGTGGAAGGATAGGACTCATAATTTGGTAAAATTTATTTCTTCATTGTGAATATTAAAATATGTGAGGCATGACAAACATATATATGCACATACTCAGGATGATGACACATAATGGAAAACCTTTTCTTTCAGTGCTAGAAAAAGAATGTCAGTGATTGTTCGCACTCCATCTGGGAAGTTACGTCTTTACTGCAAAGGGGCTGTAAGTTTTTATTTTTGTCTTTCTTTTGCAGTTTTGATTTATGACGGTTTATAATGTATATGTTAAGCATTCTGCTATGGAAATGTAACACAGATGTTTAGCATGAAGTTGCTGACATCCACTTTTGTTGGCGTTTTATGGTAATAATGTTCAGCCTTTTCTGGTGAAATACGGAATTCCTTCTGGGTAAATTTGGTGCTTTGAAAAAGTTTAGCTTCGGTTACTGGTATAATTTAATTTTTGATACTTAATATTTGAGGTTTATATTAAATAAGTTAGAAGGCGCTTAAATACAGAAAATATTTTTAAAATCATATTAGAAATGTAGTGATCTGCACCAATTTGAATCTAATTTTTTAAAGACCATAGAAATTGGAGGGGAGAGAGAATTGATCACAATTACTGCTATAATTTCTTCATATAATGATCTATTTGATATTGATTTAATTATAACATAATTTCTAACTATTGGTTAGCTTTAGTATATTAGCAAGTAATATTGACAGAAACAGTAATATGTTATACTAACTGAATTTTCCTAGTTGAAATATGCTTTCACTCATGGAAAAATAAGAAATCTACTGATCAGGGCCTTTTTTTGTTGTTTTTGTTTAGTCAGTATTCTCCTTCGAAATTATCTTTTCCAAGTACCTAGTCTACTTGGACTAGTCAAGTAGCTTGCCAACGTGGAACTTTGCAATTTTCAATATAATCAACAGCCTTGCTTTGTCATGTGGAACTTGGAAACGGAACTTTTTGAGAAACCCAAGTTTATTATTTAATTTCTGTTGAGAATGTTTCTCATCACCTTGGTTTTAAAGCATTAAAATGCAATTTTTAAATGCCTTGGTTTTAAAGCATTTGGAGATTATTTTGTGATGTTTCATGAATTTAGCTTTAGAATTATTTTGGTTGTCGATTCAAACAATTGACATTTATTCATTGTGTGCATTTTATCTACCAGACTTGGAACTGAATTTTGTAAATAAGAAGATAAGACCTAAGACTTATTATGAATTTAAGACTAATCAGGGATATGTTAATAAAAAGATTAAGATACAATATTAAGGTATATTGTAAAGATGTTCCATGTCTCAATTGTAACATTCAGGGAATAAGGGAATAAAGAGAGCCTTTAAAACCTCCCACTTTACATAGTTGATATGTGTGTAGTTTACCCAGCTCACATTCTATCTTTCTTAGTTTTGAGTAATCTTCTACCTAGAAACTGGGGAGTTAAAACATTAAATAAAAATAAAAACATTTGACTTCCTTTTTGAATAATCGCAGAGCTAGTTTGTATACATTAACTTGCTTATTGCATTGCTTTTCCCCATTCTCAAACTGTCTGTGAAATGTAGTTAAATACTGAAAAGGTATAAACATATAAAACAGCAAGGTACATTTGAGGCCTACATGTAACTTGGCGAGGAATAACAGAATGCAGGCCTAGAAAGATGGACATGGGTTAGGTCATGGGTTTTTTTCATGCTCACGAATTTATACTTTTTTCTGGATTATTCTGATGCCATTTCAGAAGATGAATGAAAGCAGGAAAGAGATGCCTACAGAGTTACCAGTTGATACTATTGACAGTAGTCCAAATAAGCATTGATGAGGATCTGAACCAAGACAGTTGCAGGGAGGATTAAGAGAACAGAGATTTAGGACTTAGTAATTGATTGCATGTGGGTGAGGAAGAAAAAGATCATCTAGGATTACTATTGGTTTTCCACTTGGCTAATCGAGTTTACTAAGTGATACAACTTACTAAAACAAAGGGTTGGGAGCTACATCTGGGCCACAAGGCAGAAATACTTGGATTTCACAGGGAGAGATTGTGGGATGCTGATACATGTGTAGAAGTTAACAAGTATAGCTCCAAGCTAAAAGCAAGGGATTGATGCGATCTCACATGAAGAAATATTACATGAGAAGATAGGAGACCTAAAGATGAAAAGTAAAACATCCAAGAGGGAACACTGAAATTTGGAGGACAGTCTGAGGAGTCTATTGATTCCTTGGTAGAGTGAATAATCAATACTGACGAGTGCAGCCAAATACTTTAGTAATAAAAGTCAATTAAGAAGTTATCAATAGTACTTGCCAGTCAAGGTAGCATAGTCTGTTCATAGTTTGATGTATCTCCTCTATCCAAGATTGTAGCAGTGATGGATATATAGTACAAAGACAAAACAAAAAGATAAAAACCAGGCTCAAAAGCAAGATAAACATCTGTGCAGACCAAAATAGGATTAGAAAATCAAAGAGGTACATTGAAATGAAGTCTTGAGCTGAGTAGGTTGGGTTTGGCATCAAAGAGGAGTGGCTGGAGATCTGTGGGGCCATTGGAGCAAAACGTGCTTTCTGTAAAATGCAGATGGGAGTCCAGCCTTCCCTCTTTGAAGCCTAAGACAGCAGTGTGCCTCCTAGTCATGAGATAAGGTTAAGCAAAGCTCTTGCTAGTCTCTACGAGAGAGTCTAAAATCCCACTAGGTTGGGATGCAGGCAAAGAGGGAGAAAATAAAAGCAAAATCGAGACACACATGAGAAAATCTCATGCCAAACAGATAACAAGCACATAAACAACTGGAACATTCACTCCAGGTGAAATTATCTGTGTAGACCAGTGTAACAAAGGATGTTTATAACTCAACATGATAAATTAGTTTTTTTTAAATTTTATATTTTTACTTTATTATAGGTGACATACAGTATTATATCGGTTTCACGTATGCAACAGTGATTAGATGTTTATATAATTTATGAAATAATCAGTGATCACCCTGTTAAATGCAGTACATATCTGACACCATACATAGTTATCACAACACTACTGACTATATTCCCCATGCTATACTCTATATCCCCTGACTATTTTCTAACTACCAATTCGTACCTCTTAATCCCCTCCCCTCTTCACCTATTCCCCCTATCCCCAATCTGACAGCCATCAAAATGCTTTGTCTGTGAGCTTGTTTCTGTTTGTTTGTTTGTTTGTTTGTTTATCCTGTTCTCTAGATTCCACATATGACATTTGTCTTTCTCTGTCTGACTTACTCCACTCAGCACAATACCTTTTTGTCCATCCATGTTGTTGCAGATGGCAAGATTTCATTCTTCTTTATGGCTGAGCAATATTCCATTGTATAAATATACTACTTCTTTATCTATTCATCCACTGACGGACACCCAGGATGCTTCCATATCTTGGCTATCATAAACAGTGCTGCAGTGAACATATGAATTCACATGTCGCTTCAAAGTAGTGTTTTAGGTTTCTACAGATAAATGCCCAGAAGTGGGAATACTGGGTCCTTACTTGTCTCTCATTAAGCCTTTGTTTTAAAGTCTATTTTGTCTGGTATAAGTATTGCTACCCCAGGTTTGTTTGTTTGTTTTCTTTTCCATTTTCATAAAACATCTTTTTTCATTCCTTTACTTTCAGTCTGTGTGTGTCTTTCGATCTGAAATGAGTCTCTTGCAGGCAGCATATGCAATGGTCCTATTACCCATTCAGCCATTCTTTCTTTTGATCAGAGCATTTAATTCATTTACATTTAAAGTAATTGTTGCTAGATATGTAGTTATTGCTATTTTATTATTCATATTTTTGATCTTTGTTTCTTTTTTCTTCTTAAGTCTCTCTAACATTTCCTGTGATACTGGCTTGGTGATGAAGAACCCCTTTAGCTTTTCCTAGTCTAGAAAGCACTTTATCTTTCCTTTAATACTGAATGATAGTTTTGCTGGATAGAGTAATTTTGGTTGTAGGTCCTTGCTTTTCATCATTTTGAATATTTCGTGCCAAGCCCTTCTGGCCTGCAAAGTTGCTTTTGAGAAATCAGCTGACAGTCTTATGGGAGTTCCCTTGTAGGTAGCTAACTGCTTTTTATGCCTTTAAGATTCTCTCTTTGTATTTAACCTTTGGCATTTTAATGATGATGTGTCTTGGTGTGGACCTCTTTGAGTTCATCTTGTTTGGGACTCCCTGTTCTCCCTGGGCTTGTATATCTGTTTCTTTCATCAGGTTAGGAAAATTTTTGGTCATTATTCCTTAAAATAGTTTTCAGTTCTTTGCTCTCTCTCTTCTCCTTCTGGTATCTCTATGGTGTGAATATTGGTAAGCTTGATGTTGTCCCAGAGGTCCCTTAAACTATCCTAATATTTTGGATTCTTCTTTCTTCTTGATGTTCTGATTGGTTGTTTTCTGCTACTTTATCTTCTAAATTACTGATTCAATCCTCTGCTTCATCCAATCTACTGCTAATTCCTCCTAAGGTATTCTTTATTTTAGTTATTGTAGTCTTCACTTCTGACTGGTTCTTTTTTATGTTTCCTATCTCCACTTTTATGTTTTCTATCTCTTTTAAAGTTCTCACTGAATTCATCTACACCTCCCCTGAGTTCACTGAACATTCTTATAATAAGTGTGTGGAATTCTGCAACCGATAGATTGCCTGTCTCCATTTTGTTTAATTCTTTTTCTGGACCTTTGTTCTGTTCTTTCATTTAGGACATATTTATTTGTCTTCTTATTTTGGCTGCATACTTGTGTTTGTTTCTCTTTATTAGGTAGGGCTGCTACATCTCCCAGTCTTAGTTGAGTGGCCTTATGTAGTAGTTGTGCAGTGGGTTCCATTGGCACAGTCTTCCCTGGCCACCAGAGCCAATACTCTAGGTGTGTCTGTTCTGTGGGTTGTGTGTGCCCTCCTGTTGTAGTTGAGCCTTGATTGCTGTTTGCTCATCAATGAGAGGGATTTACCCTTGCGCTAATTGGTTGTAATGATTGTCCATGACCAGTAGAGGAGCTGTTGTATAGGGGCTGACCCCACAAAGCAGGATTCACCCAAGCAGAGCTCTGGTGCCTGCTTTGTCTACCGTTTGGGTATGTAGTCCTCAGTTGTGATCTTGGGTGGTGCTCTGGCTCAGACCAAAGCTGGCCACCAGGCCTGTGAGCCAAGGCCTCCTGGGAGGGATCCTGCCATGGGCCAAGTTCAGCTGCAGCCCGTTTCCTGCCTGGGGCCACTAGCATGAGCCACCAACCAATCCGCAGATGGCCACCACCCACGCTTGGCTTGGGAGTGCCTTGAGAGGCCACGCCACAAATCAAGGCTGGCTGCCGCTAGTGCCAGGCTTAGGGCTGTTCAGCAAGAGATACAGGGCATGCTGAGGCCAGCTGCTACTTGTTTAGGTGTTGTGAACCTTTGAGAGATTTTAGGAAAGTCTGTAGCATGAGCCAAGACAGGCATTTATATGAAAAATCCACTGCAAGTGACTTGGGTGGGCCCACATATTGGGAGGGGCAGGAAAACTGCTCCTCCCAATACATTGATAGAGACTCAGGTATGGCACACGCCCGGGTCTACAAGCTGGATGGGGAAGGGCTCAAGAAAGGAACAATGGCCTCTGCCAGCACTTCTGTCTGAGAGAAGGCTGCCCTTCCAGCCCTCACTCTGAAGCCAAATAACTCAGTTCCTCCCCATTTGTTCATGGCACCTTTCGAGCTGCTACCCCAGCAGTGGAGCTCAAAGCAAGCAAGTCTGTCAGTGGCAAGTCCACATGTAGGCCCTTTAAGAGGAATGTCTGTGACTCTCTCAGCCCTTTGTCTCACCCAGTCACAGTTTCTTTTGGTTTCCACAGCCAGAGGTTGTGGAGACTTCATTTCCTGGCACTAGAACCCTGGGCTGGGGAACCCAGTGAGGCCAGGACCCCTCGCACCTCTGAGGGAACCTCCACAGCCAAGATATTTCTCCCAGTTCTCAATCAGCACACAGAGGTGTGGGACCAGCCCATTTCATGTCTCTGTCCCTCTTACCGGTCTCGAAGTGGCCTCTTCTGTGTGTCCCCAGTTGTAGGACTTCTGTTCAGCTAGACTTTAGGCAACTCCCAGTGATGACTATTCTGTAGTTTAGTTGTAATTTTGGTGTGGTTCTGAGAGGATACATGCATGCATTTATCTACTCCACCATCTTGATCAGCAGTTGAAATTAGTTATTTTTAATGAAAAAGGAATTGGAAGGAGGAAAGAATGGGGATAACTGTAAGATAAATTAGAAATCATTAATAAATTTAAGAAAAAACATCAGTAAATGGAATGAACTCTAGATTAGACAGAGTTGAAGAGGTGGGAGTGAAGTTAGTGAATTGGAAGATAGTACTGAAGAGTTCATCTAGATGAGCTGTGTGTCTGTGTGTCTGTGTTTATGGATGACTTATTTTTCTGGCCTTTTTCTAGATTTTCTGCAGTGAGATTGTCTTTGCTAATTTTTAAATGAAAAAGAAAGTATGCAATACACAACTTATATCTGCAATAGAAAATAATTTGGGAAAAGTTACATTTACACAAATAAAAAATATAATAAAGTAAAAATCCTACTCTAATACTTATATCCCAGAGAAGAAATTAAAAGCTTGACTAATATACTTAATGTTGTAAGAACCTTAAAGTGACTGAAAATTTCAAATTAAATGTCCCCTAAATAAAATTCTGTGCCATATGTAAAATGACCACATCTGAAATGAGTTATTTTTAACAGTTCACCACCACATCAGTGGCAAAGTACAGATAGTTCTGAATTGTACATGTAAATCCAGAAAATGTTTGTCTGTATTTAAATATAGATGTGTCTAATGTCTTCAGCAAACATTCCAGTTCTAAAGAGCCAAGCTTTTTGCAGCAGGTCACACTTACCTTGTTGTTAACCTGACGAGAAGATCAGATTCTTTGACAGTAATTGGCTAATTTATAGCAAGATCATCTAGATAACTTCAGTATATATAGTGCTTAAATAAGTAATTATGTAAGACCTCTTTTTTTTTTACTTGCTACCTTCTTATTGTTGACTCTTGCACTTTATTGTATAGTCTTTTTTTATTTGAGAATATTGTATAATGTGGTATTCCATACAAGTGAAATTTCAGGATGATTAAGGATTACTTTAAATATTTTATTTCACTAACACATTTTTGAACACCTGATATGTGCAAGGCTCTGTAAGTAAGGATAGAGCAGCATCAAAACTTCAGTCTAAAAGATGAATAGAAAAACAAATTTTTGAATGAAAATTCACCTAAAATTTTTCATCATGAAGCCCTAGGCTCTTTAAATAAGTAATTGTCATTTGACTGTGCCATGCCACTCCAGCAGCATCTCTTCACCAAGATTTTCCACTTTGACCTTGCCAAGGGCTAGGACACCATATAAGTAAATCCATCTAGGATTTCTTGTAAATATAAACTCAGTAGGTTCTAAATCTGGTCCTAGGGGATGCTTTAGTTCCTGTGAAGGACCTCTTATAGTCCATAATACTATACCAAATATTTGATGTACAGACCTCTGAATAAATGAGTGTTATTTTGGGTGAGAAGGTATCTGTATGTATTTATTTCTCAATTTAAGCACGACCAATTGTGATCGTCATTTTAAAACACTATGCAATTCGTGCAGAAAAGCACATTCAGTCCCCTGCTTTCCTTGATATAATAAAGAAGGTAGAAAATTATCCTATTCTGAGCATCAGTTTCTTCCATAAGAATGGTTGACAGAATTTTATCTCCCTAGCCTTTTCATCACTTTTGTTTTCATGATTTGAGTTTTTTAAAATATATTTTTAAAAATTAGTTTTAAGATGGCCTATTTTAATTTTATTGAAAATTTTGTTAGCCTCTTGAAAAAATAGAATTCATAAGTTGTACCCTTCATTCTCAGAAAAGTGCCATGAGGGGAAATTATCATTTCCTTTTGCTTTGCTCCCCTTCCCATTCCACCACTGAAAAATGAAAAGAAATTCATAATTAAGGCCTGGAATATTCCATCTGTTCCGAGGTCACTAAGTTCTGTTTCTCTCAAGGGTTCTAAATCATAGTCCATTAGGCTGCTTCCAAATCTCAGCCCTGAGACTTGAGACCCCAACATGGGTAATACCACTGAGAAGATAATTGCAGGTACGTGATTTATTTTTTCTTGGTCTAATAAAACTGCAAAGGCTGAATACTAAAATTCTTAAAACATGAAACCCAAGCCAAAGAATGACTGAAGGAACAATAGGCAGTTTATAAAGGGGCAAAATTAGAGAAACATAAGTAGTGCATAAAGCTAAAGCTAAAAATGACTTTAAAGATAATCCAGTAATTAGATTTTACAGATTAAGTAAAGTGAGTCTTAAAGCTAATATGGCACAATCAGAAATATTCAGCTCTAAGGCAATACCAGGTTTGTGCAAGAGTCTCTCTACTATACCCACCAGCCCTCAGTAGATTTAGACCTATGTCTCTCAGAATTTGTTCTTTTGTCAGCACTAGTCCCATAATGATGCCCTAACCCCAAAAAGGTACACTAGTGAATAAGTTTGGGGCAAATCCATATCACCTCATTAAAGGACCCACTGTGCACATTAACATTTTAAAGCCTCTAAGAAGTATTACAGTAGGGCAAGCTCTTCAGCTTTATTCAGTCCAGCATCACTCAAACTTTTTGAGTTCTGGACCATTCTTCCATGTAGCACCTCTGAACACCACAGTGTTCTGCACAAACTTCAGGGGTAGAGGAGAGACCTCGCACCATGGGAGAGGTGAAGTGTTGATAAAATATGAGATTTTGAACGTTGGAGTAGCTACAGATTTATTCAGAAAAGAAAAAGACGAAAATATAGAACTAGAACCTTATTCCTTAGTGTCTTTAGGGAAATGGTGTCGTTATGCTTTAAAACCAGTTCTAAAAGTGATTGTTTTTATATTGATTTGCTGCTAATAATGTTGCCATCATCAACTTTGCTACACTCAGAATGCATAGTTTAAGTGTATTATACCTCATGTTTGTTTTCCAGGACACTGTAATTTATGATCGACTGGCGGAGACTTCAAAATACAAAGAAATTACCCTAAAACATTTAGAGCAGTTTGCTACAGAAGGTGAGTATAATGTGGAAATGAAGCATGATTAAAATAAAAAGAAATAGACTGATGTATCTTACGGTATTTTACTCAGAGATTCGTAAAGCAAGGTAACAATTAATGTTGATAGTTTACATTATATTATATGTTGCTCTCACCCATGTTTTTTATTTTGCTTTCCTGTATTTATGAAAATTTTAAGAGACTTTGTCCCCCCGTTTTAGGGGGTATAGGGCCTATAAATCTGTTCACTTTTTAGAATGGATACTATTTATGGTTTAAATACTTTGTATCAAGTCATGCAGAAGGAAAGAAACAAGAGGCAAGGAACTAGGTATTCTAATCTGAATAAGAAGAGGAGAAATAAATCTATATAACTGTTAAAATAGTTATTCAGTTTAGTTTCAACTCAAGACTTTTTATTAAGCCCTTACACATGCCAGGCTCTGTGTGAGGCCTGAGAATCTGTGGTAAACATACTTAGTCCTGTCTCTGTTCTACTGAAATACATGATCTGTATGACAAAACAGTGTATATAGTCCATGGAGGTGATCTAGAGTAGGTGAAAGGAAGTGAAAGCTGTTAAAATTAGGGTCAGTTACTATAATAATTTATAGAGAATTATCTCTTAAACATAATAAAAGTGGCCAGAACTGTATCTAAATCTCCCATCTGAGTTTTCACTCTTGTCTTCTTGTGTGGAACTATTGCGAATGGCACCAAGCCTGACCTCTGATCAAATCCTTTCTCCTCTTAATCCAAGCTGCAAAAAGAAAGGAATGTTTCAAAGCACAAGGCTTTGAAAAGCAAGCACAGCAAGAACCTTCCCCCAGTTCTCCTGAGACACGTGTCCAGCGTTCAGGTTCCTAAAGGTGCATCCTCAGCCTGGCTTGGCAGGTGTAACTGACCCAGCATTAGTGCAGGCTCTTAATTAGTGGAGCATTTTCCTCTCTGGTTGTGATGTTAAATACATTCCAGCTCCTAGACAGATTCAAACTGGCATGGCCTCCACCTCCACCCCATTCTTTCTGGCCCTGGTCTGAACAACGCTTCTACTCCATGGCTACCCTGGAATAAGTTTCCAGCCAAGTTTCCAAAAGAGAAAAATATGTTCTAATATGGCTCCAAATATTTTAAGTTCTTCTCTTAGTGGTCTAGCAACTGACAACTCTACTTTTTTTTTTTTTATTTTTTTTAATTAGTTTCAAATATGAAGTACATTGGTTGGACATTTATATAGTTTATAAAATGATCCCTCTAATTGCTCCTTCTCTCCTCTGGTTTTCCACCTAGCCAATATATTAATGCTAACTGCATTCCCTACGCCATGCTTCCCATCCTCATGACCATCTATCAACTACTAATTTGTACTTCTTTAATCCTTCACTCCATTCTCCCAGCCCCTTCACTGCACATTTCCTCTGTCACCATATGTCCTCTATATTTGTGAGTTAGTTTTTGATTAGTTTGTTCTTTTTATTCCTTAGATTCTGCATATAAGTGAAATCATATGGTACTTATCTTTCTCCGTCTGGCTTATTTCACTCAGCATAATAACCTCTAGGTTCATCCATGTCGTTGCAAATGGTAGTATTTCATTTTTTTAATGGCTGAGTAATATTCCATTGTGTATATGAACCATAACTTCTTTATTCACTTGTCTGTTGATGGGCATTTAGGTTGCTTCCATGTCTTGGCTATTGTAAATTGTGCTGCCATGAATATTGGGGTGCATAGATCTTTACAAATTATTATTTTAGTTTTCTTTAGATAAATACCCAGAAGTGCAGTTGCTGGGTCAAAAGATACATCTGTTTTTAATTTTTTGAGAAACCTCCAGACTGTTTGCCATAGCAGCAGTACCAGTCTTCAATCCCCCCAACAATGTAGAAAGGTTCCCTTTTCGCCACATCCTTGCCAACACTAGTTCTTTGATTTATTGATGATAGCCATTCTGACAGGTGTCAGGTGATGGTATCTCATTGTGGTTTTAATTTGCATTTCTCTGATGATTAGTGACCTTGAGCATTTTTTCATGTTTATTGGCCATCTGTATTTCCTCTTTGGAGAAGTATCTGTTCAGGTCTTCTACCCATTTTTTAATTGGATTGTTTGTTTTTTTGTTGTGTTGTATGAATTCTTGATATTTTGGATATTAACTTCTTATCAGATGTATCATTAGCGAATATCTTCTCCCAATCAGTTGGTTGTCTTTTTGTTTTGTTGATGGTTTCCTTTGCCGTACAAAAACTTTTTAGTTTGATTAGTCCCATTTGTTTATTTTTTTGTTTGTCTCCTTTGCCCGGGGAAATATATCTGAAAAGAAATTACTGTTAGTAATATCAGAGAGTTTACTGCCTATGTTTTCTTCTAGAAGTTTTATGGTTTCAGGTCTTACATTTAAGTCTTTAATCCATTTTGAGTCTATTCTTGTACACAGTGTAAGAAGGTGGTCCAGTTTCTTTCTTTCTTTCTTTCTTTCTTTCTTTCTTTCTTTCTTTCTTTCTTTCTTTCTTTCTTTCTTTCTTTCTTTTTTTGCATTTATCTGTCCAATTTTCCCAGCACCATTTATCGAAGAGACTGTCTTTACCCAGTTGTATATTCTTACCTCCTTTGTCATATATTAAGTGAGCGTATAGGCATGGATTTATTTCTGGGCTCTCTATTCTGTTCTATTGATCAATGTATCTATTTTAATGACAGTACCATGCCGTTTTGATTACTGTAGCCTTGTATTATAGTTTGATATCAGGTAGCGTGATACCTCCAACTTTGTTCTTCTTTCTCAAGATTGCCTTGGCTAATCGGAGTCTTTTACGGTTCTATATAAATTTTAGGATTATTTGTTCTAACTCTCTGAAAAATGCCATTAGTATTTTGATAGGGATTGCACTGACTCTATAGATTGCTTTGGGTAGTTATGGCCATTTTAACGATGTTGATTCTTCCTACCTATGAGCAGAGTATATGCTTCCATTTATTTGTATCTTCTTCAGTTTCTTTTTTCAATGACTTATAATTTTCTGAGAACAGGTCTTTTACCTCCTTGGTTAATTTGATTCCTAGATATTTTATAGTTTTTGATGCAATTGTAAATGGGATTGTTTTTCTTAACATCTCTTTCTAAAAGTTCATCATTAGTGTATAAAAATGCCACTGACCTCTGAATATTAATTTTGTCTCCTGCTACTTTACTGAATTCATTGATTAGTTCTAACAGTTTTTTGGTGGAATCTTTAGGGTACTCTATATATAGTATCATGTCATCGGCAAATAGAGTTTTAACTCCTCCTTTCCAATTGGGATACCTTTTATTTCTCTTTCTTGTCTTATCGCTGTGGCTAAGACTTCCAATACAATGTTGAAGAGGAGTGTTGAAAGTGGGCATCCTTGTCTTGTTCCTGATCTTAAGGAAAATGCTTTTAGCCTTTCCCCAGTGAGTATGATATTAGCTGTAGATTTGTTATATATGGCCTTTATTATGTTGAGGTATGTTCCCTCTATTCCTACTTTGCTGAGAGTTTTTATCATAAATGGATGCTGGATTTTGTTGAATGCTTTTTCTGCATCTATTGATATGATCATATGATTTTTATCTTTCAACTTGTTAATGTGGTATATGACATCAGTTGATTTGTGGAGATTGTACCAACCTTGTATCCTAGGAATAAATCCAACTTGATCATGGTGTATTATATTTTTAATGTACTGCTGAATTCAGTTTGCTGATATTTTGTTGAGGATTTTTACATCAATGTTCATAAGAGATATCAGCCTATAGTTTTCTTTTTTTGTAATGTCTTTGTCTGGTTTTGGAATCAAGGTAATGGTGACTTCATAAAAGGAGTTAAGGAGCCTTTCCTCTTCTTGAATTTTTTGGAATAGTTTGAGATGAATAGGTATTAATTCTTCTTTGAATGTTTGGTAAAATTCACCTATGAAGCCATCTGGTCCAGGACTTTTGTTTTTTGGGATGTTTTTGATTACTCATTCTATTTCATTGGTGGTAATTGGTTGATTCAGATTTTCTGTTTCTTCTTGACTCAGTCTTGGGAGATTATGTGTTTCTAGGAATGTGTCCATTTCTTCCAGATTATCCAATTTGTTGGCATATAATTGCTTGTAGGCAGGCTGGACTAAGGCACAATGGTGGCTGCCCTTCCAGCCCTCATTCTGGTGCCAGACTTACTCAGTATAAATCCCACTGGAGCCTCTGACCTCCACCTCCAGTGTCCCGGATAAGTGTCTGCAGGTCAGAAAGCCTGAGCGTGGGTCCTTCAAAGGGGCATCTAGGGTTTCAGTCTCCTTCTGTCTCACCCAGATGGCCAGATGGCTAGATGGTTTTTACAGTCAGAGTTATTGGAATCTCCTCTTCATGAGACCCTGGGCTGGGGAGCCTCCGAATGAGGCTAGGAGCCCCCTCTCCTTCAGGGAAGCCTCTGCAGCCTTGCTCTTCCTCCTGGTGATCCTCCACCACCCACGGTGTGTGTCCAGCCCAATTCGTGACTTTGCCTCTCCAGTGGCTTCGATGCGGCTCCTTTATATTGTCAGATGTAGGTGTTTCAATCAGCTGGACTTCAGGCGATTTTCCACATTGATTATTTTATAATTTGGTTGTAATTTCAATGTGGACCTGGGAGGATGTGAACCCTGCTTTTACCTAGTCCGCCATCTTCCCCTCTCCTCCAATCCTACGGCTTTCTTGAAAGATAGAGTCCTCTGGGCACTTTATATTCGGTATTGGTTGCTTCTTGTTTCTGACATGTTCCCAGCCCATATTTTATTTGACTTGAGATCACTAGCATCTAGTTATTCTGAGAGTTAAGTGACCTTGAGTGAGAGCATTGTCTTCTTGGGAACTTAATTATTTGAAATTGCCATGACTGACAATTTTGCCTCTTCCTTGTTACAACCCATCAACTTTTTTCTGGCTGAGGATAACCTCCAAGTGAGTTGTGAAATTGATAGGCAGCGACCACTGGGAGCAGGTTACCTCAAACATCAACTTCGATTGTTTGCCTCAGGGTGTTCCTGATGGGTATTTTGGGGGGTCACTATTCCTCAATATCTTTAAGATTCTTCATACCTACAGATTTATGGTGGTAAAGAGCAATAATAAATACAGCCATATATCCCAGTAAGAAGAATTGTCTCTCTGGCCCTTTCTTTGAAAGCATCTATGAAGCCACTGTGCTCTGTACTGGAGTAACAGATATGAAGAACTCCAGGTCCCTATTCTCCAGGGACAGATATGAAGAACTCCAGGTCCCTATTCTCCATATTTAAGCTAATATAGGAGATCCGCAAGAAAAACGATATTTGAAACATCGTCATTCACACCACAGCAGTGTTTGGAGATTTCTGCCTGTGGGGTCTGGTGAGAGGAGGATGCTTCAAAGAGATGATTTTAAGAAGTGAGCCTTAAAGTAGATTTAAAGCAGACAGAGAAGAGGAGTTGTAGAGGGTGGAATGGAGAAAAAGTGACCAGCATGTGCAAAGACTCTGATATATAGGAAGTGAATGACAGAGAATGAGGTTGAAGTCGATTGATATATGATAAATGAGCCAGACTTGGGGATTTGAACGTCATCCTGGGGAACGAATGGAAGATTTCAAGCAGAGGCATAACCTAATAAAATTAGGATTTTTAAAAAGTCACTCTAGGCATGGAGGATAAATTGAAAGAGCTGAGAACTAGAAGCAGGGTGCCAATTTTAAAGGCTAGGGGAACATTAATATATGTTTTACACTAAAGTTTTGTCATACTTTAACAGGACTTTAACATATTGTTTCAATTAAATTAATGTTTTCAAAATGAGACTTTGTTAAATAAAAATGGAAGTGTCAGACTTCTGAATAAAATTTTATTTGGTGTTGGGGGGTGTATGCTACCTTTTTTCAGGGTTAAGAACTTTATGTTTTGCTGTGGCTGAGATTTCAGAGAGCAGCTTTCAGGAGTGGCGAGCAGTCTATCAGCGTGCATCTACATCTGTGCAGAACAGGCTGCTCAAACTTGAAGAGAGTTATGAGTTAATTGAAAAGGTATGTGGAAGACTATTTTGCTCTTATAGAAATGGGTTTCAGAAAACTTCAGTTCTTTACTCATGGAGCCAATAAAATAAAAATCAAATTATCTAGACATGCTACTTACTATTGAATTACCTTGGGTCTAAGCATTTAAAAATCTTCATACCAGTTAAAGTTTTTGTTGAAAAATCTCTGGAATGACTTTGCCTAGATTTTTACTCTTGTCACAATTTTGGATCAAAGTTAGGCTGGTCTAGCAATCTCTTTGTCCATGTATTCTATTGCTTCTGTATCACTGAAGATACACATGCCCCCTCCACACTCACAAACAGGTGCACATGCACACAAGTTACATACACATGCATGTGTATACAAGTAAAGATGTATGATATGTAATACAAAACAAAATAAGAAATATACAACTTATGTGACTGTTGCTAATGTGTCATTTTCACTTATATACATCCATCATTTTTGTTACAACTATAAACATTCTCATTTTACTATCTGAGAAGCCAAAGCAATTCAGCCCCAAAGTGATAAATACACTATGATTGATGCTGTATAAGTAGCAAGAAATCTTCATTCTTTAATTAAGAATAGTGAACATTTTCGCATAGTACTTACTGTGTGCCAGGTGTTTGTAGCATTTGAATCTGTTAATTTATTTAATTTTCACAATACACCTTTAAGGTAGATACTATTAATTATCTCAGTTTTACATATGAAGAAATCAAGGTAACAGAGAAGTTAAGTAATTTGGCTGAGGTTACACAGCTCATAAGAAGGCTAGCCAGAATTCTCACTCTGGCTCCAAAGTTTATGCTCTTAGCCACTCAAGTATCTTCATACTAACCTTTAACTTTCCATTAAATAACTTTCTAACTACATAATTCCTTCAATTGTACTCACGTTTGTCCTGCATAGAATCAAGCTTATCTTTTAGCTACAGTTTACTTGATCTTACTTTCAGATGAATAAAAGTCAACATTTTTTTTCTCCTTCCCTTCTCTCAAACAAGTATTCCTGGTACTTCCTGTCTTGAAAGGCAGCCGGCACCACTGACAACTCCCTGGACTTTTCCCGCTTCCACTTTCCACATGCCCTCCCCTCTATATAATACTGGGGAATGTCATGCTTCAACTGCAGGTGGTTTTCTGTATTGTATACATTTGCCATATGTGACTCCAAGATATTGTTCTCTCTCCTCACCTTAGGAGCTCGTTTGTTTCTTATACCTCCCTTATATTTAATATTATTTCTCAGAAGTCTTGTGATAGCATGTATGGTACCTTCCAACTTGATACCCCCTCCTCAATATTAGACGTGCATATACAGCAAAGGGCTTGTTATCAATCAAGTTATTGAATCAATTCTCTCTCTTTTTTTCCTAACATTCTTTTATATGATTATGCCTTGAGGTATTGTGTGGTGAAATAAAATAATATTTTATTTATGAGGCCATGATTATAATCTCTTTCAATCTCTCCAACCAAAGTCACGTTGTCTTAAAGCACTAATGGCATTGATTTTTAATCTTTTGTTTTTTATCCTCTTTTGAAAAGTAAAAAAATTAAAAATAACTTTGTTTGGAAATTATTTTTTTCCCTTTTCCTCCTTTTCTACATGGCTTGAATATAATGTAGCCTTTCCCCCCATGGTAATGCGATAGAATTAATATATAATAAGTGACAACAAAATATTTGAAAATAGATTCTAATCGTTAAATTTTGTTTCTGTTCTGGAGTTGAATATTTAAAGTGCCTAACATTATTAATCTGAATGTCCTAGAGTTTATAGATTAGATTAGATGTTGTAAGTTAAACAATGATGGTGGTGGCGATGGTAGTGGTTGCGTGCATTAAATACCTGTTATTAAAAGCCTTGTGACTTCCATCTTTTAAATGGAATAGATGTTCAACCTTTTCCAGCAGGTGGAGATCATGAGTCACATTGAAATTTAACTTGCCTGAGGAATCCATAACATATATGTTTGATTTTTTAGTTTACAAATACAGAAGCCTCCCTTAAGATTACCTCTTACCTAAAATAAATGGAAAGAGGAATTTATAGATGATTTCTCTTTAGTTTATGATAAGCACTGGTGTCTGAGTTTATTGAAAAATCTGAGATCCAGAAAAGTGAAGAGACTGTTCAGCCAGCTTGTTCCAAATTAGGACTGGTTTCCTAATCCATTCCTATCCCAGAAACTGTAGTTTCATTAATTTATTCACTTAATTAGCTTTTATTAGATGGTTAATTGATGTTACTTATCAGCGATGCACAAGCAAATAAGGAACACTTGGCCGTGTCCCTCTGAGTGTCATGGTCGAAACAAATTCCTTAAGGAAATCTGAAAGCACCTGAAAGAGTGATCCTCAAACCTGATCCAAAGGTAACTTTCAGAGAGGTGGTAACTTTTAAAATGAGCCTCAAAATATTATTTCACCAGTTAAAGAAGAGCAGATGTCTTTTTAGGGGAAGGCACAGGAATAGGCTCAGTGACAAGGAGGGGTCTCTGCGACTGAGAGCTGGCTGTTGTTCTGAAAAATGTTTCTTCCAACCCTGATCATTTCAAAACTGTAGAGTTTTTAACATATCTAGAGCCAGAGTGATATCATGTCTTCATTTGTCTGAGCTTCCAGTCTTTCTTAAAACCAGCTGGAGTTAGTATTCAATAGGAGCTGTGGGTGACTACTATTAAAACCACTCTAGCAAGGCAGGTTTCAGCATGTCAGACCACAGAACTTGCTAGTATGTCACCCTAGGCTTCATCCATTTGGGCTTCTTCCTTAGCTATTTTAAATGACACATGTTGATTCTGTAATCTTTTTTAATGTGATTGGAATCTATTTTTTATGTAGACCGTAATATTGGACTTATCTTTATAAGATAGTGAATTTTAAACTGGGTGGCTTTCAGATCTCTCCATCACCCTCTCCCTCTTTTAGAGCAGAACCCATTTTCCAAACAAAATATTGCCTGATTCATAATATATGTAACAGGTAACAGTCAAGCTGCTCTAGTTAAAGATTAAAGGGGCTGGGGAGAAGTTGACTCTCCACTCAGCCTCCACCTTGCCCTCATCCTGGTCCATGAGCAAGAGTCTGGGGCTCCACTGAGCACAGTTTAAGAACCATATAATATTCCATCTCTGTGTGAAATTTTTAGAAAATATGCTTCTCAGAATTACTATAGACATCTTCTCTCATTTTTCAAGAAAAGATCAGAACATTATCATGGTTCTGTGCAGGATATTTCTGAACCTATTTGAATTAATGATGCAAAATGCCATTGACATGTAGTGTTACATTAAAGGCAGTCAAAATTTGGAAAAGTCGTAGTTTTTCCTGAAAACAAGAATGTTTTTCATATGTAACAAAATAAGTGAATATTTTATAATATGATTAAGATTGTTCTTTTAAACCCTGCTCTCTATCTTATGCCTACAGTGTTTGTTGGTTCGAACAAGTAATTCAGTTGTTGAAATGTAGTTAAAGCCTTGTTTTCTGGGGATATAACTCTTAGAGTAAGCTTTAAAAAAATGCACATAGTCCAAGAACATCCAAGAAGATGATGACATTTATCCCTTGGTACAGTTATTTTTCCCTCTTCTACCCCAGCTCATCTAGGCACTAGAATACACTCCCATCGCCCTCAGGGCACAGTAAAGGAAAGTTAACATAGAGGATTGAAAAAGTCTTTCAGACATGGTTATCTCTATGGATAGTCACTATTAGATAAGAGGATTTAGGATTTTTACATTCATCTATAAAATCTCATCTCAGATGCTATGAGGTTTCATGGTTTGGACTCCCAGCACTTGCATTCAGATGCTAAACTTTTCAGGATTTAAAAAAAAAATTAATTCTAATGTTATGAATTGTTTCAAGATGTTACTGAAACATCTCTTTTCTGTTACTAAATATAGGCCCAGAGGTGACATTTATTACTAGGATGGCAAAATTGTTTAGGAACAAGAAGATAGTTAAATGCAGAAGGGATTATTAGAGTCCTATCAGATACAGTCCTATTAGAGTCCTATCAGATTATTAGAGTCCTATCAGATTATGGTGTCTTGACCCTATTTGAGGAGAATTGTAGCATTGCTTCGGGTGTGTGGACAGTGACACCTCTTTGTTTCCTTTCATCACAGCTTGAGAGAATTTACAGTTGTCTCATGCTTTCAGACAGCGCACTTGACCCGTTTACCTTCTTTAACCTCATTCTTTTGAAAGATAATTAATGTGTTTGGCCTTGTAATTTTAGATTATGAAACTACTTATACTGTTGGTCTATATTTTTAAAACCCAGATTTTAAAATAAAATTAAATCAAGAATTTGTTTATTTGTATTTTGTCAAGAAAAATATCAAGTAACAGAATAATTATGAAGTCTTATGCTGAAATTTCTCACCTGCTTTGATCTGCCACTTTGCATTAATTCTAACATATTTCTAAGACTCATGATTTTGTGGGGTTTTTCATTTGTTTTTCCCTCATACTCATACTGCACTGCTGGGTTCCTTTGCAAATTAATAGTACAGAGGGCTGTGATCTTATCAGCGAAGATCCTAAAATTAAAACATTGGTAGAAATGAACACGTGTCTTCATGGTAAACATAAGTTTTTTGAAATTTTTGTTATATTTGCTTCAATAGAAAATTTTAATTACATCTTTAGCATTGCATAAATTATGAATCACTTCTAATGTTTATGAAAGTAAATTATTTATCTTGAGCATTACAGAAAACAGTGAGATGTTATACCTGTCTAGATTGGGCAATAATTGGAAGCAGTATTTCCTGGTGATAAAATTATTCTTGTAATGAGGCATGGATTGCAAAATATGTTTTTTAAAAATGAAAACTTATCCAATATTTTTACCCATTAAAGTTTTTTTAATAGATTATGAATCAGAGAATCATTTCTAAGCTTAAAAATGCAGGCATATCTCATTTTATTGCTGTTCCCATTACTGTGCTCTGCAGACAATACAAATCAAATACAAATCAAAGTTTTGTGGCAATCTTGCATGGAGTAAGTCTATTGGCCCCTTTTTTCTAAAAGCATTTGCTCACTTTGTGTCTCTGTGTCACATTTTGGTGATTCTTGAAATATTTCAAACTTTTTCATTATTATTCTATTTATTATGGTGATCTGTGATCGGTGATTTTTAATGTTACTATTGTAATTGTTTGAGGGCACCACAAATTGTGCCCATGTAAGATGGTGAACTTAATCAATAAATGTTGTGTGTGATATGACTGCACCACCAGCCATCTCTCTCCCTCTCCTGAGGCCTCCCTATTCCCTAAGACACAATAATATTGAAATTAAGCCAATTAATAACCTTACAGTGGCCCTTGAGTGTTCAAGTGGAAAGAAGGGTCACAATAGATTCAGCAAACTTCATTGTTGTCTTATTTAACAAATTGCTACAGCCAGTCTAACCTTCACCAACCACCATTCTAATCACTTAGCAGCCACTGACAGAAGGAAGACTCTCCACCAGCAAAAAAATTACCACTCCCTAAAGGCTCAGATGATGTTTAGCATTTTTTAACAATGAAATATTTTTAATTAAAGTATTCACATTATTTTTTAAACATAATGCTATTGCACACTTAATAGACTACAGTATAGTATAAACGTAACTTTTATGTGGACTGGGAAACCAAACAAACTGTTTGGCTAGCTTTGTTGTGATACTTGCTTTATTGTGGTGGTCCAGACACCGTACGTCTGTGGTCAGAAAGCTGTATTTTGGGCATTATCTAGCTCTCATTTGAATAAGGTAGCAATGTTATGTTTTACAAACATTTTGTAATTTATGATTAATGTATATCCTCCACTAGATTGAAGCTGCATGAGGGCAGGGACTGTTTTTATGGTATTCATTTCTGTATCTCCAGTTCCTGCCTATCTGGCCCATGTTAATAACTGAGTAAATATTTGATAAATAAATGAATGATTCAATTAAATAATTTATTCAGGAGCTAAATTTACTTCATAGGTGATTGCTTAATGAAAGCCCGATTCCTGTCACAGACTTAGTTCATGCTTTCTGCACATTAAAGATGTTGATATCCATGTATTCTCACTAAGGATTGATTTAGGGAGATGTTAGAAAGGGGGCCTATAATTTTTTTTCTAGCAATATAAATGCCAGTTTATTTATTTTTTTCATACTATATATACATTTTTTTTAACATTTTATTTTTTTATTTTCTCTGTCCCCCCTTCTGGTTTATGTCCATGAGTCTCTGTCTGTCTGTCTTGTTCATTTGTTGCTTTTAGGTTTATATCCCACATATAAGTGATATCATGTGATTTTCAACCTTTTCTGTTTGGCTTATATCGCTTAGTATGATTATTTCAAGGTCCATCCATGTTGTTGCAAATGGCAGTATTTCATTTCTTCTTATGGCTGAGTAATATTCCATTGTATATGTGCACCACAGCTTCTTTAGCCAATCATCTACCATAGGATACTACAGTTGCTTCCATGTCCTGGCCACTGTGAATAATGCTGCTGTGAACATCGGTGTGCAAATATCTTTTCAGATATGGGTTTTCAAGTCTTTGAAGTAAATACCCAGTAGAGGAATTGCTGGATCATTCTTAGTTTTATGAGGAACCTCCACACCACTTTCCATAGTGGCCGTACCAGTTTGCAGTCCCACCAGCAGTGTATAAGGGTTCCTAGTTCTCCACATCCTCTTCAACATTTGTTATTACTTTTCCTGTTGATTATAGCCCCATTCTAACAGGTGTGATATCGTATCTCATTGTGGTTTTGATTTGCATTTCCCTGATAGCTAGCATTGTTGAGCATCTTTTCATGTATTTGTTGGCCATTTGTATGTCTTCTAGGGAGAAGTGTCTGTTCAGGGCCTCTGCCCATTTTTTTATTGGATTGTTTGTTTTTTTATTGTTATTGAGTTGTGTGAGTTCTTCGTATATTTTGAATATTAGGCCCTTATGGGGGGTGTTGCTTGCAAATATTTTTCTCAGTTGGATGGTTGTCTCTTTACCTTGCTGATGATTTCTTTTGCTGAGCAGAAGCTTTTAAGTTTGATATAGTCCCATTCATTTATTTTTGCTTTTACTTCCTTTGCCTTTGAGGTCAAATTCATAAAATCCTCTTTAAGTCCAAGGTCCTTGAGTTTAGTTTCTTTGTTTTCTTTTATGCATTTTATTGTTTCAGGTCTTATATTCAGGTCCTTAATACATTTCGAGTTAATTTTGGCGAGTGGTGATACACAACAGTCAAGTTTCATTCTTTTTCAGGTGGCTTTCTAGTTTTCTCAGCACCACTTATTGAAGAGGCTTTCCTTTCTCCACTATATATTTTTGGCATTTTTGTCAAAAATGGTTTGCCCATATAAATATGGGTTTATTTCTGGACTCTTGATTCTGTTCCACTGGTCCGTGTGTCTTTTTCAGCCAATACCATGCCATTTTGACTACCGCCACTTTATAGTATAATTTGAAGTCGGGCAGAGTGACATCTTCGGCCTCATTCTTTTTCCTCAGGATGGCTTTGGCAATTTAGGGTCTTTTATGCTTCCATACAAATCTGATGATATTCAGTTCTATTTCTTTAAAAAGTGCTGATGGGATTTTGATGTGGATTGCATTAAATCTGTATGATGCTTTAGGTAATAAAGTCATTTTAACTATGTTGATTCTTCCAATCCAAGAACATGGAATATCTTTCCATTTCTTTGTATCTTCTTCAGTTTCTTTTAATAGGGTCTTATCGTTTTCATTATGTAGGTCCTTCACATGTTTTGTTAGATTTATTTCTAGGTATTTTATTTATTTATTTATTTATTTATTTTTGCAATTGCAAAAGGAATTATTTTTTCCACTTCTTTTTCTGACACTTCGTTATTAGAGTATAGAAACGCTATGGATTTTTGAACATTGATTTTGTATCTAGAGTCTTTACTGTATTTGTTTATCGTTTCTAGTAGTGTTATTGTGGAGTCTTTAAAGTTTTCTATATAGAGAATCATGTCATCTGCAAATAGTGACAGTTTGACTTCTTTATTTCCTATTTGGATGCCTTTTATATCTTTCTCGTGCCTGATTGCACTGGCTAGGACCTCCAATGTTATATTAAATAACAGTGGCAATAGTGGACAGCCTTGCCTTGTTCCTGATCTTAGAGGGAAGATTTTTAGTTTTTCACCATTAAATACAATGTTGGCTGAGGGCTTGTCATATATGGCCTTTATAATTTTAAGGTACTTTCCTTCTATACTGTTTTGTTAAGTATTTTGATCATGAAGGAGTGCTGTATCTTGTCGAAGTGCTGTATCTATTGATATGATCATATGATTCTTATTTTTTAATTTGTTTATGTGGTGTATCACATTAATCGATTTGCATATGTTGAACTACCCCTGTGCCTCTGAGATGAAGCCCACTTGATCGTGGTGTATAATCTTTTTAATATGTTGCTGTATTCGGTTCACTAGTATCTTATTTAGGATTTTTACTTCTGTGTTCATGAGAGATATTGGTCTATAGTTTTCTTTGTTTGTGTTATCTTTACCAGGTTTAAGTATCAAGGTAATATTGGCCTCATAAAACGAGTTGGGAAGTATTGCTTCCTCTTCGATTTTTTGCAAGAGTTTGAGGAGAATAGGTATTAAATCTTCTTTGAGTGTTTGGTAGAATTCGCTGGTAAAGCCATCTGGTCCTGGACTTTTACTTTTTTGTAGGTTTTTAATGGTTGTTTCCATTTCCATACTGCTGATCAGTCTATTTAGATTTTCCAGTTCTTGATTCAGTTTAGGAATGTTGTATTTTTCTAAGTACTGGTCCATTTCTTCTAGGTTATCAAATTTGGTGTTATATACTTTTTAATAGTATTCTTCTATGATCCTTTGTATTTCTACAGTGTCTGTTGTAATTTCCCCTCTTTCATCCCTGATTTTGTTTGTGTCCTTTCTTTTTTCTTTAGTGAGTCTAGCCAGGGATTTGTCAATTGTATTAACCTTCTCAAAGAACCAGCTTTTTGTTGCATTTATTTTTTTTATTGTTTTTTTGTTTTCAATTTCATTTATTTCTGCTCTAATTTTGATGATTTCTTTCCTTCTGCTGACTTTAGGCTTCATTTGTTCTTACTTTTATAGTTTTTTAAGATGAAGTGTCAGGCTGTTTATTTGGGCTTGTTCTTGTTTTTGGAGATAGGCCTGTAATGATATGAACTTTCCTCTTGTGACCACTTTTGCTGTGTCCAAAAGTTTTGATATGTGGGGCCTATAATTTTAAAGATTGCATTCTTTAGAAATTTAGACTCAATTTTTTTTAAAAAACTGTCTCACAAGTTTTTTAATATGTGCATGTGAGAAGCACATGATTGGAAAGATTCAACAACAAATGCCCGAACACATGGCAGACTGTGTTCTGGGCTCTGGGGCACAGCATGGGAAAAGGATAGAGAAACCTCTGCTTTATTTTAGTGGTGGGAGATAGGCAGTAAACTTGTAAACTGAAAAATATAATTTCAACAGGGCGTAATGCCCTGAGTACTGAGAGCACTAAGGTTGAACAGTGAGGTAGTGATGATTTTTACATTATTTTCTTTACTCCTCCTCAAAATATTGTTGATATTTCTGGGACTTTTTAAAGACTGCCTTGATGTGGTATAATATAGATCAACCATTACACTCAGTGTGACTAAATACAACAGTTTAGCGACTTTTGCAACATGTGGCAATGAGTGGTTTAGAGGATTCCTAAAGAAATATAAAACTTAATAGAAAACAGGACTTTTCGTGAACATTTATGACTGCCAATTTCACAGTAACTTCTGTATTAGAATGGAATGCTTTTTCCGATAGAACTGCTACTTCTATTCTTAGTAGCTGCAAATATCACTTTCATTTGTACTAAAAAGTGAAATGTACTAGATGAAAATTTGCATGATGTACTGGTGATTTGGTGGTTTAAAATTCCAGTAGTTTCCTATTTTACTGTTTGCTTAAAAACATTTGCAGTCTTTCAAGTCATCTGCTAATAAGACCTGCCACTTTTTGAGCATATACTAAGCTTCAAGTCCTCTGCTCTTTACCCTGATTGCTTAGTTCAGGGGCCTCTAAAGTGAGATACACAAGATAATCCATTAGGTAAACAAGGAAATGCTACAGCTTCTGTTTCTGCTTACGTTTGATCACATCTCCTTTATAATTTGTTTTTGCATTTTGCAATGTACATAATATTAACAGAACAAATATGTTCTACAAAAAAATATAGCAGTGTCAAAGATAAGTACTCAACATTTTTTCCTGACATTCTACACACACACAAAAAAACGGTTTGAGGGGGCTAATCTAATTTTGGAACAACCCTATGAAATTGGCCTTAACTTGCCGATGCAGAAATTCATAGGTAAGTTAAGGTACTTGTTGAAAGACATATATCCAGTGGTGAGTAGAATAGGAATTCAAATCTCAGTTCTTTCTTCATTCCATATTATTCTGCCAGCTGGGTTTAGAAGAAAGCAAGAATGTATGTAAAATGCTGTAGACATGAAAATTAAACGTAACCAAATGAGTAGCTTTGTAATCACTAGATGGCACTTGGGGCTGTGAAGCCTTGATGGTTCAGGACAGGTCCACTGAGGAAATGAGGCAGCCTCTGTGTGCTCTCATATATTCTATTTTCCTTTGAAATGAAAGCGGAAATATGTTTTTCATGATTTTCCCTCAATTTGTTCCTGTTATCCTCCTGTTTAAAGTACTTCAGATTTCACTGGACTTCCAAGTACAAGCTTCTCCCTTCTGGCCTGGTGAATTCCTTATTAGGAATGCTTCGTGGTAGATTTCCCACACTGGGTATTGCTGTCTCCTCACTCAGATAAGATGGATGTGTTGTTTTTGCAGGCTACGCCCAATCGTCTCTCAAACTCTGATGCTTTTCATCTGGATGTGTGAATCCTGGTCTTATTTGGCAAACCCTTGGGTGGATGAGAGTTCACATATGATTTCTGTGGTTCAAGAAGCACCAACTTGAAACCTGTTTCTTGGCCTTGAAAAAACTAACTGGTTGCAGGCCAGTCAGCCATTCCAGTGATTTAATACTCAGTGTACTATCGCCCAGCTTAAGCTGAAAGCCAAGAAGTATGAGGTTGTATTCTTTTAAATAAAATCCATTGTGCAGTAAAAAGATGTTGAGAAGAAAAAGAAATGAGTGGATGATGCCCAGTAGGATGTAGAACAGAGAGGAGTCCAGCAGCCTTTGAGAGCCAGCGTTGTAGAATGGAGCCTGTCCCTAAATGTGACTCTAGGGCCTACATATGGAAACAGGGAGATAGGTGCTCCTGGCTGGTGAGATAGGTACACCATTCGTAGCAAGAAAGTATTACTAAAGACTGAAGAACAGAGACAAGTTAAAAAACCTGATGACTAGAATAAAATTCTAACTTTCATTTAATCTGTTTTAATTCCCATTTGCTGACTTTGGCTGTGCTGGGGGTTTTGATTTTACCATTATAGTTCAGCTGTACCTCTGTTTGACCTTAGAAAATTTACTCAATCTCCCAGAAGCGATTAACTGAATTAGTAAATGTGAAGCACTTAGCAGTGTCTCATACATTTTCTCTGTTAAGAAAATATTTCTTCATATTCCTAGTCACAATCATATTTTATGTTGAAATAAAGGTTACCAAATGTTACAAATATTTTATCCATATTTACTAATGTGGTAAAACTTTGCTTATCGATATTATTTGTCTTTAAAGGGACTTTTACCAAATAGTCCATGTTGTAATCGGAAGCCTAAGTTGATATAAATTTACTTATACTTTTCTTCTTTAGGAACATATCACAAACTTTTTAAAAATACAAAACCTAAGCACTAACAAATATTTGCTAATAAGGAAATAGGTCACTAGGTTCTGTTATTTAGCAAAATATACATGTGTTGCCAAAAAAAAAAAAAAAAGTATAAATCTGCCATAATACATTTTACCATACAGTTTTTAAATACTCTGTCTGGAACTTTTTATCTTCGCTAGGGTAGAAATTTTACATTTATATGCCTTTTTTAGACTCTACATACATTATAAACACGGGGAAAAGAAAATAAGATTATTGAGGGCTTTACTAGGTAAATAAGTATTATTTCATGATTTTTCAATGATAGCTAAATCTATATTATGTCAAAGAGTCATCAACTTGAAACTTTTACAACTTTTGGCATAGTGACATTTTGAAACTAAAATTAGTGTTTGGGTTTGTTTTTTGTTTTTTTTTTAATTCCATAAATGCCATGGGAATTTTATCATGTTTCAACAGTTGTTGAATATGTAATTCCCATAGTGCCCATTAGTGGCCATCTGTGTAAGGTAATACATGTTTGAGGTGAAATTGATTACAGCCTAAACACTCTTGTGTTATGATCAGGAAAAGCATGCAAAGTTCAAAT
Source organism: Pteropus medius (assembly GCF_902729225.1). Taxonomy (NCBI): domain Eukaryota; kingdom Metazoa; phylum Chordata; class Mammalia; order Chiroptera; family Pteropodidae; genus Pteropus; species Pteropus medius. The sequence goes on along the minus strand of NW_024351730.1, from coordinate 2,476,372 downwards.
CTTTTTTTCTAATGTCATACGTAGCTAAAGATATTAATTTCCAGAGGTAGAACAGCCTATTACTCAAGATGCTAATCTCACAATAAATGACACCAGACCCAAAGGAAAAGAGACTGCAGAGACTTCCACTAAAATGAGTGAGCTCTTAAGGTAAAGGGAAAGTTAACAGGCTTTGGAACACAGTGTTTCCTTTATAGGCATCAAAGTGGACCCATTATAGTTTTGCTGAATATTCAGAAATATTTCATTATCCTTTTTTAGAAATTCCTGATATCATAGCCAACAACACACTCCAAGTTAACCTTCCTTGTAACTTTATTGTTTTTGCCTGGTTCAAAAAAAAAATTTTTTTTCACCTGTGCAAAACCAGGTGCTTTCCTTCTTTAAAATATTTTCAGTGGGATCTCCCCAGTGCAGTTGTTTTATTTTTATTAGATTTGTGCATGGTAATACATACCTGTGTACTTGCTGAACTCATTTATCCCCTTAGAATAAAGCTAGGAAATATACAAATATACTTGTTTATATATTTCTAATGAATGCATTCACATCTTGGCTCGCACATTATCTACCCCGGAGTTTTATGAAACATTATAAAAAATAATTTTTTATTTTAGAAAATTTTGAGAGCTGGTATTACTGAACTATTCCCATGATCATTTTAAAATCTTATCATGCCTTCCGTAGAATATTTAGCATTTGAACACAGCTACATCCTGATCTTTGCTGGGATGTGGGCCAGAATGATTTAGCTGCAAATGCCCTAAAAGTAGCTGAAAGAACTGATAGAACTATTGTCTTGTTTAAACGTTGAAATACAACAATTATGATGTTGGCATAGTTGATGCTGAACTATTCTTCCTTTTCAGTCTTGAACATCTTGATGATAATTATTCATCAGACTATGATAGATTTCAAATCTGCTTCCCATTAAAGATAATAAAATAATACTGTCCCTTTAAAGAAGGAAATTTGCCTTCCCAACTTATATTTTGTATATTAAGAAGTCATGCAAATTCTTCTAATAGCTGTATAAGTTATTTGGAATATGTTGAAAAGAAAATGGTCTAGAGTGCAACAATACTTAATAAAATTTGGATTTGGGATTTTTCTTTTTTTTTTTGGTCATTCACTCATTCAGCAAACGTACTAATGTAAAGATGAACAAGACATGGTCCCTACTCAAACTTGAACAAAACTACCAGAGTCGTACATTTAAACAGCTAATCTTAATATGACAAATTAATATGTGTAAAGAAGAACAAGAGCAAAGTTCTATCAGAGCACAGCAGAGGGTAAAACTTGTTTTAATATGTAAAGGAAAGCTTCAAAGAAGCAGTAAGTATTGAGTTTGGCCTTACAAGATGAGGCAGGTTTCTTGAGGCAAGGCAGTAGGAGATCTGTGTGTATCTGTACACATACTCATACACATATGCATGCATGGACATACAAATACTAATGCATATATATGCTCACCTGTATTTAAGCATGTGCCAAAGACTGCCAGCTGGCTAATATAACATCATTCCCACCCCACTCTGCCTGTCACTGCCACTGTGAAGGCTGGAAAAGCTAAATAATAATAATTAGTGTTGGTCATGTAACACAGTCTGGTCAGTTGGTCATATTTGGAAATATGCTGAGGACTTTTAGAAACATTTTTGCTTTTCAAATAAGAGATACAGTTGGTATTACTCCCTTCTTTGTGGCTGTTATAATTCTAGCTGTGACAGCTGCCTTGAGACATTGAGAGAAATCCGGAGAATGAGTTAAGATATGGTTGTACCACAAATCTGATACCCACAACTACCTACTTCAATGCTCCTTATAAAAGGAAAACTAAATCTTTACTTAAGCCATTGTATGTCAGAATTTTTCTATTTGTAGCCCGAATCATTCCTAATTATTGTAAACTACACAAACACACACATTCATTTATATATATATATTCAATTTTATTTTCCATGCCTACCAAGACTTGGGACTAATTTTAGACTTCCATTTTGGTGATAAGTAAACAGAACTTAACGTTAGGGGAAAATAGGAGATGGAATGCTTTCTTTGTTATTACCAACCCAGCCACTATCCTTAGCACTTAGTTTCCCTTGTACCTATTCTTTCCTTGTATTATATTTTAAATAAGAAATGAAGGCAGAAAGGGAAATAAAGGTTGAGAAGAAAGATAAATGCTGAAATGGATCGTGCTGGAGGTTAGAACATGGGGAAAATGGGATAAGACTGAGCATTGGTTGTGACTTGCAGAACCCTTCGGAAGGATGCCCAGCTAGTGACAATGCCCGCTCACATGATGGAAAGAAAAGTTTAAATCTTAGTCCATCACTGTGCATTTCAATGATTTAAGACCAAGAACACTATTACCTGTGTCCACCTGGCAAGCCAGATTTCTCTAACGGTCTAGTTTGTTCTCTTTTTTCCTCTATTTAGGAAGATGAGAATAGAAACCATTCTTCTTTGTGAGAGATTAGAACAGCTTTCCATAGAGCATATTGCTTCTTTTCAATCTCGTCTAAAAGATACCATCTAACAAGCAAGAGATCTTTAATGCACTCTGAACTTCTACTATGCAAATGTGAAACAATTTGAAAAACACTCAACCCGTTCTTTTTTTACAGAAACTAATGCTATCACTTTGTTTATTGATCTCTTCTTCATCATTTCTAATTGTATCATGTGTATACATTTCCTGACACTGCATCAAATTACAATTTAATAGTATCAGCATATATCCTTATTCTTTTTCAAGCTTGTCAGCAAAATGGCTTCTTGTTTTATGTTTTGTTTTTAGTAGCTACCTGTTTATTTTAAACGGACTTTTGATTCCCCACCCGCTTCTATATCGTTGTTGTTTTTAGAAAGTTTCTTAACTTAGAGAGAAGTAAGGTAAGATAAGTAGCCTCAGTCTCATGCAAAAAGTACTGGATGAAAGTTAAGAGTGCTTAAGAAAGAAAACACCACGAAATAGTTGGAATTTTCACCACAGTCCATGAATTATCATTAATCTTTGTTTTAAAAGCATATATACAGTTCAATTTTTTTGTTCTTAAAGAATCTAAACTGGTTTTCTTCTTAAAATGTTTGCCACGTATTTCCCCTAGAATCTTCAGCTACTTGGAGCTACAGCCATTGAGGATAAGTTACAAGATCAAGTGCCTGAAACCATAGAAACTCTAATGAAAGCAGACATCAAAATCTGGATCCTTACAGGGGACAAGCAAGAAACTGCCATTAACATTGGTAATTCACCTCATTCAAACTTAAATTGTGATACTTTTTAACAGGTCAATAGATTTTATAAGATAAATTTAAAATATATCAAGATTTGAAAGATTTGGTATTTTAAATTTTCCATATTTATATTATTGGATTTAATTATCTACTTAGGCCACAGTGCCCCTTTAAAATTGCAGTGGTTATATACACAGCCAAACTTTAGCTCTTGAAACCACTTAATACCCTCTCTTGCTATTGTATCCCTGCTGACCCCCACATTCCATCCACAACTGGAACGTATAGATAACATTTCTGCAGTTGTCTATGAAAGTCTAGAGATTAGGATTATGGCAGGCTATGTATTAACACTTGTTTATGTGCCCAATGGTTATTTCTGAGATAGAAAGTAAGAAGGTTGCCAGTTTCCATTTATCCTACAGTTCCAATTTTTTGAAAAAGGTTATATGAGCTCAGACTGCCATAACAGAATACCACAGACTGGGTAACTTAAACAACAGAAATATATTTTCTCATAGTTCTGAGAAGTCCAAGATCAAAGTGTCAGCAGGTTTGATTTCTCCTGAGGCCTCTCAGATTTCTGTCTTGCAAATGGCCACCTTCTCACTGTGTCCTCACGTGGTCTTTCTTCTGTGGATGTGCATTCTTCTTATCTCTTCTTCCTCCTATAATGACACCAGTCCTATTAGACCTCACTTAACTTTAACTTCTTAAGGCCCTACCTCAAAATGCAGTCATACTGTGGGTTAAGGCTTAAACATGTGCATAACAGGAGTCTTACTGAGAAGAAAGTTGATATTGGTGTTAGAGGCCTATAGTCCCAATAATATGAAAGATGTCACTCCTTTTTTTCCAAATTCAGTAATAGTAGGTTTCCTGAGCACTGTAAACCCTGACATAGACTTAACCTCTAGACATTAATGATATGAATCACATACAGAACTATCCCAAAGTTAAACCATTTCAGAGTTGTTCATGATATAAAACTGTATTTTTAGAAAGTCATTAAGTATCATCTGTCTAAACAAATATAGCTAATTTTTTAGCAGTATTAGTAATCACAGTATTCTGTATATATAAAACTACTACAAATTTATAGTAAATTAATGTTAACAGAGGAAATTAAAAAAAAATACTAGCTAGAAGTTTATAAGCCACACAAGTTGTTAATTTTGATTATATGTATTATCACTGGTGTTGGAGACAAATGGAAAGATGTGCAAAAATATAGAATGCATTATAATTGGTAGACCTAAAAAACAATATGATAAAACGTGACTACAAATAGAATACGAATATATGGTGGTATGTGAGGAAAATAAGAAATCCTGAAAAATAGCTTAGGGTATATAGCCATTATGGAAGGTCTTACAAAAAGAAGGGTACGGTGGTGGTTTCAGGTCACATTTAACTTTTAGAATCTTGTTCTTAGAAAAAGATAGATAAGATTCATTCATTCATCTAATGATGATAGTGCTGATGGTGCCAGGCAGTAGTGGAGTTAAGATTGGGGAGCAAAACCAAAATCTCTGTACTCCTGGCCCTCAGATCCTAGTCAGGGAACAGACAATAAAGTAAATGAGAAAAACACATAGTATATTAGATGCAATAATCACTATAAAGAAAAATAAAGCAGGAAAGAGAGAGAGGGCATTGCACAGAGGGATCATTGAGAAGATAACATTTGAGCATAGACTTAAGAGAAAGGGAGTTTGTCACTTGGATGATTAAGGGAAGCTGTCTTCTGGAGGAAAAAAGCAGAAATGCAAAAGGGGAGAGTAAGAGAAGAGGTCAGCAGCGTAACGGAGTCCAGATTGGTCGGGGCCTCTTAGGTCATTGTCCAGAGTTTGCGTTTACTCTGAGATAGGAATTCATTGGACAGTTCTGAGCAGAGGAAACAATCAGTTTGGCTTCCAGACTGAGAATGGACTCAAAGGGAAGCAAGTATGGAAACAGAGAGACCAATGAAGAGGCTGTTAAATTAATCCAGGTGAGACATGACGGTGGCTTGGACCCAGGCGGCAATAGTGGAGGTGGTGAGAAATGGTTGTGGTCTGGATATATGTTAGAAGTAGAAACAACAGGATGAATTGATAGATAAGCTATTGAGTGAGAGAGAAAAGGAGGAATCGGGGGTAACTCCAAGGATTTTTAGCCATACCAACTGAAGGATGGAGTTGCCATTAACTGAAATGAGGAAGAGTAAAGGAGAAGCAGGTTTCCTAGGGGGAGGCCAAAAAGCTGTCTTTTGGATATGTTAAGTTCAAGATTCTACACCTAAGTGCCCGCTGTTAAGTAGACTCTGGGACTTGAGAGTCTGGAGTTCAGGAAAGAAGTCTTAGCAGGATATATGAGTTCCAGAATGGTCAGCATTTAGATAGCATTTAAAACCATGGGCAGGAATGAGATCGCAGAGAACATGAGTATAAATGGTATTGTTTTCAATGTGCAGCCGGTCGGCAAGGTTGCCTGTTTCTCTCCAGCTACATTCAGCTATGGGCTAATAGGTTCAGCATAAGCAGAGTTGGTTTAACCGGCCAGTGATGTTGTCCTGCAGCAAGTATAGAAAAGCAAGAGAGAGCAGGAAACTAGAAGATACGATGGCAGCCCAAGGGCAGGGAAACGGCGGGATCACTGGTCCAAGAGATAATCAGATAGCCCTCCTGCACCCTTCTCTGAGAACAACCTTTGGCCCATCTTCTCTTCTTCGTGTTGATCATCACGAAGGATATTCCATATGCATTTGTTAGTTTTCAGGACGTTGAGAATCATTACCACAGTCTCTTTCCACATTTGTTTGTCAAGACAGCCTTAACTTGCCAGCCATTGTCCTTGTATCATATGCCTCCTGCAGCAGGCAAGAGCATTTCTTTTTTAACTTCCTGCCAGACTGAAAAAGATATGACTGGCATCTTTCTAATAAAACAGATAAAATATTAATTTTTATCTAATAAAATAGATTTAAAAATAAAATTTAGATTTTTTTTAGTAGTATTATTACTTTAACATTTTTACATCTTCTCTCTAGAGAAATTAATTGTATCAATTAATTTGCTCTGTGTTTGGCCATAGGACACTCCTGCAAACTTCTCAGGAAGAACATGGGAATGATTGTTATAAATGAGGGTTCTCTCGATGTAAGTAAAATCATTTTTTTTAATCCTTTAACAACTTAATCATCTTGTAGTATTCTATTTTATAGTTGTGAAAATACTTTATCTTTGTGAGATTAAAAGATGCCTTACTACTACTGTTCTGCTGTAACGTAGAGTACACTGTTTTAAACAACATGGATGTACGTAGATTCTGGCTTTCTGTCTGTGACAGTTAAAAGAAATTGCTCAGTGTTGTGAGACAAAAAGCTGCATTATGTCAGGAGGTAACTGAGTGACTGCAACTTGTTCATATCTATCAGGATATACTGTATATTAAGCATTTAATATTCTGTTTTATCTTTCAGTGATAATATATATTTTGCGTCTTTAAAAAAAAAAACTGTGAAAGCTATTGAACAACACAAAATAACCATTCCTAATAAGAAAGTTTTATTTTTAATGTTCTGATATAAATTCCTAGGATATCTTTTTTTCATGGCTACAATCACATGAATTTATATTTGGGAAAGGGGGAAACATTTGTTCAGTGTACAGTGTAAAGTAGGAATTAACAAAAAAAAGTATATAGGTCAAGCGTCTTGTAAATATTTTAATTTTTTTTGTAATTTAAGGTGGAAGACAGAACAGGAGAGATGATTTACCTGAAATAGTCATTGTGACACAAAGAACAAAGCAGAGAAAATCTTATATTTAAGGATGTTGGTAAAGCCAGGAGGCCAAATATGTGAAAGGGAGGGTGCAGAGTTAAGTGTTTAGAAGTCAGGCGGAGAACAGAAATTATGAGTAAGAAGTATTTGACTTATGTTTTTTAACTTGGAATGATGATCTTTTCATTATTTGTCCTCAAAACAAGCCTTGTGATGCCTTTCCCTTTCTTGTGACATCTTTGAGCAAACTGTAGCCTAGGAATAATACATGATTTTGAAACCATGAAAGTTGCTTACACCTTTAATTGTTGGAGAAGTACTTTTTTGCGAACCAAGCTTTAATCCTAACAACACAAACCAAAAAAGCCAGCCTGCAGTTGGAAGACTTTCCATTTTATTTATTTGTCCCGTAGGCCTTGTGTTAGGCACTGGGAACACACCACTAAATAAAATATTGTGGACTCTGCCTCCTTAGAGCTTACCATTGTCTCTGTTCTTCACCTCCATATACATTAATTTTGGTTTATTATATCCAAGTTACACGTTGTGAAAAATTATGACTCGCCTTCCAAATGCTTACAAATTAGCCTCGCCTTCCAAATGCTTACAAATAATAAGGGCAGCAAAATGCATATGAGTAACAGTACTAAACAGATACGTAAACAAGGTGTAGATATTTACTGTGAAGATATTATGTACTTTAAGGGAGGAAGTATACAGGGCCATTAGGTTAGATAGAGAGGAGTAATCGAGTAAGAAGTGGGTACCTGAAGCAGGAAGTTACTGCCAGTAAGTTCAGGGCATATTTGGGGCATGAAAGAGGGACATCAAACTTGAACACGGGACTATAATTTTTTAAAGTATTTTTTCACTTAATGTAAAATTCAAGTTACAAAAATGGAAACGTACAAATGGTAAAAAGTGTATCTCTCAGCCTTATAACCAAGCCGCCCAGTTTACCTCCCTAGGAACAGCCACTAGTTCTAGTTTTTTTTAACGTTCCTCCAGGGATATTCCGCCATATCTAAAAGCTGTATGCATATGTCTATGCACATGTCCTTTGTTGTTAAACACAGATGACAGCATACTGCCCACACTGCTTTATACTTTAGTTTTCTCACTTAATATATCTTAGCAATTGTTCTGTAATTACATATATGAAGCTACCTAATTCTTTTTTAATGGCGGCATAGTATTTATAAGGTGTCTAAAGAAATGACATAGGCAGTTAAAATTACAAAGGTAGTCTCAGGTCAAGTGTGGAAAGCTGTGCCAGGTTTAAGAATTTGCCTTCAGAGGCGAGAGGAGCAACTTCATCAGCCTCTTAAAAGTGGTAAGATGTGTATGAGCAAGTTTGAAAGAGTGGGAGGGCATGAGGTACAGGCAAGAGATCAGGATAAGAGCGTAATAAGAGGAAATGAGGTCACCAGTGCCCGAGATGCGGTGTGAGAGAAGTTCAGAGAGACCGAACCCACGTGATGCCTGGTGAAGGAGACATCAAGGGTGGCTCCAGAACTGAGTTGCAGTTGTTCACATTGCAAAAACCTCGGCAGAAGCATTTCTATAGTCCTTGTAGATGTTTAGGCCTTTGTCAGCAACATGGGTTATACGTGGTACATGATTTTTATGACCCTGAAAGGAAACAGAGGTAGGACCTGTGACACTGAAGCAAAAGCATGACAAGCCATGCTTGATTTCACATGTGATTCCTTCTATCTGGATAGACTTTCAAGTTATGCAGTTTCTCCAACTCTTCGATAAATATGTTCTGTTAAATAAAATCTGTTAAGTATTTTAAATATCAAGTAATATACATAGTAATTTCAAGGGGAAAAAAGGGAAATGCCAAAAATATTCAGTGTATTATATCATGTATTATTAAGACAATGGTATTTATTTTCATTTTGAAATTTCCAGGATAGTAACTCAAAAGTCATAAACACCCTCCAAGGTATTTGCACTCCCTATTTCTACTGGTGCAAACACAGGATAGGACTCTCAAGAGAATACTCAATTTCAGTGTAAGATGGGACCATGTCTGTCTATTTTGGTTCACCATTTTCTCTCTCAGTGCTCAACAAATTGCTTAGCACATAGTACGTACTCCATAAATACTTGAGAAGTAAGTCACTGAGTGTTTTTAAATTAAGGGCTTCCTTTAAAAAAAAAAAAAAAGTTGTATGTCAGTTTTAAATTTGGTAGTAATCAATCATGTCTGAAATTTTAAAAATAAAATGGCTAGAAATGTGCTTAGCAATTCAAGTGACAGTTTGGTATGGAAGATCACAGGCAAACGCTATGGCTGAATGGATTAACACTAACTTGTTCAGCTCCAGACTACCAAGCACTCTTGCATTGCAGATGAGTTAAGTGGTTACTTTACAAATCTGGCTTTTTAGGATCAGACCTGCTATGTAGTACTCTTGCTTCTCAGCAGGAAAAGAAGCATCATTTTGCATAGCTCCTTCAGATTTCATGTCATAAAATCCACTGCTGAGATTTTAGGCAAATCATTAGATGTGCTAGAATGCCTGTAGGTAAATCATTATTTATTTTTTCATTGCCATGGAAAAGAAAAGCATCTTACGGGTTCAGATTATACTGATAGTAATAAAATATGAGTTTACCATTCAGTCAGTACAAAGAATAATTAACATTTAGATAATAAACTTACAAACGTAATGTCTTAGGAAATAAATTGATGTGTGTTTTGTCATGTGATGATTTTAAAGAATGTACTGAAATTATTTCTTGAAATATCACAGTAGTTAAGAGCACTGTTCTGCCCTAACCTCATTGTGGGATGTTGGGCAAACTGGAAATTAGGTAACTTCTTTAAGCCAGTTTCGCTGCCTATAAAATGAGGAAAATATACTCTTGGCACAAGATTGGTATGGTTAGCACAGGGTATGGAACTTATAAAGATGTTATAAAATATTGTAGAAAAATAGTATTTCAGTCACTTGCAAGTTATTTTGTATAATGATAATTTTATTACATTTTTATTATTGTATATTGATCATTTATTACATATTATTTTCCCATATTTTATTTTTCCTAAAATAGCAAGTTATAAATGTAAATCCTTTTTTGCGTAAGTGATGTATATTGCTATAAAATTCAAATTTTCTACCAAAACATTATTATTAATACTGTTAAAGCTGAATATGTTTTTATGTTGAAATTATATAAAGTATCATATTTGAGGCTCTTAAATTTCCAAGTAGAAAAACCTTTCTCCTGGTGATCACTGTAGTAAAAATCTTTGTCCTCCCATAATCCAGCTCATCTAAAAAAATTACCATTTGGTTTTCTAGTTTTCTCATTTTGAGTTTTAACATGATTATTCTTCTTGAAAAATTAATGGCTATTTGGCATTTTTTAAACCTTTAAGTAATCATAAAACCAAACTACAGTTGAAAATGCAAACAAGCAGAATGAAAGTCTTGCTCTACAGAGCTAATACAGAAATCTAACTGGCTTTCCTGCCTCTGCCCACCCAGCCCCATTCCCAGCCAGAGCAGCACCCCTGCTACCTACCTAGCTATTGTCCAGTGTTGCCAGAGTCAGTAAAAAGAGTTTCTTTGAAAGCTTAATCATATTTTGTTTAATTTAGAAAATAAGAATTTCATGCATAAACATCATTAAGAGTCCTCTACTTGATGAAAATCTGTCAGACACTTATAATAAATAGATAATTTAGGTAATTTGTATAATTTGTAATCATGCTACTTTGAACCACTTTATTGGAGGTTCTGATTCTGTTCTTGATATAAGTTATTTCCTTAAGGGTCTAAAAGAGCAGAAATGTCAAATTAGTGGCTTGAATTATACATCGTATTTCTCTAACTCCACCCGGGAAGTATCCCACAGACTTCTCAGAAACCCCTTTCACTTAATGATCAAGATCCAGGGGATTCTTCTAGCACCTCTTTTATATCTTAAGTTTATCATAAAGTAATTTGATCAAACAAATTTGTTTGAAGTCTGTTAAAGCTAGAGACATCTAAAAATGTGAACTAGTAACTAGGGAATCTCATATATGATGTTTTTACCTCCCAATGTCTATTTAATGTTCTAAAACAATTCTGGAAGGATTGAGTTTATGTTACATTAAGGATTGTAATTGTCGAGTTATTCAAATCCCCCATAGTATACCAACTCTGTGAATCTCTGGAAATACTTTTAGGTGACTCAAAATATTATTTTTAATTGATGTGGTCTTTTTTCTAAAAGGTAGAAAAATTTTGAAAACTTGTTTCATTGAGATAGCTCAGGATTTTACTACCCTCATCTGTCAAGTCTCGGGTGAGTGGGAGGGACCATAATTTCTTAAGCTACTAACTCTGTAGGTGCCAAAACAATCTTTCTTGAGTCTTACATGATGTACCCTTACCCTTGGTCTCTCCTTCTTCTAGCAACTCTTTTATATGGAGAGTCGTTGGATCTGTCCTGGGAAGTAGAACTGGATCTTAAATCCCTTCTTACTATTTTCACTCCTTTCTACCATCTAGCTTCCCTAGAAACAAAAAAGAAGGCCAGAGAGGAAATTTACTGACTATATATTTATTGAATCCACAGGAATGATGATTAAATATGTATGTAGAGAGCTTGGAAAAATAAATTTCCTCCACTCAAAGTCAAAAGGCTTCTAGTATTCCCAAATTTAATTCCTAAGAAGCCCTGATCATCTCAGCAGTTTTCTAGATAGTCTCTGCTGCTAGTGACATTCACATTCAGCCTGATGAGGAATCCACACTTGATATGCGGGAAGCAGCATATGGATCCCAAAGGAAAGTGCAGCATTCTGACTTTCTATGAAAAGAGAACTCTACACCCCAGCAGGGTTCTGTGCACTGCTGTTATAGTCATAAGAAAAGCAATGGCTTAAGTTTATGGAACGCCTAATTTTTGTACTAGGTACTGGACTAAGGACTTTACAGGGACCATTACATTTACCCCTGAAAACATTAGTGGGCAGATATTATTATGCCCAATTTAGAAAGGTTAACTTGACCTCTAGTGCTAAGTGCCACTGGAGAATGTATCTAAGTCATTGGATTCCAGAGCCTAAGCAAATAGATATTTCTGGGCCTCAGCTGCCAGTTAGTTACTCTTAAAAACAGGAGTAATAATAACATTCACCTATAGGGTGTTGTGAGGATTAAACAAACCACCATACCTTTTAAATACTTAGAAACAATGCCTGGCGTTTAGTAAGGGCTTAAGAAATATAGACCATTATCATAATCATCATTATTGTTATTTCTTTTAGCACTGTTATTCCTGGGGGAAAAGGGAGAGAGTTCTTTGTTGCCTTCTGCCATAAGAAGTGATTTTAAATAGCAATCCTTCTCATTACTTAAATTTCTCTGCTTAATTTTATAATATGACCCCAAGTCAGCCTAAGTTTGGTTATGGATACCAGTGCTTCCCCTCACCGATGTATTTTACAGAAAATAAATTGTTAGCCACATTTGGTATTAACAAGTACAAGAATATATATTTTCAACACATTAGTAAAAGAAAGCCTTTACAGTATTGTTCCTTTTTTTCTAGCTGAATTTGATTTTCTAACACCGTGTAAGCTTCAAATATAACTTACAGAACATTCATGACATAAACGATAAAGCTGTCATCCGTACCCTTTTAAGTTCGACTTATATGTATTATGCAGACAAACCTCACTGTTTGGGGAACCAGCCACTGTTGAATGGCCTCTGAAAGAAATTCAGAGCAAGCAAGTTATTGACTTAACTCCAGAAAAGGAGGGTAAAAGAGAATTGGGACTACTTCAGGTTTTGTCTTGATATGTCCCATGAGTCTCATACAATACATTTTGTATTGCTTTGAAAAATAGTTTCGGCAGGTTTTAAACCACACTGAGTTTCCCTCCACCGCCAGCACTGGAGCTTTAGTACTGTGAATTTTCATTTATCATTATTAGCAAAGCTGTCCCAGCTTTTTGGCCTGAAAATTCTAAGATCTTAGTATAACTTTTATGGTGTCAATTTATCCCTATTAGAAGCAAAGATAAGTTTTTATAATGTCCCATCGTGAGATGATTGTTCAAGTACTATCTGGCACACTGCTTACTCCAAGTATCTCTCAATGAAGAAAGCCACCTTTGTTACGTTTGAAAGAAATGATTTAGTAAAAAATGTAAACATTACAAAAAGTGAAAATAACATATGAACAAATTATCTATTCTCCTCTCCTCTAATTTAAGACAGTGTCTGCCACAAGCCAGAGTAGTATGTGGTTATAAAAGTTCCATCAAACCCATTGTCTGGTCTCATGAGAAATGAATGTGTCCACTTTTCTCAAACAAAATCTAGTAATCCTGGCTTGTGTGCAAACCCCTAAGTGAAATTGTTTACAAATTCAGTGTTTCTGTTTTGAGAAATTCTTCCTCCTCCATGTGTGAACATTCTTTATCTCTTTTTTTGGCTGAACATCTAAACTCTTTCAAGAGCTCCCTGAGACCGAGATTACAGATAAGTGCTTCTAACCAGTCAGCCCCCTTGCCACTCACCCCACAGCTTGTTGACATTTCTGAGGGGAGCAGGTGGTACCTTGTGACTTTTTTTCATCTCTGCCACCCATATCTTTTGATGAGTCAGCACAACCATAAAATTGGCAGTTTATAGAAAACCTACTATGCACCAGGTGTATTTGCATACATTAGTCTCTGCTCCTATTAGACTGGCGTTTTTCGCCTCTATTTCAGATAGAGACTGAGATTATAACTGGTGAGTGCAGGATCCTGAATTTCAACCTCGATTGCTGTGAGCCCAAGCTGTTCTTTTTGTTTTTAAATAACCATACCTTCTCCAGTGGCAGCAGAGACACGGTTGCAGCAGGAAGCGTTCTGGGAGGCATCCCCTACATTTTCTAACTTGTCCCTACCTTCTTTCCCACTCCACCAGGACTAAGCAGCTGATGGAGGGATGCCCCTCTGGAAAATGGTGGTGTTTGAGCATCTTGCATTTATGGAATTCAGGAAGGACCCTATATTTTGTTTTACTAATACAACAATTGAACATAAGATTTTATTGAATGAATGTACATATGAAACAATGGAAATGATGTGCATTTGGGATCTGCACTGAGAAAATACAACAGATTATGATTCTTCTATATTCCTACATTAATTAATTCAAACCATTAAGAAAATAGTCCCAACATTAGCCTTCTTCGTGGTTCTGGGTAATAATTTTTCGCAGGCCCTGGTTGTTACTGTCTCCAAACCACTGATTTGGTAATTTGCTTATTTTCAAAAGATCGGTTGTATATTCTGAGCAGTCTCTTCCTGGCTGAGTCGAAGGCACTAGGAGAGACTGGATGTCTGCCGCCCCTGTGCCCCCAGAGTGCTTCCTTCTGCGTGAGTCACTGCCGCCACTGGAGAATATTTAATATCAAGCTCAAAATAAGTGTTAGGGGGCTTTCAGTGGTGGTTTATAATAATTACTGTGAGGGTTTTGGTAGAAGCCTTTATCCACAAAACTATTTAAATTATATAATTATATCCCCTACCTCACTCTTCCTTCCTTTCCCTGGATTTGTCTCTGTTTGCTATGCACCCCCACCCCAACACTGAAACATAAACTTGGACCCAGATTTAACACTTCTCCGCCTCTCTCTCTCTCTAGGGTACCGTAAGTGAGACTAGATGCCTCACAAGGAGTCATTTGCCTGATGGAACCTATCATAATCCTAAATCCCACCCCATGCCCAGGGGCCGAGCAATTTGCCCAGTGTTACAACTTCCTCTTCTTGCCTTCTTCCATTTTGTAACCCTTGACCTTTTTCAGATGGCATGACCCCACGGGGAGATTGGACCATTTCCTCAATTACAGTGTTTTATGTCTCCTCCTGCCCTAGAAAGCCCATATCAGCAAAGCATGGAATTTTTTTGGTCTGTTTCCCTCTCTATTATATTTAGCAATATGTATTGATTGAATGCATTTGCTTGGCTGCCTTCCATAGAGTTTTTTTGAAGAATCTCTTTGGCCATATGTTTTTAATGATTTCACCTTCTGTCTGTCCTTCCCCATATTTGAAAAATTGTTTTATGTTGGTTTGGTTCTATATGAATACGTTTTTAAAAACTACATTCTAATATAGTCAGGGAGTTTAGAAACACCAAAACTTTTTGGTGAGAAACCATGTCTGAGAGAGTTAGTGACCCTGACCAGGGTGAATACTAAATGGACCAGTCGTATACAAATGTAGTTTCTGTACCCTTGGGCAACTCTTTACAACTTACTGCAGCCTGCAGTAGCTAAAGGAGGAGTTGGTATATGCGTCGAAGAGGGGTATATGGAATGTTCAGTGTTCCACTGAATCAATAACACATTGTCAAAAAGTAATACCCAGTAATTTATTCATGTTGCTATTACGGGAGTCACAAGTCACTCTTTAAGAATGTGCTAACATTGTCCATACTTGATATGGTCGTAATATGTTATTAAGAATGTCCTTGGAATGTTCTGTTAATTTATAATTTTAGGGCGTGAACACTTGGAGAGTGTAAAACTAAAAACTGAAACATTATTTGGTCATAAATTTGTAAATAAGTAACCTGCCTCATGTCTTAAAGGATGAGATGGGGCCACAGACCACCAAAACAGTTAACAAGATATGTATTAGTTTAAGATTCGTATGTATATCCTCATTTGACATTTTAAATGAATTTATAGTAGGTTTTAAAAGGTAGACCTTTAGCAAACTAAATGTTTTTTTACCCCCTGATAAATATTTACTTATTTGCTTTTAAAAACAATATCTAAGAAGAGAAGTTGATGGTGTTATATCTGAAGAACAAGTCCTGTGTATTTTCTTTTTCACCAGTTATTTTAAACCTAGTATTTATGAAGCATTCATTTATATATAACACTATTTTATATAATTTTACATTATATAACTTTGTATTCTTTATGGACGCTTAAAGTCTAACATAGGTATTGATGTAATCATCTATGCCAAAAACATACAGATATTAAGAAAGAAATACCAAGTCAGTTTGTAACTTTCAAGTTATTTTCAGCTCAAGAGTTGTAACAGGTTGGAGACAGAAATTAAGAGAAAAGGAAAAACACTCTAGGTTGGTGTGTAAACATTTGTCCTCCTGCTATGTACCAAGAGCTGTATGCCATTAGAGAAAAGAGAATGCTCTGTATCCTAGCACTGAGAGAAAAGAGGTTTCAGATACTTTTTATGTAGTGGAAGACGTAGCTGGTAAAATTGAGTGTTAGCAGTGAAAGATAGACCGAAATGAAATTGCTCTTGAGAGATATCAGAAGTAAAATGATCTCAGTAATATCCCACTTGGATTGCACTAACGTTAGGAGTGCTTGACAGTTTGCAGATCTTTCTTCTTCAAGTGTTGGCACCTCCATCAGGTCTAACGTCAGAGGAAGGGAAAGAACTAGTGTCTCTCGGATGTTAACCATGAGCCAAACACTGCGTAGGGCACTTGACTCTCAAGTAAAGGAGTTAGCACATTTTGTCACCACAATAATCCTACAAAACAGATATTAACCCAGTGTTATGAATCAGAAAATTTAAATTTGTAAATTTAGAGAAGTTAAGTAACCTGCCTAAAGAAAAATAGCCATAAGTGACAGCACAATGATTCAACCGAAGCCATTCTGACAGTCAAATAGAGACAGTCAAA